>NC_133407.1:73460000-73767500 GCF_049350105.2 Macaca mulatta | reverse complement strand
CACGAAATACAGATGTAACTCTGTGAGTGCAAGTCACACATCACAGAGCAGTTTCTCAGAGAGCTTCTTTCCAGATTTCATCTGAGGATATTTCCTTTTTCACCATAGCCAACTATGGGCTTCCAAATATCACTTTGACAATTCCACAAGAACTGCCTTACCGAAAGGCTTCTTGAAGGGAAAGCTATAACTCTGTGAGATGATTTCACAGAACACAAAGAAGTTTCTCAGAAAGCTTATTTCTCTTTGTTATCGGAGGATATTTTCATTGGCCCTATAGTCTTCAAAGGGATCTGAAATATCTGTTCTCAGATTCCACAGAAATAAGGCTAGCAAATAGATCCACGAAATACAGATGTAACTCTGTGAGATGAATTAACAGAACACTAAGCAGTTTCTCAGAAAGCTTCTTTCCAGATTTCATCTGGGGATTTTTCCTTTTTCACCATAGCCCTCTATGGGCTTCCAAATATCACATTGCCCATTCCACAAGAACTGCCTTACCGAAAGGCTTCTTGAAGGGAAAGCTGTAACTCTGTGAAATGATTTCACAGAACACAAAGAAGTTTCTCAGAAATCTTCTTTCTCTTTGTTATCGGAGGATATTTCCTTTGGTCCTATAGTTTTCAAAAGGATCCGAAATATCTGTTCTCAGATTCCACAGAAATAAGGCTAGCAAAGAGATCCACGAAATACAGATGTAACTCTGTGAGTGGAAGTCACACATCACAGAGCAGTTTCTCAGAAAGCTTCTTTCCAGATTTCATCTGAGGATATTTCCTTTTTCACCCTAGCCCTCTATGGGCTTCCAAATATCACTTTTCCAATTCCACAAGAACTCTCTTAGCGAAAGGCTTCTTCAGGGGAAAGCTGTAACTCTGTGAGATGATTTCACAGAACACAAAGAAGTTTCTCAGAAAGCTTCTTTCTCTTTGTTATCGGAGGATATTTCCTTTGGCCCTATAGTCTTCAAAGGGATCCGAAATATCTGTTCTCAGATTCCACAGAAATAAGGCTAGCAAAGAGATCCACGAAATACAGATGTAACTCTGTGAGTGGAAGACACACATCACAGAGCAGTTTCTCAGAAAGCTTCTTTCCAGATTTCATCTGAGGATATTTCCTTTTTCACCCTAGCACTCTATGGGCTTCCAAATATCACTTTGCCAATTCCACAAGAACTGCCTTACCGAAAGGCTTCTTGAAGAGAAAGCTGTAACTCTGTGAGATGATTTCACAGACCACAAAGAACTTTCTCAGAAAGCTTCTTTCTCTTTGTTATCGGAGGATATTTCCTTTGGCCCTATAGTCTTCAAAGGGATCCGAAATATCTGTTCTCAGATTCCACAGAAATAAGGATAGCAAATTGATCCACGAAATACAGATGTAACTCTGTGAGTGGAAGTCACACATCACAGAGCAGTTTCTCAGAAAGCTTCTTTCCAGATTTCATCTGGGGATATTTCCTTTTTCACCATAGCCCTCTGTGGGCTTCCAAATATCACTTTGCCAATTCCACAAGAACTGCCTAACTGAAAGGCTTCTTGAAGGGAAAGCTCTAACTCTGTTAGATGATTTCAGAGAACACAAAGAAGTTTCTCAGAAAGCTTCTTTCTCTTTGTTATCGGAGGATATTTCCTTTGGTCCTATAGTTTTCAAAGGGATCCGAAATATCTGTTCTCAGATTCCAAAGAAATAAGGCTAGCAAAGAGATCCACGAAATACAGATGTAACTCTGTGAGTGCAATTCACACATCACAGAGCAGTTTCTCAGAAAGCTTCTTTCCTGATTTCATCTGAGGATATTTCCTTTTTCACCATAGCCCTCTATGGGATTCCAAATATCACTTTGCCAATTCCACAAGAACTGTCTTAGCGAAAGGCTTCTTGAGGGGAAAGCTTAACTCTGTGAGATGATTTCACAGAACACAAAGAAGTTTTTCAGAAAGCTTCTTTCTCTTTGTTATCGGAGGATATTTCCTTTGGCCCTATACTCTTCAAAGGGATCCGAAATATCTGTACTCTGATTCCACAGAAATAAGGCTAGCAAAGAGATCCACGAAATACAGATGTAACTCTGTGAGATGAATTAACAGAACACTAAGCAGTTTCTCCGAAATCTTCTTTCCAGATTTCTTCTGGGGATGTTTCCTTTTTCACCATAGCCCTCTATGGGCTTCCAAATATCACTTTGACAATTGCACAAGAACTGCCTAACTGAAAGCCTTCTTGAAGGGAAAGCTCTAACTCTGTGAGATGATTTCAGAGTACACAAAGAAGTTTCTCAGAAAGCTTCTTTCTCTTTGTTATCGGAGGATATTTCCTTTGGTCCTATAGTTTTCAAAAGGATCCGAAATATCTGTTCTCAGATTCCACAGAAATAAAGCTAGCAAAGAGATCCACGAAATACAGATGTAACTCTGTGAGTGCAATTCACACATCACAGAGCAGTTTCTCAGAAAGCTTCTTTCCAGATTTCATCTGAGGATATTTCCTTTTTCACCATAGCCCTCTATGGGCTTCCAAATATCACTTTGCCAATTCCACAAGAACTGTCTTAGCGAAAGTCTTCTTGAAGGGAAAGCTGTAACTCTGTGAGATGATTTCACAGAACACAAAGAAGTTTCTCAGAAAGTTTCTTGCTCTTTGTTATCGGAGGATATTTCCTTTGGCCCTATAGTCTTCAAAGGGATCCGAAATATCTGTTCTCAGATTCCACAGAAATAAGGCTAGCAAAGAGATCCACGAAATACAGATGTAACTCTGTGAGTGGAAGTCACACAACACAGAGCAGTTACTCAGAAAGCTTCTTTCCAGATTTCATCTGAGGATATTTCCTTTTTCACCAGAGCCCTCTATGGGCTTCCAAATATCACTTTGCCAATTCCAAAAGAACTGTCTTAGCGAAAGGCTTCTTGAGGGGAAAGCTGTAACTCTGTGAGATGATTTCACAGAACACAAAGAAGTTTCTCAGAAAGCTTCTTTCTCTTTGTTATCGGAGGATATTTCCTTTGGCCCTATAGTCTTCAAAGGGATCCGAAATATCTGTTCTCAGATTCCACAGAAATAAGGCTAGCAAAGAGATCCACGAAATACACATGTAACTCTGTGAGATGAAATAACAGAACACTAAGCAGTTTCTGCGAAAGCTTCTTTCCAGATTTCATCTGGGGATATTTCCTTTTTCACCATAGCCCTCTGTGGGCTTCCAAATATCACTTTGCCAATTCCACAAGAACTGTCTAACCGAAAGGCTTCTTGAAGGGAAAGCTCTAACTCTGTTAGATGATTTCAGAGAACACAAAGAAGTTTCTCAGAAAGCTTCTTTCTCCTTGTTATCGGAGGATATTTCCTTTGGCCCTATAATCTTCAAAGGGATCCGAAATATCTGTTCTCAGATTCCACAGAAATAAGGCTAGCAAAGAGATCCACGAAATACAGATGTAACTCTGTGAGATGAAATAACAGAACACTAAGCAGTTTCTCCGAAAGCTTCTTTCCAGATTTCATCTGAGGATATTTCCTTTTTCACCATAGCCCTCTGTGGGCTTCCAAATATCACTTTGCCAATTCCACAAGAGCTGTCTTAGCGAAAGGCTTGTTGAGGGGAAAGCTGTAACTCTGTGATATGATTTCACAGAACACAAAGACGTTTCTCGAAAATCTTCTTTCTCTATCTTATCCAGAGGATATTTCCTTTGGCCCTATACTCTTCAAAGGGATCCGAAATATCTGTTCTCATATTCCACAGAAATAAGGCAAGCAAAGAGATCCACGAAATACAGATGTAACTCTGTGAGTGCAAGTCACACATCACAGAGAATTTTCTCAGAAAGCTTCTTTCCAGGTTTCATCTGAGGATATTTCCTTTTTCACCATAGCCCTCTATGGGCTTCCAATTATCACTTTGCCAATTCCACAAGAACTGCCTTACCGAAAGGCTTCTTGAAGGGAAAGCTGTAACTGTGTGAGGTGATTTCACAGAACACAAAGTAGTTTCTCAGAAAGCTTCTTTCTCTTTGTTATCGGAGGATATTTCCTTTGGCCCTAAGTCTTCAAAGGGATCCGAAATATCTGTTCTCAGATTCCACAGAAATAAGGCTAGCAAAGAGATCCACGAAATACAGATGTAACTCTGTGAGTGGAAGTCACACATCACAGAGCAGTTTCTCAGAAAGCTTCTTTCCAGATTTCATCGGAGGATATTTCCTTTTTCACCCTAGCCCTCTATGGGCTTCCAAATATCACTTTTCCAATTCCACAAGAACTGCCTTACCGAAAGGCTTCTTGAAGAGAAAGCTGTAACTCTGTGAGATGATTTCACAGACCACAAAGAACTTTCTCAGAAAGCTTCTTTCTCTTTGTTATCGGAGGATATTTCCTTTGGCCCTATAGTCTTCAAAGGAATCCGAAATATCTGTTCTCAGATTCCACAGAAATAAGGATAGCAAATTGATCCACGAAATAAAGATGTAACTCTGTGAGTGGAAGTCACACATCACAGAGCAGTTTCTCAGAAAGCTTCTTTCCAGATTTCATCTGAGGATATTTCCTTTTTCGCCATAGCCCTCTATGGGCTTCCAAATATCACTTTGCCAATTCCACAAGAACTGCCTTACCGAAAGGCTTCTTGAAGGGAAAGCTGTAACTCTGTGAGATGATTTCACAGAACACAAAGAAGTTTCTCAGAAAGTTTCTTGCTCTTTGTTATCGGAGGATATTACCTTTGGCCCTATAGTCTTCAAAGGAATCCGAAATATCTGTTCTCAGATTCCACAGAAATAAGGCTAGCAAAGAGATCCACGAAATACAGATGTAACTCTGTGAGTGGAAGTCACACAACACAGAGCAGTTTCTCAGAAAGCTTCTTTCCAGATTTCATCTGAGGATATTTCCTTTGTCACCAGAGCCCTCTATGGGCTTCCAAATATCACTTTGCCAATTCCAAAAGAACTGTCTTAGCGAAAGGCTTCTTGAGGGGAAAGCTGTAACTCTGTGAGATGATTTCACAGAACACAAAGAAGTTTCTCAGAAAGCTTCTTTCTCTTTGTTATCGGAGGATATTTCCTTTGGCCCTATAGTCTTCAAAGGGATCCGAAATATCTGTTCTCAGATTCCACAGAAATAAGGCTAGCAAAGAGATCCACGAAATACAGATGTAACTCTGTGAGTGGAAGACACACATCACAGAGCAGTTTCTCAGAAAGCTTCTTTCCAGATTTCATCTGAGGATATTTCCTTTATCACCATAGCCCTCTATGGGCTTCCAAATATCACTTTGCCAATTCCACAAGAACTGCCTTACCGAAAGGCTTCTTGAAGGAAAAGCTGTAACTCTGTGAGATGATTTCACAGAACACAAAGAAGTTTCTCAGAAAGCTTCTTTCTCTTTGTTATCGGAGGATATTTCCTTTGGCCCTATAGTCTTCAAAGGGATCTGAAATATCTGTTCTCAGATTCCACAGAAATAAGGCTAGCAAAGAGATCCACGAAATACAGATGTAACTCTGTGAGATGAAATAACAGAACACTAAGCAGTTTCTCCGAAATCTTCTTTCCAGATTTCATCTGGGGATATTTCCTTTTTCACCATAGCCCTCTGTGGGCTTCCAAATATCACTTTGCCAATTCCACAAGAACTGCCTAACCGAAAGGCTTCTTGAAGGGAAAGCTCTAACTCTGTTAGATGATTTCAGAGAACACAAAGATGTTTCTCAGAAAGCTTCTTTCTCTTTGTTATCGGAGGATATTTCCTTTGGTCCTATAGTTTTCAAAGGGATCCGAAATATCTGTTCTCAGATTCCAAAGAAATAAGGCTAGCAAAGAGATCCACGAAATACAGATGTAACTCTGTGAGTGCAATTCACACATCACAGAGCAGTTTCTCAGAAAGCTTCTTTCCAGATTTCATCTGAGGATATATCCTTTTTCACCATAGCCCTCTATGGGCTTCCAAATATCACTTTGCCAATTCCACAAGAACTGTCTTAGCGAAAGGCTTCTTGAGGGGAAAGCTTAATTCTGTGAGATGATTTCACAGAAAAGAAAGAATTTTTTCAGAAAGCTTCTTTCTCTTTGTTATCGGAGGATATTTCCTTTGGCCCTATAGCCTTCAAAGGGATCCGAAATATCTGTTCTCAGATTCCACAGAAATAAGGCTAGCAAAGAGATCCACGAAATACAGATGTAACACTGTGAGATGAATTAACAGAACACTAAGCAGTTTCTCCGAAACCTTCTTTCCAGATTTCATCTGGGGATTTTTCCTTTTTCACCATAGCCCTCTATGGGCTTCCAAATATCACTTTGCCAATTGCACAAGAACTGCCTAACTGAAAGCCTTCTTGAAGGGAAAGCTCTAACGCTGTGAGATGATTTCAGAGTACACAAAGAAGTTTCTCAGAAAGCTTCTTTCTCTTTGTTATCGGAGGATATTTCCTTTGGTCCTATAGTTTTCAAAAGGATCCGAAATATCTGTTCTCAGATTCCACAGAAATAAGGCTAGCAAAGAGATCCACGAAATACAGATGTAACTCTGTGAGTGCAATTCACACATCACAGAGCAGTTTCTCAGAAAGCTTCTTTCCAGATTTCATCTGAGGATATTTCCTTTTTCACCATAGCCCTCTATGGGCTTCCAAATATCACTTTGCCAATTGCACAAGAACTGTCTTAGCAAAAGGCATCTTGAGGGGAAAGCTGTAACTCTGTGAGATGATTTCACAGAACACAAAGAAGTTTCTCAGAAAGCTTCTTTCTCTTTGTTATCGGAGGATATTTCCTTTGGCCCTATAGTCTTCAAAGGGATCCGAAATATCTGTTCTCAGATTCCACAGAAATAAGGCTAGCAAAGAGATCCACGAAATACAGATGTAACTCTGTGAGTGGAAGTCACACATCACAGAGCAGTTTCTCAGAAAGCTTCTTTCCAGATTTCATCTGAGGATATTTCCTTTTTCACCCTAGCCCTCTATGGGCTTCCAAATATCACTTTTCCAATTCCACAAGAACTGCCTTACCGAAAGGCTTCTTGAAGAGAAAGCTGTAACTCTGTGAGATGATTTCACAGACCACAAAGAACTTTCTCAGAAAGCTTCTTTCTCTTTGTTATCGGAGGATATTTCCTTTGGCCCTATAGTCTTCAAAGGAATCCGAAATATCTGTTCTCAAATTCCACAGAAATAAGGATAGCAAATTGATCCACGAAATACAGATGTAACTCTGTGAGTGGAAGTCACACATCACAGAGCAGTTTCTCAGAAAGCTTCTTTCCAGATTTCATCTGAGGATATTTCCTTTTTCACCATAGCCCTCTGTGGGCTTCCAAATATCACTTTGCCAATTCCACAAGAACTGCCTAACTGAAAGGCTTCTTGAAGGGAAAGCTCTAACTCTCTTAGATGATTGCAGAGAACACAAAGAAGTTTCTCAGAAAGCTTCTTTCTCTTTGTTATCGGAGGATATTTCCTTTGGTCCTATAGTCTTCAAAGGGATCCGAAATATCTGTTCTCAGATTCCAAAGAAATAAGGCTAGCAAAGAGATCCACGAAATACAGATGTAACTCTGTGAGTGCAATTCACACATCACAGAGCAGTTTCTCAGAAAGCTTCTTTCCAGATTTCATCTGAGGATATTTCCTTTTTCACCATAGCCCTCTATGGGATTCCAAATATCACTTTGCCAATTCCAAAAGAACTGTCTTAGCGAAAGGATTCTTGAGGGGAAAGCTTAACTCTGTGAGATGATTTCACAGAACACAAAGAAGTTTTTCAGAAAGCTTCTTTCTCTTTGTTATCGGAGGATATTTCCTTTGGCCCTATAGTCTTCAAAGGGATCCGAAATATCTGTTCTCAGATTCCACAGAAACAAGGCTAGCAAAGAGATCCACGAAATACAGATGTAACTCTGTGAGATGAATTAACAGAACACTAAGCAGTTTCTCCCAAATCTTCCTTCCAGATTTCTTCTGGGGATTTTTCCTTTTTCACCATAGCCCTCTATGGGCTTCCAAATATCACTTTGACAATTGCACAAGAACTGCCTAACTGAAAGCCTTCTTGAAGGGAAAGCTCTAACTCTGTGAGATGATTTCAGAGTACACAAAGAAGTTTCTCAGAAAGCTTCTTTTTCTTTGTTTTCGGAGGATATTTCCTTTGGTCCTATAGTTTTCAAAAGGATCCGAAATATCTGTTCTCAGATTCCACAGAAATAAGGCTAGCAAAGAGATCCACGAAATACAGATGTAACTCTGTGAGATGAAATAACAGAACACTAAGCAGTTTCTCCGAAAGCTTCTTTCCAGATTTCATCTGAGTATATTTCCTTTTTCACCATAGCCCTCTATGGGCTTCCAAATATCACTTTGCCAATTCCACAAGAACTGTCTTAGCGAAATGCTTCTGAAGGGGAAAGCTGTAACTCTGTGAGATGATTTCACAGAACACAAAGAAGACTCTCAAAAAGCTTCTTTCTCTCTGTTATCGGAGGATATTTCCTTTGGCCCTATAGTCTTCAAAGGGATCCGAAATATCTGTTCTCAGATTCCACAGAAATAAGGCTAGCAAAGAGATCCACGAAATACAGATGTAACTCTGTGAGTGGAAGACACACATCACAGAGCAGTTTCTCAGAAAGCTTCTTTCCAGATTTCATCTGAGGATATTTCCTTTTTCACCATAGCCCTCTGTGGGCTTCCAAATATCACTTTGCCAATTCCACAAGAACTGTCTTAGCGAAAGGCTTCTTGAGGGGAAAGCTGTAACTCTGTGAGATCATTTCACAGAACACAAAGAAGTTTCTCAGAAAGCTTCTTTCTCTTTGTTATCGGAGGATATTTCCTTTCGATCTATAGTCTTCAAAGGGATCCGAAATATCTGTTCTCAGATTCCACAGAAATAAGGCTAGCAAAGAGATCCACGAAATAGAGATGTAACTCTGTGAGTGCAAGTCACACATCACAGAGCAGTTTCTCAGAAAGCTTCTTTCTAGATTTCATCTGAGAGTATTTCCTTTTTCACCATAGCCCTCTATGGGCTTCCAAATATCACTTTGCCAATTCCACAAGAACTGCCTTACCGAAAGGCTTCTTGAAGGGAAAGCTGTAACTCTGTGAGATGATTTCACAGAACACAAAGAAGTTTCTCAGAAAGTTTCTTTCTCTTTGTTATCGGAGGATATTTCCTTTGGCCCTATAGTCTTCAAAGGGATCCGAAATATCTGTTCTCAGATTCCACAGAAATAAGGCTAACAAAGAGATCCACGAAATACCGATGTCACTCTGTGAGTGTAAGTCACACATCACAGAGCAGTTTCTCAGAAAGCTTCTTTCCAGATTTCATCTGAGGATATTTCCTTTTTCACCGTAGCCCTCTATGGGCTTTCAAATATCACTTTGCCAATTCCACAAGATCTGCCTTACCGAAAGGCTTCTTGAAGGGAAAGCTGTAACTCTGTGAGATGATTTCACAGAACACAAAGAAGTTTCTCAGAAAGCTTCTTTCTCTTTGTTATCGGAGGATATTTCCTTTGGCCCTATAGTCTTCAAAGGGATCCGAAATATCTGTTCTCAGATACCACAGAAATAAGGCTAGCAAAGAGTTGCACGAAATACAGATGTAACTCTGTGAGTGGAAGTCACACATCACAGAGCAGTTTCTCAGAAAGCTTCTTTCCAGATTTCATCTGAGGATATTTCCTTTTTCACCATAGCCCTCTATGAGCTTCCAAATATCACTTTTCCAATTCCACAAGAACTGCCTTACCGAAAGGCTTCTTGAAGAGAAAGCTGTAACTCTGTTAGATGATTTCACAGAACACAAAGAAGTTTCTCAGAAAGCTTCTTTCTCTTTGTTATCGGAGGATATTTCCTTTGGCCCTATAGTCTTCAAAGGAATCCGAAATATCTGTTCTCAGATTCCACAGAAATAAGGATAGCAAATTGATCCACGAAATAAAGATGTAACTCTGTGAGTGGAAGTCACACATCACAGAGCAGTTTCTCAGAAAGCCTCTTTCCAGATTTCATCTGAGGATATTTCCTTTTTCGCCATAGCCCTCTATGGGCTTCCAAATATCACTTTGCCAATTCCACAAGAACTGCCTTATCGAAAGGCTTCTTGAAGGGAAAGCTGTAACCCTGTGAGATGATTTCACAGAACACAAAGAAGTTTCTCAGAAAGTTTCTTGCTCTTTGTTATCGGAGGATATTTCCTTTGGCCCTATAGTCTTCAAAGGGATCCGAAATATCTGTTCTCAGATTCCACAGAAATAAGGCTAGCAAAGAGATCCACGAAATACAGATGTAACTCTGTGAGTGGAAGTCACACATCACAGAGCAGTTTCTCAGAAAGCTTCTTTCCAGATTTCATCTGAGGATATTTCCTTTTTCACCAGAGCCCTCTATGGGCTTCCAAATATCACTTTGCCAATTCCAAAAGAACTGTCTTAGCGAAAGGCTTATTGAGGGGAAAGCTGTAACTCTGTGAGATGATTTCACAGAACACAAAGAAGTTTCTCAGAAAGCTTCTTTCTCTTTGTTATCGGAGGATATTTCCTTTGGCCCTATAGTCTTCAAAGGGATCCGAAATATCTGTTCTCAGATTCCACAGAAATAAGGCTAGCAAAGAGATCCACGAAATACAGATGTAATTCTGCGAGTGGAAGACACACATCACAGAGCAGTTTCTCAGAAAGCTTCTTTCCAGATTTCATCTGAGGATATTTCCTTTTTCACCATAGCCCTCTATGGGCTTCCAAATATCACTTTGCCAATTCCACAAGAACTGCCTTACCGAAAGGCTTCTTGAAGGGAAAGCTGTAACTCTGTGAGATGATTTCACAGTACACAAAGAAGTTTCTCAGAAAGCTTCTTTCTCTTTGTTATCGGAGGATATTTCCTTTGGCCCTATAGTCTTCAAAGGGATCCGAAATATCTGTTCTCAGATTCCACAGAAATAAGACTAGCAAAGAGATCCACGAAATAGAGATGTAACTCTGTGAGTGCAAGTCACACATCACAGAGCAGTTTCTCAGAAAGCTTCTTTCCATATTTCATCTGAGTGTATTTCCTTTTTCACCATAGCCCTCTAGGGGCTTCCAAATATCACTTTGCCAATTCCACAAGAACTGCCTTACCGAAAGGCTTCTTGATGGGAAAGCTGTAACTCTGTGAGATGATTTCACAGAACACAAAGAAGTTTCTCAGAAAGCTTCTTTCTCTTTGTTATCGGAGGATATTTCCTTTGTCCCTATAGTCTTCAAAGGGATCCGAAATATCTGTTCTCAGATTCCACAGAAATAAGGCTAACAAAGAGATCCACGAAATACAGATGTCACTTTGTGAGTATAAGTCACACATCACAGAGCAGTTTCTCAGAAAGCTTCTTTCCAGATTTCATCTGAGGATATTTCCTTTTTCACCATAGCCCTCTATGGGCTTCAAATATCACTTTGCCAATTCCACAAGAACTGTCTTAGCAAAAGGCTTCTAGAGGGGAAAGCTGTAACTCTGTGAGATGATTTCACAGAACACAAAGAAGTTTCTCAAAAAGCTTCTTTCTCTCTGTTATCAGAGGATATTTCCTTTGGCCCTATAGTCTTCAAAGGGATCCGAAATATCTGTTCTCAGATTCCACAGAAATAAGGCTAGCAAATAGATCCACGAAATACAGATGTAACTCTGTGAGATGTATTAACAGAACACTAAGCAGTTTCTCAGAAAGCTTCTTTCCAGATTTCATCTGGGGATTTTTCCTTTTTCACCATAGCCCTCTATGGGCTTCCAAATATCACATTTCCAATTCCACAAGAACTGCCTTACCGAAAGGCTTCTTGAAGGGAAAGCTGTAACTCTGTGAGATGATTTCACAGAACACAAAGAAGTTTCTCAGAAAGCTTCTTTCTCTTTGTTATCGGAGGATATTTCCTTTGGCCCTATAATCTTCAAAGGGATCCGAATTATCTGTTCTCAGATTCCACAGAAATAAGTCTAGCAAAGAGATCCACGAAATACAGATGTAACTCTTTGAGTACAATTCACACATCACAGAGCAGTTTCTCAGAAAGCTTCTTTCCAGATTTCATCTGAGGATATTTCCTTTTTCACCATAGCCCTCTATGGGCTTCCAAATATCACTTTGCCAATTCCCCAAGAACTGTCTTAGCGAAAGGCTTCTTGAGGGGAAAGCTGTAACTCCGTGAGGTGATTTCACAGAACACAAAGAAGTTTCTCAGAAAGCTTCTTGCTCTTTGTTATCGGAGGATATTACCTTTGGCCCTATAGTCTCCAAGGGATCCGAAATATCTGTTCTCAGATTCCACAGAAATAAGGCTAGCAAAGAGATTCACGAAATACAGATGTAACTCTGTGAGATGAATTAACAGAACAATAAGCAGTACCTCAGAAATCTTGTTTTCGGATTTCATCTGGGGATATTTCCTTTTTCACCATAGCCCTCTATGGGCTTCCAAATATCACTTTGCCAATTCCACAAGAACTGCTTAACCGAAAGGCTTCTTGAAGGGAAAGCTCTAACTCTGTGAGGTGATTTCAGAGAACACAAAGAAGTTTCTCAGAAAGCTTCTTTCTCTTTGTTATCGGAGAATATTTCCTTTGGCCCTATAGTCTTCAAAGGGATCAGAAATATGTCTTCTCAGATTCCACAGAAATAAGGCTAGCAAAGAGATCCACGAAATACAGATGTAACTCTGTGAGATGAAATAACAGAACACTAAGGAGTTTCTCAGAGAGCTTCTTTGCAGATTTCATCTGAGGATATTTCCTTTTTCACCATAGCCCTCTATGGGCTTCAAATATCACTTTGCCAATTCCACAAGAACTGTCTTAGCAAAAGGCTTCTTGAGGGGAAAGCTGTAACTCTGTGAGATGATTTCACAGAACACAAAGAAGTTTCTCAAAAAGCTTCTTTCTCTCTGTTATCAGAGGATATTTCCTTTGGCCCTATAGTCTTCAAAGGGATCCGAAATATCTGTTCTAAGATTCCACAGAAATAAGGCTAGCAAAGAGATCCACGAAATACAGATGTAACTCTGTGAGTGCAAGTCACACGTCACAGAGCAGTTTCTCAGAAAGCTTCTTTCCAGATTTCATCTGAGGATATTTCCTTTTTCACCATAGCCCTCTATGGGCTTCCAAATATCACTTTGCCAATTCCACAAGAACTGCCTTACCGAAAGTCTTCTTGAAGGGAAAGCTGTAACTCTGTGAGATGATTTCACAGAACTCAAAGAAGTTTCTCAGAAAGCTTCTTTCTCTTTGTTATCGGAGGATATTTCCATTGGCCCTATAGTCTTCAAAGGGATCCGAAATATCGGTTCTCAGATTCCACAGAAATAAGGCTAGCAAATACATCCACGAAATACAGATGTAACTCTGTGAGATGAATTAACAGAACACTAAGCAGTTTCTCAGAAAGCTTCTTTCCAGATTTCATCTGGGGATATTTCCTTTTTCACCATAGCCCTCTATGGGCTTCCAAATATCACATTGCCAATTCCACAAGAACTGCCTAACCGAAAGGCTTCTTGAAGGGAAAGCTCTAACTCTGTGAGATGATCTCAGAGTACACAAAGAAGTTTCTCAGAAAGCTTCTTTCTTTTTGTTATCGGAGGATATTTCCTTTAGTCCTATAGTTTTCAAAAGGATCCTAAATATCTGTTCTCAGATACCACAGAAATAAGGCTAGCAAAGAGATCCAAGAAATACAGATGTAACTCTGTGAGTGGAAGTCACACATCACAGAGCAGTTTCTCAGAAAGCTTCTTTCCAGATTTCATCTGAGGATATTTCCTTTTTCACCATAGCCCTCTATGGGCTTCCAAATATCACTTTTCCAATTCCACAAGAACTGCCTTACCGAAAGGCTTCTTGAAGAGAAAGCTGTAACTCTGTTAGATGATTTCACAGAACACAAAGAAGTTTCTCAGAGAGCTTCTTTCTCTTTGTTATCGGAGGATATTTCCTTTGGCCCTATAGTCTTCAAAGAAATCCGAAATATCTGTTCTCAGATTCCACAGAAATAAGGATAGCAAATTGATCCACGAAATACAGATGTAACTCTGTGAGTGGAAGTCACACATCACAGAGCAGTTTCTCAGAAAGCTTCTTTCCAGATTTCATCTGAGGATATTTCCTTTTTCGCCATAGCCCTCTATGGGCTTCCAAATATCACTTTGCCAATTCCACAAGAACTGCCTTACCTAAAGGCTTCTTGAAGGGAAAGATGTAAGTCTGTGAGATGATTTCACAGAACACAAAGAAGTTTCTCAGAAAGTTTCTTGCTCTTTGTTATCGGAGGATATTTCCTTTGGCCCTATAGTCTTCAAAGGGATCCGAAATATCTGTTCTCAGATTCCACAGAAATAAGGCTAGCAAAGAGATCCACGAAATACAGATGTAACTCTGTGAGTGGAAGTCACACAACACAGAGCAGTTTCTCAGAAAGCTTCTTTCCAGATTTCATCTGAGGATATTTCCTTTTTCACCAGAGCCCTCTATGGGCTTCCAAATATCACTTTGCCAATTCCAAAAGAACTGTCTTAGTGAAAGGCTTCTTGAGGGGAAAGCTGTAACTCTGTGAGATGATTTCACAGAACACAAAGAAGTTTCTCAGAAAGCTTCTTTCTCTTTGTTATCAGAGGATATTTCCTTTGGCCCTATAGTATTCAAAGGGATCCGAAATATCTGTTCTCAGATTCCACAGAAATAAGGCTAGCAAAGAGATCCACGAAATACAGATGTAAGTCTGTGAGTGGAAGACACACATCACAGAGCAGTTTCTCAGAAAGCTTCTTTCCAGATTTCATCTGAGGATATTTCCTTTTTCACCATAGCCCTCTATGGGCTTCCAAATATCACTTTGCCAATTCCACAAGAACTGCCTTACCGAAAGGCTTCTTGAAGGGAAATCTGTAACTCTGTGAGATGATTTCACAGAACACAAAGAAGTTTCTCAGAAAGCTTCTTTCTCTTTGTTATCGGAGGATATTTCCTTTGGCCCTATAGTCTTCAAAGGGATCCGAAATATCTGTTCTCAGATTCCACAGAAATAAGGCTAGCAAAGAGATCCACGAAATACAGATGTAACTCTGTGAGATGAAATAACAGAACACTACGCAGTTTCTCCGAAAGCTTCTTTCCAGATTTCATCTGAGGATATTTCCTTTTTCACCATGGCCCTCTATGTGCTTCCAAATATCACTTTGCCAATTCCACAAGAGCTGTCTTAGCGAAAGGCTTGTTGAGGGGAAAGCTGTAACTCTGTGAGATGATTTAACAGAACACAAAGACGTTTCTCAAAAAGCTTCTTTCTCTATCTTATCGGAGGATATTTCCTTTGGCCCTATAGTCTTCAAAGGGATCCGAAATATCTGTTATCAGATTCCACAGAAATAAGGATAGCAAATTGATCCACGAAATACAGATGTAACTCTGTGAGTGGAAGTCACACATCACAGAGCAGTTTCTCAGAAAGCTTCTTTCCAGATTTCATCTGAGGATATTTCCTTTTTCACCATAGCCCTCTATGGGCTTCCAATTATCACTTTGCCAATTCCACAAGAACTGCCTTACCGAAAGGCTTCTTGAAGGGAAAGCTGTAACTGTGTGAAGTGATTTCACAGAACACAAAGAAGTTTCTCAGAAAGATTCTTTCTCTTTGTTATCGGAGGATATTTCCTTTGGCCCTAAGTCTTCAAAGGGATCCGAAATATCTGTTCTCAGATTCCACAGAAATAAGGCTAGCAAAGAGATCCACGAAATACAGATGTAACTCTGTGAGTGTAAGTCACACATCACAGAGCAGTTTCTCAGAAAGCTTCTTTCCAGATTTCATCTGAGGATATTTCCTTTTTCGCCATAGCCCTCTAGGGGCTTCCAAATATCACTTTGCCAATTCCACAAGAACTGCCTTATCGAAAGGCTTCTTGAAGGGAAAGCTGTAACTCTGTGAGATGATTTCACAGAACACAAAGAAGTTTCTCATAAAGTTTGTTGCTCTTTGTTATCGGAGGATATTTCCTTTGGCCCTATAGTCTTCAAAGGGATCCGAAATATCTGTTCTCAGATTCCACAGAAATAAGGCTAGCAAAGAGGTCCACGAAATACAGATGTAACTCTGTGAGGGGAAGTCACACAACACAGAGCAGTTTCTCAAAAAGCTTCTTTCCAGATTTCATCTGAGGATATTTCCTTTTTCACCAGAGCCCTCTATGGGCTTCCCAATATCACTTTGCCAATTCCAAAAGAACTGTCTTAGCGAAAGGCTTCTTGAGGGGAAAGCTGTAACTCTGTGAGATGATTTCACAGAACACAAAGAAGTTTCTCAGAAAGCTTCTTTCTCTTTGTTATCGGAGGATATTTCCTTTGGCCCTATAGTCTTCAAAGGGATCCGAAATATCTGTTCTCAGATTCCACAGAAATAAGGCTAGCAAAGAGATCCACGAAATACAGATGTAACTCTGTGAGTGGAAGACACACATCACAGAGCAGTTTATCAGAAAGCTTCTTTCCAGATTTCATCTGAGTATATTTCCTTTTTCACCATAGCCCTCTAAGGGCTTCCAAATATCACTTTGCCAATTCCACAAGAACTGCCTTACCGAAAGGCTTCCTGAAGGGAAAGCTGTAACTCTGTGAGATGATTTCACAGAACACAAAGAAGTTTCTCAGAAAGCTTCTTTCTCTTTGTGATCGGAGGATATTTCCTTTGGCCCTATAGTCTTCAAAGGGATCCGAAATATCTGTTCTCAGATTCCACAGAAATAACGCTAGCAAAGAGATCCACGAAATACAGATGTAACTGTGTGAGATGAAATAACAGAACACTAAGCAATTTCTCAGAAAGCTTCTTTCCAGATTTCATCTGGGGATATTTCTTTTTTCACCATAGCCCTCTGGGGGCTTCCAAATATCACTTTGCCAATTCCACAAGAACTGCCTAACCGAAAGGCTTCATGAAGGGAAAGCTCTAACTCTGTTAGATGATTTCAGAGAACACAAAGAAGTTTCTCAGAAAGCTTCTTTCTCTTTGTTATCGGAGGATATTTCCTTTGGTCCTATAGTTTTCAAAGGGATCCGAAATATCTGTTCTCAGATTCCAAAGAAATAAGGCTAGCAAAGAGATCCACGAAATATAGATGTAACTCTGTGAGTGCAATTCACACATCACAGAGCAGTTTCTCAGAAAGCTTCTTTCCAGATTTCATCTGAGGATATTTCCTTTTTCACCATAGCCCTCTATGGGCTTCCAAATATCACTTTGCCAATTCCACAAGAACTGTCTTAGCGAAAGGCTTCTTGAGGGGAAAGCTTAACTCTGTGAGATGATTTCACAGAACACAAAGAAGTTTTTCAGAAAGCTTCTTTCTCTTTGTTATCGGAGGATATTTCCTTTGGCCCTATAGTCTTCAAAGGGATCCGAAATATCTGTTCTCAGATTCCACAGAAATAAGGCTAGCAAAGAGATCCGCGAAATACAGATGTAACTCTGTGAGATGAATTAACAGAACACTAAGCAGTTTCTCCGAAATCTTCTTTCCAGATTTCTTCTGGGGATTTTTCCTTTTTCACCATAGCCCTCTATGTGCTTCCAAATATCACTTTGCCAATTGCACAAGAACTGCCTAACTGAAAGCTTTCTTGAAGGGAAAGCTCTAACTCTGTGAGATGATTTCAGAGTACACAAAGAAGTTTCTCAGAAAGCTTCTTTCTCTTTGTTATCGGAGAATATTTCCTTTGGTCCTATAGTTTTCAAAAGGATCCGAAATATCTGTTCTCAGATTCCACAGAAATAAGGCTAGCAAAGAGATCCACGAAATACAGATGTAACTCTGTCAGATGAAATAACAGAACACTAAGCAGTTTCTCCGAAAGCTTCTTTCCAGATTTCATCTGAGGATATTTCCTTTTTCACCGTAGCCCTCTATGGGCTTCCAAATATCACTTTGCCAATTCCACAAGAGCTGTCTTAGCGAAAGGCTTGTTGAGGGGAAAGCTGTAACTCTGTGAGATGATTTCACAGAACACAAAGACGTTTCTCAAAAAGCTTCTTTCTCTTTGTTATCGGAGGATATTTCCTTTGGCCCTATAGTCTTCAAAGGGATCCGAAATATCTGTTATCAGATTCCACAGAAATAAGGCTAGCAAGAGATCCACGAAATACAGATGTAACTCTGTGAGTGCAAGTCACACATCACAGAGAATTTTCTCAGAAAGCTTCTTTCCAGGTTTCATCTGAGGATATTTCCTTTTTCACCATAGCCCTCTATGGGCTTCCAATTATCACTTTGCCAATTCCACAAGAACTGTTTACCGAAAGGCTTCTTGAAGGGAAAGCTGTAACTGTGTGAGATCATTTCACAGAACACAAAGAAGTTTCTCAGAAAGCTTCTTTCTCTTTGTTATCGGAGGATATTTCCTTTGGCCCTATAGTCTTCAAAGGGATCCGAAATATCTGTTCTCAGATTCCACAGACATAAGGCTAGCAAAGAGATCCACGAAATACAGATGTATCTCTGTGAGTGCAAGTCACACATCACAGAGCAGTTTCTCAGAAAGCTTCATTCCAGATTTCATCTGAGGATATTTCCTTTTTCACCGTAGCCCTCTATGGGCTTCCAAATATCACTTTGCCAATTCCACAAGAACTGCCATACCGAAAGGCTTCTTGAAGGGAAAGCTGTAACTCTGTGAGATGATTTCACAGAACACAAAGAAGTTTCTCAGAAAGCTTCTTTCTCTCTGTTATCGGAAGATATTTCCTTTTGCCCTATAGTCTTCAAAGGGATCCGAAATATCTGCTCTCAGATTCCACAGAAATAAGGCTAGCAAAGACATCCCCAAAATACAGATGTAACTCTGTGAGTGCAATTCACACATCACAGAGAAGTTTCTCAGAAAGCTTCCTTCCAGATTTCATCTGAGGATATTTCCTTTTTCACCATAGCCCTCTATGGGCTTCCAAATATCACTTTTCCAATTCCACAAGAACTGTCTTAGCGAAAGGCTTCTTGAGGGGAAAGCTGTAACTCTGTGAGATGATTTCACAGAACACAAAGAAGTTTCTCAGAAAGCTTCTTTCTCTTTGTTATCGGAGGATATTTCCTTTGGCCCTATAGTCTTCAAAGGGATCCGAAATATCTGTTCTCAGATTCCACAGAAATAAGGCTATCAAAGAGATCCACGAAATACAGATGTAACTCTGTGATTGCAAGTCACACATCACAGAGCAGTTTCTCAGAAAGATTCTTTCCGGATTTCATCTGAGTTTGTTTCCTTTTTCACCATAGCCCACTATGGGCTTCCAAATATCACTTTGCCAATTCCAGAAGAACTGCCTTACCGAAAGGCTTCCTGAAGGGAAAGCTGTAACTCTGTGAGATGATTTCACAGAACACAAAGAAGTTTCTCAGAAAGCTTCTTTCTCTTTGTTATCGGAGGATATTTCCTTTGGCCCTATAGTCTTCAAAGGGATCCGAAATATCTGTTCTCAGATTCCACAGAAATAAGGCTAGCAAAGAGATCCACGAAATACAGATGTCACTCTGTGAGATGAAATAACAGAACACTAAGCAGTTTCTCAGAAAGCTTCTTTCCAGATTTCATCTGAGGATATTTCCTTTTTCACCATAGCCCTCTATGGGCTTCCAAATATCACTTTGCCAATTCCACAAGAACTGTCTTAGCAATAGGCTTCTTGAGGGGAAAGCTGTAACTCTGTGAAATGATTTCACAGAACCCAAAGAAGTCTCTCAAAAAGCTTCTTTCTCTCTGTTATCAGAGGATATTTCCTTTGGCCCTATAGTCTTCAAAGGGATCCGAAATATCTGTTCTCAGATTCCACAGAAATAAGGCTAGCAAAGAGATCCACGAAATACAGATGTAACTCTGTGAGATGAATTAACAGAACACTAAGCAGTTTCTCAGAAAGCTTCTTTCCAGATTTAATCTGGGGATATTTCCTTTTTCACCATAGCCCTCTATGGGCTTCCAAATATCACTTTGCCAATTCCACAAGAACTGCCTTACCGAAAGGCTTCTTGAAGGGAAAGCTGTAACTCTGTGAGATGATTTCACAGAACACAAAGAAGTTTCTCAGAAAGCTTCTTTCTCTTTGTTATCGGAGGATATTTCCATTGGCCCTATAGTCTTCAAAGGGATCCGAAATATCTGTTCTCAGATTCCACAGACATAAGGCCAGCAAAGAGATCCACGAAATACAGATGTATCTCTGTGAGTGCAAGTCACACATCACAGAGCAGTTTCTCAGAAAGCTTCATTCCAAATTTCATCTACGGATATTTCCTTTTTCACCATAGCCCTCTATGGGCTTCCAAATATCACTTTGCCAATTCCACAAGAACTGCCATAGCGAAAGGCTTCTTGAAGGGAAAGCTGTAACTCTGTGAGATGATTTCACAGAACACAAAGAAGTTTCTCAGAAAGCTTCTTTCTCTCTGTTATCGGAAGATATTTCCTTTTGCCCTATAGTCTTCAAAGGGATCCGAAATATCTGCTCTCAGATTCCACAGATATAAGGCTAGCAAAGAGATCCCCGAAATACAGATGTAACTCTGTGAGTGCAATTCACACATCACAGAGAAGTTTCTCAGAAAGCTTCTTTCCAGATTTCATCTGAGGATATTTCCTTTTTCACCATAGCCCTCTATGGGCTTCTAAATATCACTTTGCCAATTCCGCAAGAACTGTCTTAGCGAAAGGCTTCTTGAGGGGAAAGCTGTAACTCTGTGAGATGATTTCACAGAACACAAAGAAGTTCCTCAGAAAGCTTCTTTCTCTTTGTTATCGGAGGATATTTCCTTTGGCCCTATAGTCTTCAAAGGGATCCGAAATATCTGTTCTCAGATTCCACAGACATAAGGCTAGCAAAGAGATCCACGAAATACAGATGTAACTCTGTGATTGCAAGTCACACATCACAGAGCAGTTTCTCAGAAAGCTTCTTTCCAGATTTCATCTGAGTTTGTTTCCTTTTTCACCATAGCCCTCTATGGGCTTCCAAATATCACTTTGCCAATTCCACAAGACCTGTCTTAGCGAAAGGCTTCTTGAGGGGAAAGCTTAACTCTGTGAGATGATTTCACAGAACACAAAGAAGTTTTTCAGAAAGCTTCTTTCTCTTTGTTATCGGAGGATATTTCCTTTGGCCCTATAGTCTTCAAAGGGATCCGAAATATCTGTTCTCAGATTCCACAGAAATAAGGCTAGCAAAGAGATCCGCGAAATACAGATGTAACTCTGTGAGATGAATTAACAGAACACTAAGCAGTTTCTCCGAAATCTTCTTTCCAGATTTCTTCTGGGGATTTTTCCTTTTTCACCATAGCCCTCTATGGGCTTCCAAATATCACTTTGCCAATTGCACAAGAACTGCCTAACTGAAAGCTTTCTTGAAGGGAAAGCTCTAACTCTGTGAGATGATTTCAGAGTACACAAAGAAGTTTCTCAGAAAGCTTCTTTCTCTTTGTTATCGGAGGATATTTCCTTTGGTCCTATAGTTTTCAAAAGGATCCGAAATATCTGTTCTCAGATTCCACAGAAATAAGGCTAGCAAAGAGATCCACGAAATACAGATGTAACTCTGTCAGATGAAATAACAGAACACTAAGCAGTTTCTCCGAAAGCTTCTTTCCAGATTTCATCTGAGGATATTTCCTTTTTCACCGTAGCCCTCTATGGGCTTCCAAATATCACTTTGCCAATTCCACAAGAGCTGTCTTAGCGAAAGGCTTGTTGAGGGGAAAGCTGTAACTCTGTGAGATGATTTCACAGAACACAAAGACGTTTCTCAAAAAGCTTCTTTCTCTATCTTATCGGAGGATATTTCCTTTGGCCCTATAGTCTTCAAAGGGATCCGAAATATCTGTTATCAGATTCCACAGAAATAAGGCTAGCAAGAGATCCACGAAATACAGATGTAACTCTGTGAGTGCAAGTCACACATCACAGAGAATTTTCTCAGAAAGCTTCTTTCCAGGTTTCATCTGAGGATATTTCCTTTTTCACCATAGCCCTCTATGGGCTTCCAATTATCACTTTGCCAATTCCACAAGAACTGTTTACCGAAAGGCTTCTTGAAGGGAAAGCTGTAACTGTGTGAGATCATTTCACAGAACACAAAGAAGTTTCTCAGAAAGCTTCTTTCTCTTTGTTATCGGAGGATATTTCCTTTGGCCCTATAGTCTTCAAAGGGATCCGAAATATCTGTTCTCAGATTCCACAGACATAAGGCTAGCAAAGAGATCCACGAAATACAGATGTATCTCTGTGAGTGCAAGTCACACATCACAGAGCAGTTTCTCAGAAAGCTTCATTCCAGATTTCATCTGAGGATATTTCCTTTTTCACCGTAGCCCTCTATGGGCTTCCAAATATCACTTTGCCAATTCCACAAGAACTGCCATACCGAAAGGCTTCTTGAAGGGAAAGCTGTAACTCTGTGAGATGATTTCACAGAACACAAAGAAGTTTCTCAGAAAGCTTCTTTCTCTCTGTTATCGGAAGATATTTCCTTTTGCCCTATAGTCTTCAAAGGGATCCGAAATATCTGCTCTCAGATTCCACAGAAATAAGGCTAGCAAAGACATCCCCAAAATACAGATGTAACTCTGTGAGTGCAATTCACACATCACAGAGAAGTTTCTCAGAAAGCTTCCTTCCAGATTTCATCTGAGGATATTTCCTTTTTCACCATAGCCCTCTATGGGCTTCCAAATATCACTTTTCCAATTCCACAAGAACTGTCTTAGCGAAAGGCTTCTTGAGGGGAAAGCTGTAACTCTGTGAGATGATTTCACAGAACACAAAGAAGTTTCTCAGAAAGCTTCTTTCTCTTTGTTATCGGAGGATATTTCCTTTGGCCCTATAGTCTTCAAAGGGATCCGAAATATCTGTTCTCAGATTCCACAGAAATAAGGCTATCAAAGAGATCCACGAAATACAGATGTAACTCTGTGATTGCAAGTCACACATCACAGAGCAGTTTCTCAGAAAGATTCTTTCCAGATTTCATCTGAGTTTGTTTCCTTTTTCACCATAGCCCACTATGGGCTTCCAAATATCACTTTGCCAATTCCAGAAGAACTGCCTTACCGAAAGGCTTCTTGAAGGGAAAGCTGTAACTCTGTGAGATGATTTCACAGAACACAAAGAAGTTTCTCAGAAAGCTTCTTTCTCTTTGTTATCGGAGGATATTTCCTTTGGCCCTATAGTCTTCAAAGGGATCCGAAATATCTGTTCTCAGATTCCACAGAAATAAGGCTAGCAAAGAGATCCACGAAATACAGATGTCACTCTGTGAGATGAAATAACAGAACACTAAGCAGTTTCTCAGAAAGCTTCTTTCCAGATTTCATCTGAGGATATTTCCTTTTTCACCATAGCCCTCTATGGGCTTCCAAATATCACTTTGCCAATTCCACAAGAACTGTCTTAGCAATAGGCTTCTTGAGGGGAAAGCTGTAACTCTGTGAAATGATTTCACAGAACCCAAAGAAGTCTCTCAAAAAGCTTCTTTCTCTCTGTTATCAGAGGATATTTCCTTTGGCCCTATAGTCTTCAAAGGGATCCGAAATATCTGTTCTCAGATTCCACAGAAATAAGGCTAGCAAAGAGATCCACGAAATACAGATGTAACTCTGTGAGATGAATTAACAGAACACTAAGCAGTTTCTCAGAAAGCTTCTTTCCAGATTTAATCTGGGGATATTTCCTTTTTCACCATAGCCCTCTATGGGCTTCCAAATATCACTTTGCCAATTCCACAAGAACTGCCTTACCGAAAGGCTTCTTGAAGGGAAAGCTGTAACTCTGTGAGATGATTTCACAGAACACAAAGAAGTTTCTCAGAAAGCTTCTTTCTCTTTGTTATCGGAGGATATTTCCATTGGCCCTATAGTCTTCAAAGGGATCCGAAATATCTGTTCTCAGATTCCACAGACATAAGGCCAGCAAAGAGATCCACGAAATACAGATGTATCTCTGTGAGAGCAAGTCACACATCACAGAGCAGTTTCTCAGAAAGCTTCATTCCAGATTTCATCTACGGATATTTCCTTTTTCACCATAGCCCTCTATGGGCTTCCAAATATCACTTTGCCAATTCCACAAGAACTGCCATACCGAAAGGCTTCTTGAAGGGAAAGCTGTAACTCTGTGAGATGATTTCACAGAACACAAAGAAGTTTCTCAGAAAGCTTCTTTCTCTCTGTTATCGGAAGATATTTCCTTTTGCCCTATAGTCTTCAAAGGGATCCGAAATATCTGCTCTCAGATTCCACAGATATAAGGCTAGCAAAGAGATCCCCGAAATACAGATGTAACTCTGTGAGTGCAATTCACACATCACAGAGAAGTTTCTCAGAAAGCTTCTTTCCAGATTTCATCTGAGGATATTTCCTTTTTCACCATAGCCCTCTATGGGCTTCTAAATATCACTTTGCCAATTCCACAAGAACTGTCTTAGCGAAAGGCTTCTTGAGGGGAAAGCTGTAACTCTGTGAGATGATTTCACAGAACACAAAGAAGTTCCTCAGAAAGCTTCTTTCTCTTTGTTATCGGAGGATATTTCCTTTGGCCCTATAGTCTTCAAAGGGATCCGAAATATCTGTTCTCAGATTCCACAGACATAAGGCTAGCAAAGAGATCCACGAAATACAGATGTAACTCTGTGATTGCAAGTCACACATCACAGAGCAGTTTCTCAGAAAGCTTCTTTCCAGATTTCATCTGAGTTTGTTTCCTTTTTCACCATAGCCCACTATGGGCTTCCAAATATCACTTTGCCAATTCCAGAAGAACTGCCTTACCGAAAGGCTTCTTGAAGGGAAAGCTGTAATTCTGTGAGATGATTTCACAGAACACAAAGAAGTTTCTCAGAAAACTTCTTTCTCTTTGTTATCGGAGGATATTTCCTTTGGCCCTATAGTCTTCAAAGGGATCCGAAATATCTGTTCTCAGATTCCACAGAAATAAGGATAGCAAAGAGATCCACGAAATACAGATGTAACTCTGTGAGATGAAATAACAGAACACTAAGCAGTTTCTCAGAAAGCTTCTTTCCAGATTTCATCTGAGGATATTTCCTTTTTCACCATAGCCCTCTATGGGCTTCCAAATATCACTTTGCCAATTCCACAAGAACTGTCTTAGCAATAGGCTTCTTGAGGGGAAAGCTGTAACTCTGTGAGATGATTTCGCAGAACCCAAAGAAGTCTCTCAAAAAGCTTCTTTCTCTCTGTTATCGGAGGATATTTCCTTTGGCCCTATAGTCTTCAAAGGGATCCGAAATATCTGTTCTCAGATTCCACAGAAATAAGGCTAGCAAAGAGATCCACGAAATACAGATGTAACTCTGTGAGATGAATTAACAGAACACTAAGCAGTTTCTCAGAAAGCTTCTTTCCAGATTTAATCTGGGGATATTTCCTTTTTCACCATAGCCCTCTATGGGCTTCCAAATATCACTTTGCCAATTCCACAAGAACTGCCTTACCGAAAGGCTTCTTGAAGGGAAAGCTGTAACTCTGTGAGATGATTTCACAGAACACAAAGAAGTTCCTCAGAGAGCTTCTTTCTCTTTGTTATCGGAGGATATTTCCATTGGCCCTATAGTCTTCAAAGGGATCCGAAATATCTGTTCTCAGATTACACAGAAATAAGGCTAGCAAATATATCCACGAAATACAGATGTAACTCTGTGAGATGAATTAACAGAACACTAAGCAGTTTCTCAGAAAGCTTCTTTGCAGATTTCATCTGGGGATATTTCCTTTTTCACCATAGCCCTCTATGGGCTTCCAAATATCACATTGCAAATTCCACAAGAACTGCCTAACCGAAAGGCTTCTTGAAGGGAAAGCTCTAACTCTGTGAGATGATTTCAGAGTACACAAAGAAGTTTCTCAGAAAGCTTCTTTCTCTTTGTTATCGGAGGATATTTCCTTTAGTCCTATAGTTTTCAAAAGGATCCTAAATATCTGTTCTCAGATTCCACAGAAATAAGGCTAGCAAAGAGATCCACGAAATACAGATGTAACTCTGTGAGTGCAATTCACACATCACAGAGCAGTTTCTCAGAAAGCTTCTTTCCAGATTTCATCTGAGGATATTTCCTTTTTCACCATAGCCCTCTATGGGCTTCCAAGTATCACTTTGCCAATTCCTCAAGAACTGTCTTAGCGAAAGGCTTATTGAGGAGAAAGCTGTAACTCTGTGAGTTGATTTCACAGAACACAAAAAAGTTTCTCAGAAAGCTTCTTTCTCTTTGTTATCGGAGGATATTTCCTTTGGCCCTTTAGTCTTCAAAAGGATCCGAAATATCTGTTCTCAGATTCCACAGAAATAAGGCTAGCAAAGAGATCCACGAAATACAGATGTAACTCTGTGAGTGGAAGTCACGCATCACAGAGCAGTTTCTCAGAAAGCTTCTTTCCAGATTTCATCTGAGGATATTTCCTTTTTCACCATAGCCCTCTATCGGCTTCCCAATATCACTTTGCCAATTCCACAAGAATTGCCTTACCGAAAGGCTTCTTGAAGGGAAAGCTGTAACTCTGTGAGATGATTTCACAAAACACAAAGAAGTTTCTCAGAAAGCTTCTTTCTCTTTTTTATCGGAGGATATTTCCTTTGGCCCTATAGTCTTCAAAGGGATCCGAAATATCTGTTCTCCGATTCCACAGAAATAAGGCTAGCAAAGAGATCCACGAAATACAGATGTAACTCTGTGAGTGCAAGTCACACATCACGGATCAGTTTCTCAGAAAGCTTCTTTACAGATTTCATCTGAGGATATTTCCTTTTTCACCATAGCCCTCTATGGGCTTCCAAATATCACTTTGCCAATTCCACAAGAACTGCCTTACCGAAAGGCTTCTTGAAGAGAAAGCTGTAACGCTGTGAGATGATTTCACAGAACAGAAAGAAGTTTCTCAGAAAGCTTCTTTCTCTTTGTTATCGGAGGATATTTCCTTTGGCTCTATAGTCTTCAAAGAGAACAGAAATATCTGTTCTCAGATTCCACAGAAATAAGGCTAGCAAAGAGATCCACGAAATACAGATGTAACTCTGTGAGTGGAAGTCACACATCACAAAGCAGTTTCTCAGAAAGCTTCTTTCCAGATTTCATCTGAGGATATTTCCTTTTTCACCATAGCCCTCTATGGGCTTCCAAATATCACTTTGCCAATTCCACAAGAACTGTCTTAGCGAAAGGCTTCGTGAGGGGAAAGCTGTAACTCTGTGAGATGATTTCACAGAACACAAAGAAGTTTCTCAGAAAGCTTCTTTCTCTCTGTTATCGGAGGATATTTCCTTTGGCCCTATAGTCTTCAAAGGGATCCGAAATATCTGTTCTCAGATTCCACAGAAATAAGGCTAGCAAAGAGATCCACGAAATACAGATGTAACTCTGTGAGTGGAAGACACACATCACAGAGCAGTTTCTCAGAAAGCTTCTTTCCAGATTTCATCTGAGGATATTTCCTTTTTCACCATAGCCCCCTATGGGCTTCCAAATATCACTTTGCCAATTCCACAAGAACTGCCTTACCGAAAGGCTTCTTGAAGGGAAAGCTGTAACTCTGTGAGATGATTTCACAGAACACAAAGAAGTTTCTCAGAAAGCTTCTTTCTCTTTGTTATCGGAGGATATTTCCTTTGGCCCTATAGTCTTCAAAGGGATCCGAAATATCTGTTCTCAGATTCCACAGAAATAACGCTAGCAAAGAGATCCACGAAATACAGATGTAACTCTGTGAGATGAAATAACAGAACACTAAGCAGTTTCTCCGAAAGCTTCTTTCCAGATTTCATCTGGGGATATTTCCTTTTTCACCGTAGCCCTCTGTGGGCTTCCAAATATCACTTTGCCAATTCCACAAGAACTGCCTAACCGAAAGGCTTCTTGAAGGGAAAGCTCTAAATCTGTTAGATGATTTCAGAGAACACAAAGAAGTTTCTCAGAAAGCTTCTTTCTCTTTGTTATCGGAGGATATTTCCTTTGGTCCTATAGTTTTCAAAGGGATCCGAAATATCTGTTCTCAGTTTCCAAAGAAATAAGGCTAGCAAAGAGATCCACGAAATACAGATGTAACTCTGTGAGTGCAATTCACACATCACAGAGCAGTTTCTCAGAAAGCTTCTTTCCAGATTTCATCTGAGGATATTTCCTTTTTCACCATAGCCCTCTATGGGCTTCCAAATATCACTTTGCCAATTCCACAAGAACTGTCTTAGCGAAAGGCTTCTTGAGGGGAAAGCTGTAACTCTGTGAGATGATTTCACAGAACACAAAGAAGTTTCTCAGAAAGCTTCTTTCTCTTTGTTATCGGAGGATATTTACTTTGCCCCTATAGTCTTCAAAGGGATCCGAAATATCTGTTCTCAGATTCCACAGAAATAAGGCTATCAAAGAGATCCACGAAATACAGATGTAACTCTGTGAGATGAAATAACAGAACACTAAGCAGTTTCTCCGAAAGCTTCTTTCCAGATTTCATCTGAGGATAATTCCTTTTTCACCATAGCCCTCTATGGGCTTCCAAATATCACTTTGCCAATTCCACAAGAGCTGTCTTAGCGAAAGGCTTGTTGAGGGGAAAGCTGTAACTCTGTGAGATGATTTCACAGAACACAAAGACGTTTCTCAGAAAGCTTCTTTGTCTTTGTTATCGGAGGATATTTCCTTTGGCCCTATAGTCTTCATAGGGATCCGAAATATCTGTTCTCAGATTCCACAGAAATAAGGATATCAAAGAGATCCACGAAATACAGATGTAAATCTGTGAGTGCAAGTCACACATCACAGAGAATTTTCTCAGAAAGCTTCTTTACAGGTTTGATCTGAGGATATTTCCTTTTTCACCATAGCCCTCTAGGGCTTCCAATTATCACTTTGCCAATTCCAAAAGAACTGCCTTACGGAAAGGCTTCTTGAAGGGAAAGCTGTAACTGTGTGAGGTGATTTCACAGAACACAAAGAAGTTTCTCAGAAAGCTTCTTTCTCTTTGTTATCGGAGGATATTTCCTTTGGCCCTAAGTCTTCAAAGGGATCCGAAATATCTGTTCTCAGATTCCACAGAAATAAGGCTAGCAAAGAGATCCACGAAATACAGATGTAACTCTGTGAGTGGAAGTCACACAACACAGAGCAGTTTCTCAGAAAGCTTCTTTCCAGATTTCATCTGAGGATATTTCCTTTTTCACCATAGCCCTCTATGGGCTTCCAAATATCACTTTGCCAATTCCACAAGAACTGTCTTAGCGAAAGGCTTCTTGAGGGGAAAGCTTAACTCTGTGAGATGATTTCACAGAACACAAAGAAGTTTTTCAGAAAGCTTCTTTCTCTTTGTTATCGGAGGATATTTCCTTTGGCTCTATAGTCTTCAAAGGGATCCGAAATATCTGTTCTCAGATTCCACAGAAATAAGGCTAGCAAAGAGATCCACGAAATACAGATGTAACTCTGTGAGATGAATTAACAGAACACTAAGCAGTTTCTCCGAAATCTTCTTTCCAGATTTCTTCTGGGGATTTTTCCTTTTTCACCATAGCTCTCTATGGCCTTCCAAATATCACTTTGCCAATTGCACAAGAACTGCCTAACTGAAAGCCTTCTTGAAGGGAAAGCTCTAACTCTGTGAGATGATTTCAGAGTACACAAAGAAGTTTCTCAGAAATCTTCTTTCTCTTTGTTATCGGAGGATATTTCCTTTTTCCTATAGTTTTCAAAAGGATCCGAAATATCTGTTCTCAGATTCCACAGAAATAAGGCTAGCAAAGAGATCCACGAAATACAGATGTAACTCTGTGAGATGAAATAACAGAACACTAAGCAGTTTCTCAGAAAGCTTCTTTCCAGATTTCATCTGAGGATATTTCCTTTTTCACCATAGCCCTCTATGGGCTTCCAAATATCACTTTGCCAATTCCACAAGTGCTGTCTTAGCGAAAGGCTTGTTGAGGGGAAAGCTGTAACTCTGTGAGATGATTTCACAGAACACAAAGAAGTTTCTCAGAAAGCTTCTTTGTCTTTGATATCGGAGGATATTTCCTTTGGCCCTATAATCTTCATAGGGATCCGAAATATCTGTTCTTAGATTCCACAGAAATAAGGATTGCAAAGAGATCCACGAAATACAGATGTAACTCTGTGAGTGCAAGTCACACATCACAGAGCAGTTTCTCAGAAAGCTTCTTTCCAGATTTAATCTGAGGATATTTCCTTTTTCACCATAGCCCTCTATGGGCTTCCAAATATCTCTTTGCCTATTTCACAAGAACTGTCTTAGCGAAAGGCTTCTTGAGGGGAAAGCTGTAACTCTGTGAGATGATTTCGCAGAACACAAAGAAGTTTCTCAGAAAGCTTCTTTCTCTTTGTTATCGGAGGATATTTCCTTTGGCCCTCTAGTCTTCAAAGGGATCCGAAATATCGGTTCTCAGATTCCAGAGAAATAATGCTAGCAAAGAGATCCACGAAATACAGATGTCACTCGGTGAGTGTAAGTCACACACCACAGAGCAGTTTCTCAGAAAGCTTCTTTCCAGATTTCATCTGAGGATATTTCCTTTTTCACCATAGCCCTCTATGGGCTTCCAAATATCACTTTGCCAATTCCACAAGAACTGTCTTAGCGAAAGGCTTATTGAGGAGAAAGCTGTATCTCTGTGAGTTGATTTCACAGAACACAAAGAAGTTTCTCAGAAAGCTTCTTTCTCTTTGTTATCGGAGGATATTTCCTTTGGCCCTATAGTCTTCAAAGGGATCCGAAATATCTGTTATCAGATTCCACAGAAATAAGGCTAGCAAAGAGATCCACGAAATACAGATGTAACTCTATGAGTGCAAGTCACACATCACAGAGAATTTTCTCAGAAAGCTTCTTTCCAGGTTTCATCTGAGGATATTTCCTTTTTCACCATAGCCCTCTAAGGGCTTCCAATTATCACTTTGCCAATTCCACCAGAACTGCCTTACCGAAAGGCTTCTTGAAGGTAAAGCTGTAACTGTGTGAGGTGATTTCACAGAACACAAAGAAGTTTCTCAGAAAGCTTCTTTCTCTTTGTTATCGGAGGATATTTCCTTTGGCCCTATAGTCTTCAAAGGGATCCGAAATATCTGTTCTCAGATTCCACAGAAATAAGGCTAGCAAAGAGATTCACGAAATACAGATGTAACTCTGTGAGATGAATTAACAGAACACTAAGCAGTACCTCAGAAAGCTTGTTTTCGGATTTCATATGGGGATATTTCCTTTTTCACCATAGCCCTCTATGGGCTTCCAAATATCACTTTGCCAATTCCACAAGAACTGCCTAACCGAAAGGCTTCTTGAAGGGAAAGCTCTAACTCTGTGAGATGATTTCAGAGAACACAAAGAAGTTTCTCAGAAAGCTTCTTTCTCTTTGTTATCGGAGGATATTTCCTTTGGTCCTATAGTTTTCAAAGGGATCCGAAATATCTGTTCTCAGATTCCACAGAAATAAGGCTAGCAAAGAGATCCACGAAATACAGATGTAACTCTGTGATTGCAAGTCACACATCACAGAGCAGTTTTTCAGAAAGCTTCTTTCCAGATTTCATCTGAGGTTGTTTCCTTTTTCACCATAGCCCTCTATGGGCTTCCAAATATCACTTTGCCAATTCCACAAGAACTGCCTTACCGAAAGGCTTCTTGAAGGGAAAGCTGTAACTCTGTGAGATGATTTCACAGAACACAAAGAAGTTTCTCAGAAAGCTTCTTTCTCTTTGTTATCGGAGGATATTTCCTTTGGCCCTATAGTCTTCAAAGGGATCCGAAATATCTGTTCTCAGATTCCACAGAAATAAGGCTAGCAAAGAGATCCACGAAATACAGATGTAACTCTGTGAGTGCAATTCACACATCACAGAGCAGTTTCTCAGAAAGCTTCTTTCCAGAATTCATCTGAGGATATTTCCTTTTTCACCATAGCCCTCTATGGGCTTCCAAATATCACTTTGCCAATTCCACAAGAACTGTCTTAGCGAAAGGCTTCTTGAGGGGAAAGCTGTAACTCTGTGAGATGATTTCACAGAACACAAAGAAGTTTCTCAGAAAGCTTCTTTCTCTTTGTTATCGGAGGATATTTCCTTTGGCCCTATAGTCTTCAAAGGGATCCGAAATATCTGTTCTCAGATTCCACAGAAATAAGGCTAGCAAAGAGATCCACGAAATACAGATGTAACTCTGTGATTGCAAGTCACACATCACAGAGCAGTTTCTCAGAAAGCTTCTTTCCAGATTTCATCTGAGGTTGTTTCCTTTTTCACCATAGCCCTCTATGGGCTTCCAAATATCACTTTGCCAATTCCACAAGAACTGCCTTACCGAAAGGCTTCTTGAAGGGAAAGCTGTAACTCTGTGAGATGATTTCACAGAACACAAAGAAGTTTCTCAGAAAGCTTCTTTCTCTTTGTTATCGGATTATATTTCCTTTGGCCCTATAGTCTTCAAAGGGATCCGAAATATCTGTTCTCAGATTCCACAGAAATAAGGCTAACAAAGAGATCCACGAAATACAGATGTCACTCTGTGAGTGTAAGTCACACATCACAGAGCAGTTTCTCAGAAAGCTTCTTTCCAGATTTCATTTGAGGATATTTCCTTTTTCACCATAGCCCTGTATGGGCTTTCAAATATCACTTTGCCAATTCCACAAGAACTGTCTTAGCGAAAGGCTTCTTGAAGAGAAAGCTGTAACTTTGTGAGATGATTTCACAGAACACAAAGACGTTTCTCAGAAAGCTTCTTTCTCTTTGTTATCGGAGGATATTTCCTTTGGCCCTATAGTCTTCAAAGGGATCCGAAATATCTGTTCTCAGATTCCACAGAAATAAGGCTAGCAAAGAGATCCACGAAATACAGATGTAACTCTGTGAGATGAAATAACAGAACACTAAGCAGTTTCTCCGAAAGCTTCTTTCCAGATTTCATCTGAGGATATTTCCTTTTTCACCATAGCCCTCTATGGGCTTCCAAATATCACTTTGCCAATTCCACAGGAGCTGTCTTAGCGAAAGGCTTGTTGAGGGGAAAGCTGTAACTCTGTGAGATGATTTCACAGAACACAAAGACGTTTCTCAGAAAGCTTCTTTGTCTTTGTTATCGGAGGATATTTCCTTTGGCCCGATAATCTTCATAGGGATCCGAAATATCTGTTCTTAGATTCCACAGAAATAAGGATAGCAAAGAGATCCACAAAATACAGATGTAACTCTGTGAGTGCAAGTCACACATCACAGAGCAGTTTCTCAGAAAGCTTCTTTCCAGATTTAATCTGAGGATATTTCCTTTTTCACCATAGCCCTCTATGGGCTTCCAAATATCACTTTGCCTATTTCACAAGAACTGTCTTAGCGAAAGGCTTCTTGAGGGGAAAGCTGTAACTCTGTGAGATGATTTCGCAGAACACAAAGAAGTTTCTCAGAAAGCTTCTTTCTCTTTGTTATCGGAGGATATTTCCTTTGGCCCTCTAGTCTTCAAAGGGATCCGAAATATCTGTTCTCAGATTCCACAGAAATAAGGATAGCAAATTGATCCACGAAATACAGATGTAACTCTGTGAGTGGAAGTCACACATCACAGAGCAGTTTCTCAGAAAGCTTCTTTCCAGATTTCATCTGAGGATATTTCCTTTTTCGCCATAGCCCTCTATGGGCTCCCAAATATCACTTTGCCAATTCCACAAGAACTGCCTTACCGAAAGTCTTCTTGAACGGAATCCTGTAACTCTGTGAGATGATTTCACAGAACACAAAGAAGTTTCTCAGAAAGCTTCTTTCTCTTTGTTATCGGAGGATATTTCCTTTGGCCCTACAGTCTTCAAAGGGATCCGAAATATCTGTTCTCAGATTCCACAGAAATAAGGCTAGCAAAGAGATCCACGAAATACAGATGTAACTCTGTGAGTGGAAGACACACATCACAGAGAAGTTTCTCAGAAAGCTTCTTTCCAGATTTCATCTGAGGATATTTCCTTTTTCACCATAGCCCTCTATGGGCTTCCAAATATCACTTTGCCAATTCCACAAGAACTGCCTTACCGAAAGGCTTCTTGAAGGGAAAGCTGTAACTCTGTGAGATGATTTCACAGAACACAAAGAAGTTTCTCAGAAAGCTTCTTGCTCTTTGTTATCGGAGGATATTTCCTTTGGCCCTGTAGTCTTCAAAGGGATCCGAAATATCTGTTCTCCGATTCCACAGAAATAAGGCTAGCAAAGAGATCCACGAAATACAGATGTAACTCTGTGAGATGAAATAACAGAACACTAAGCAGTTTCTCAGAAAGCTTCTTTCCAGATTTCATCTGGGGATATTTCCTTTTTCACCATAGCCCTCTGTGGGCTTCCAAATATCACTTTGCCAATTCCACAAGAACTGCCTAACCGAAAGGCTTCTTGAATGGAAAGCTCTAACTCTGTGAGATGATTTGAGAGAACACAAAGAAGTTTCTCAGAAAGCTTCTTTCTCTTTGTTATCGGAGGATATTTCCTTTGGTCCTATAGTTTTCAAAGGGATCCGAAATATCTGTTCTCAGATTCCAAAGATATAAGGCTAGCAAAGAGATCCACGAAATACAGATGTAACTCTGTGAGTGCAATTCACACATCACAGAGCAGTTTCTCAGAAAGCTTCTTTCCAGATTTCATCTGAGGTTGTTTCCTTTTTCACCACAGCCCTCTATGGGCTTCCAAATATCACTTTGCCAATTCCACAAGAACTGCCTTACCGAAAGGCTTCTTGGAGGGAAAGCTGTAACTCTGTGAGATGATTTCACAGAAAACAAAGAAGTTTCTCAGAAAGCTTCTTTCTCTTTGTTAACGGAGGATATTTCCTTTGGCCCTATAGTCTTCAAAGGGATCCGAAATATCTGTTCTCAGATTCCACAGAAATAAGGCTAACAAAGAGATCCACGAAATACAGATGTCACTCTGTGAGTGTAAGTCACACATCACAGAGCAGTTTCTCAGAAAGCTTCTTTCCAGATTTCATTTGAGGATATTTCCTTTTTCACCATAGCCCTCTATGGGCTTTCAAATATCACTTTGCCAATTCCACAAGAACTGTCTTAGCGAAAGGCTTCTTGAAGAGAAAGCTGTAACTTTGTGAGATGATTTCACAGAACACAAAGACGTTTCTCAGAAAGCTTCTTTCTCTTTGTTATCGGAGGATATTTCCTTTGGTCCTATAGTCTTCAAAGGGATCCGAAATATCTGTTCTCAGATTCCACAGAAATAAGGCTAGCAAAGAGATCCACGAAATACAGATGTAACTCTGTGAGATGAAATAACAGAACACTAAGCAGTTTCTCCGAAAGCTTCTTTCCAGATTTCATCTGAGGATATTTCCTTTTTCACCATAGCCCTCTATGGGCTTCCAAATATCACTTTGCCAATTCCACAAGAGCTGTCTTAGCGAAAGGCTTGTTGAGGGGAAAGCTGTAACTCTGTGAGATGATTTCACAGAACACAAAGACGTTTCTCAGAAAGCTTCTTTGTCTTTGTTATCGGAGGATATTTCCTTTGGCCCGATAATCTTCATAGGGATCCGAAATATCTGTTCTTAGATTCCACAGAAATAAGGATAGCAAAGAGATACACGAAATACAGATGTAACTCTGTGAGTGCAAGTCACACATCACAGAGCAGTTTCTCAGAAAGCTTCTTTCCAGATTTAATCTGAGGATATTTCCTTTTTCACCATAGCCCTCTATGGGCTTCCAAATATCACTTTGCCTATTTCACAAGAACTGTCTTAGCGAAAGGCTTCTTGAGGGGAAAGCTGTAACTCTGTGAGATGATTTCGCAGAACACAAAGAAGTTTCTCAGAAAGCTTCTTTCTCTTTGTTATCGGAGGATATTTCCTTTGGCCCTCTAGTCTTCAAAGGGATCCGAAATATCTGTTCTCAGATTCCACAGAAATAAGGATAGCAAATTGATCCACGAAATACAGATGTAACTCTGTGAGTGGAAGTCACACATCACAGAGCAGTTTCTCAGAAAGCTTCTTTCCAGATTTCATCTGAGGATATTTCCTTTTTCGCCATAGCCCTCTATGGGCTTCCAAATATCACTTTGCCAATTCCACAAGAACTGCCTAACCGAAAGTCTTCTTGAGGGGAAAGCTGTAACTCTGTGAGATGATTTCACAGAACACAAAGAAGTTTCTCAGAAAGCTTCTTTCTCTTTGTTATCGGAGGATATTTCCTTTGGCCCTATAGTCTTCAAAGGGATCCGAAATATCTGTTCTCAGATTCCACAGAAATAAGGCTAGCAAAGAGATCCACGAAATACAGATGTAACTCTGTGAGTGGAAGACACACATCACAGAGCAGTTTCTCAGAAAGCTTCTTTCCAGATTTCATCTGAGGATATTTCCTTTTTCACCAGAGCCCTCTATGGGCTTCCAAATATCACTTTGCCATTTCCAAAAGAAATGTCTTAGCGAAAGGCTTCTTGAGGGGAAAGCTGTAACTCTGTGAGATGATTTCACAGAACACAAAGAAGTTTCTCAGAAAGCTTCTTGCTCTTTGTTATCGGAGGATATTTCCTTTGGCCCTATAGTCTTCAAAGGGATCCGAAATATCTGTTCTCCGATTCCACAGAAATAACGCTAGCAAAGAGATCCACGAAATACAGATGTAACTCTGTGAGATGAAATAACAGAACACTAAGCAGTTTCTCCGAAAGCTTCTTTCCAGATTTCATCTGGGGATATTTCCTTTTTCACCATAGCCCTCTGTGGGCTTCCAAATATCACTTTGCCAATTCCACAAGAACTGCCTAACCGAAAGGCTTCTTGAATGGAAAGCTCTAACTCTGTGAGATGATTTGAGAGAACACAAAGAAGTTTCTCAGAAAGCTTCTTTCTCTTTGTTATCGGAGGATATTTCCTTTGGTCCTATAGTTTTCAAAGGGATCCGAAATATCTGTTCTCAGATTCCAAAGAAATAAGGCTAGCAAAGAGATCCACGAAATACAGATGTAACTCTGTGAGTGCAATTCACACATCACAGAGCAGTTTCTCAGAAAGCTTCTTTCCAGATTTCATCTGAGGTTGTTTCCTTTTTCACCACAGCCCTCTATGGGCTTCCAAATATCACTTTGCCAATTCCACAAGAACTGCCTTACCGAAAGGCTTCTTGGAGGGAAAGCTGTAACTCTGTGAGATGATTTCACAGAAAACAAAGAAGTTTCTCAGAAAGCTTCTTTCTCTTTGTTATCGGAGGATATTTCCTTTGGCCCTATAGTCTTCAAAGGGATCCGAAATATCTGTTCTCAGATTCCACAGAAATAAGGCTAACAAAGAGATCCACGAAATACAGATGTCACTCTGTGAGTGTAAGTCACACATCACAGAGCAGTTTCTCAGAAAGCTTCTTTCCAGATTTCATTTGAGGATATTTCCTTTTTCACCATAGCCCTCTATGGGCTTTCAAATATCACTTTGCCAATTCCACAAGAACTGTCTTAGCGAAAGGCTTCTTGAAGAGAAAGCTGTAACTTTGTGAGATGATTTCACAGAACACAAAGACGTTTCTCAGAAAGCTTCTTTCTCTTTGTTATCGGAGGATATTTCCTTTGGCCCTATAGTCTTCAAAGGGATCCGAAATATCTGTTCTCAGATGCCACAGAAATAAGGCTAGCAAAGAGATCCACGAAATACAGATGTAACTCTGTGAGATGAAATAACAGAACACTAAGCAGTTTCTCCGAAAGCTTCTTTCCAGATTTCATCTGAGGATATTTCCTTTTTCACCATAGCCCTCTATGGGCTTCCAAATATCACTTTGCCAATTCCACAGGAGCTGTCTTAGCGAAAGGCTTGTTGAGGGGAAAGCTGTAACTCTTTGAGATGATTTCACAGAACACAAAGAAGTTTCTCAGAAAGCTTCTTTGTCTTTGTTATCGGAGGATATTTCCTTTGGCCCCATAATCTTCATAGGGATCCGAAATATCTGTTCTTAGATTCCACAGAAATAAGGATAGCAAAGAGATCCACGAAATACAGATGTAACTCTGTGAGTGCAAGTCACACATCACAGAGCAGTTTCTCAGAAAGCTTCTTTCCAGATTTAATCTGAGGATATTTCCTTTTTCACCATAGCCCTCTATGGGCTTCCAAATATCACTTTGCCTATTTCACAAGAACTGTCTTAGCGAAAGGATTCTTGAGGGGAAAGCTGTAACTCTGTGAGATGATTTCGCAGAACACAAAGAAGTTTCTCAGAAAGCTTCTTTCTCTTTGTAATCGGAGGATATTTCCTTTGGCCCTCTAGTCTTCAAAGGGATCCGAAATATCGGTTCTCAGATTCCAGAGAAATAAGGCTAGCAAAGAGATCCACGAAATACAGATGTAACTCTGTGAGTGGAAGTCACACATCACAGAGCAGTTTCTCAGAAAGCTTCTTTCCAGATTTCATCTGAGCATATTTCCTTTTTCACCCTAGCCCTCTATGGGCTTCCAAATATCACTTTGCCAATTCCACAAGAATTGCCTTACCGAAAGGCTTCTTGAAGAGAAAGCTGTAACTCTGTGAGATGATTTCACAGAACACAAAGAACTTTCTCAGAAAGCTTCTTTCTCTTTGTTATCGGAGGATATTTCCTTTGGCCCTATATCTTCAAAGGAATCCGAAATATCTGTTCTCAGATTCCACAGAAATAAGGATAGCAAAATGATCCACGAAATACAGATGTAACTCTGTGAGTGGAAGTCACACATCACAGAGCAGTTTCTCAGAAAGCTTCTTTCCAGATTTCATCTGAGGATATTTCCTTTTTCGCCATAGCCCTCTATGGGCTTCCAAATATCACTTTGCCAATTCCACAAGAACTGCCTTACCGAAAGTCTTCTTGAAGGGAAAGCTGTAACTCTGTGAGATGATTTCACAGAACACAAAGAAGTTTCTCAGAAAGTTTCTTGCTCTTTGTTATCGGAGGATATTTCCTTTGGCCCTATAGTCTTCAATGGGATCCGAAATATCTGTTCTCAGATTCCACAGAAATAAGGCTAGCAAAGAGATCCACGAAATACAGATGTAACTCTGTGAGTGCAATTCACACATCACAGAGCAGTTTCTCAGAAAGCTTCTTTCCAGATTTCATCTGAGGATATTTCCTTTTTCACCATAGCCCTCTATGGGCTTCCAAATATCACTTTGCCAATTCCACAAGAACTGTCTTAGCGAAAGGCTTCTTGAGGGGAAAGCTGTAACTCTGTGAGATGATTTCACAGAACACAAAGAAGTTTCTCAGAAAGCTTCTTTCTCTTTGTTATCGGAGGATATTTCCTTTGGCCCTATAGTCTTAAAAGGGATCCGAAATATCTATTCTCAGATTCCACAGAAATAAGGCTAGCAAAGAGATCCACGAAATACAGATGTAACTCTGTGATTGCAAGTCACACATCACAGAGCAGTTTCTCAGAAAGCTTCTTTACAGATTTCATCTGAGGTTGTTTCCTTTTTCACCATAGCCCTCTATGGGCTTCCAAATATCACTTTGCCAATTCCACAAGAACTGCCTTACCGAAAGGCTTCTTGAAGGGAAAGCTGTAACTCTGTGAGATGATTTCACAGAACACAAAGAAGTTTCTCAGAAAGCTTCTTTCTCTTTGTTATCGGAGGATATTTCCTTTGGCCCTATAGTCTTCAAAGGGATCCGAAATATCTGTTCTCAGATTCCACAGAAATAAGGCTAACAAAGAGATCCACGAAATACAGATGTAACTCTGTGAGTGCAATTCACGCATCACAGAGCAGTTTCTCAGAAAGCTTCTTTCCAGATTTCATCTGAGGATATTTCCTTTTTCACCATAGCCTTCTATGGGCTTCCAAATATCACTTTGCCAATTCCACAAGAACTGTCTTAGCGAAAGGCTTCTTGAGGGGAAAGCTGTAACTCTGTGAGATGATTTCACAGAACACAAAGAAGTTTCTCAGAAAGCTTCTTTCTCTTTGTTATCGGAGGATATTTCCTTTGGCCCTATAGTCTTCAAAGGGATCCGAAATATCTGTTCTCAGATTCCACAGAAATAAGGCTAGCAAAGAGATCCACGAAATACAGATGTAACTCTGTGATTGCAAGTCACACATCACAGAGCAGTTTCTCAGAAAGCTTCTTTCCAGATTTCATCTGAGGTTGTTTCCTTTTTCACCATAGCCCTCTATGGGCTTCCAAATATCACTTTGCCAATTCCACAAGAACTGCCTTACCGAAAGGCTTCTTGAAGGGAAAGCTGTAACTCTGTGAGATGATTTCACAGAACACAAAGAAGTTTCTCAGAAAGCTTCTTTCTCTTTGTTATCGGAGGATATTTCCTTTGGCCCTATAGTCTTCAAAGGGATCCGAAATATCTGTTCTCAGATTCCACAGAAATAAGGCTAGCAAAGAGATCCACGAAATACAGATGTAACTCTGTGAGTGCAATTCACACATCACAGAGCAGTTTCTCAGAAAGCTTCTTTCCAGATTTCATCTGAGGATATTTCCTTTTTCACCATAGCCCTCTATGGGCTTCCAAATATCACTTTGCCAATTCCACAAGAACTGTCTTAGCGAAAGGCTTCTTGAGGGGAAAGCTGTAACTCTGTGAGATGATTTCACAGAACACAAAGAAGTTTCTCAGAAAGCTTCTTTCTCTTTGTTATCGGAGGATATTTCCTTTGGCCCTATAGTCTTCAAAGGGATCCGAAATATCTGTTCTCAGATTCCACAGAAATAAGGCTAACAAAGAGATCCACGAAATACAGATGTCACTCTGTAAGTGTAAGTCACACACCACAGAGCAGTTTCTCAGAAAGCTTCTTTCCAGATTTCATTTGAGGATATTTCCTTTTTCACCATAGCCCTCTATGGGCTTTCAAATATCACTTTGCCAATTCCACAAGAACTGTCTTAGCGAAAGGCTTCTTGAAGAGAAAGCTGTAACTTTGTGAGATGATTTCACAGAACACAAAGACGTTTCTCAGAAAGCTTCTTTCTCTTTGTTATCGGAGGATATTTCCTTTGGCCCTATAGTCTTCAAAGGGATCCGAAATATCTGTTCTCAGATTCCACAGAAATAAGGCTAGCAAAGAGATCCACGAAATACAGATGTAACTCTGTGAGATGAAATAACAGAACACTAAGCAGTTTCTCCGAAAGCTTCTTTCCAGATTTCATCTGAGGATATTTCCTTTTTCACCATAGCCCTCTATGGGCTTCCAAATATCACTTTGCCAATTCCACAAGAGCTGTCTTAGCGAAAGGCTTGTTGAGGGGAAAGCTGTAACTCTGTGAGATGATTTCACAGAACACAAAGACGTTTCTCAGAAAGCTTCTTTGTCTTTGTTATCGGAGGATATTTCCTTTGGCCCTATAATCTTCATAGGGATCCGAAATATCTGTTCTTAGATTCCACAGAAATAAGGATAGCAAAGAGATCCACGAAATACAGATGTAACTCTATGAGTGCAAGTCACACATCACAGAGAATTTTCTCAGAAAGCTTCTTTCCAGGTTTCATCTGAGGATATTTCCTTTTTCACCATAGCCCTCTAAGGGCTTCCAATTATCACTTTGCCAATTCCACCAGAACTGCCTTACCGAAAGGCTTCTTGAAGGTAAAGCTGTAACTGTGTGAGGTGATTTCACAGAACACAAAGAAGTTTCTCAGAAAGCTTCTTTCTCTTTGTTATCGGAGGATATTTCCTTTGGCCCTATAGTCTTCAAAGGGATCCGAAATATCTGTTCTCAGATTCCACAGAAATAAGGCTAGCAAAGAGATTCACGAAATACAGATGTAACTCTGTGAGATGAATTAACAGAACACTAAGCAGTACCTCAGAAAGCTTGTTTTCGGATTTCATATGGGGATATTTCCTTTTTCACCATAGCCCTCTATGGGCTTCCAAATATCACTTTGCCAATTCCACAAGAACTGCCTAACCGAAAGGCTTCTTGAAGGGAAAGCTCTAACTCTGTGAGATGATTTCAGAGAACACAAAGAAGTTTCTCAGAAAGCTTCTTTCTCTTTGTTATCGGAGGATATTTCCTTTGGTCCTATAGTTTTCAAAGGGATCCGAAATATCTGTTCTCAGATTCCACAGAAATAAGGCTAGCAAAGAGATCCACGAAATACAGATGTAACTCTGTGAGTGCAATTCACACATCACAGAGCAGTTTCTCAGAAAGCTTCTTTCCAGATTTCATCTGAGGATATTTCCTTTTTCACCATAACCCTCTATGGGCTTCCAAATATCACTTTGCCAATTCCACAAGAACTGTCTTAGCGAAAGGCTTCTTGAGGGGAAAGCTGTAACTCTGTGAGATGATTTCACAGAACACAAAGAAGTTTCTCAGAAAGCTTCTTTCTCTTTGTTATCGGAGGATATTTCCTTTGGCCCTATAGTCTTCAAAGGGATCCGAAATATCTGTTCTCAGATTCCACAGAAATAAGGCTAGCAAAGAGATCCACGAAATACAGATGTAACTCTGTGATTGCAAGTCACACATCACAGAGCAGTTTCTCAGAAAGCTTCTTTCCAGATTTCATCTGAGGTTGTTTCCTTTTTCACCATAGCCCTCTATGGGCTTCCAAATATCACTTTGCCAATTCCACAAGAACTGCCTTACCGAAAGGCTTCTTGAAGGGTAAGCTGTAACTCTGTGAGATGATTTCACAGAACACAAAGAAGTTTCTCAGAAAGCTTCTTTCTCTTTGTTATCGGAGGATATTTCCTTTGGCCCTATAGTCTTCAAAGGGATCCGAAATATCTGTTCTCAGATTCCACAGAAATAAGGCTAGCAAAGAGACCCACGAAATACAGATGTAACTCTGTGAGTGCAATTCACACATCACAGAGCAGTTTCTCAGAAAGCTTCTTTCCAGATTTCATCTGAGGATATTTCCTTTTTCACCATAGCCCTCTATGGGCTTCCAAATATCACTTTGCCTATTCCACAAGAACTGTCTTAGCGAAAGGCTCCTTGAGGGGAAAGCTGTAACTCTGTGAGATGATTTCACAGAACACAAAGAAGTTTCTCAGAAAGCTTCTTTCTCTTTGTTATCAGAGGATATTTACTTTGGCCCTCTAGTCTTCAAAGGGATCCGAAATATCTGTTCTCAGATTCCACAGAAATAAGGATAGCAAATTGATCCACGAAATACAGATGTAACTCTGTGAGTGGAAGTCACACATCACAGAGCAGTTTCTCAGAAAGCTTCTTTCCAGATTTCATCTGAGGATATTTCCTTTTTCGCCATAGCCCTCTATGGGCTTCCAAATATCACTTTGCCAATTCCACAAGAACTGCCTTACCGAAAGTCTTCTTGAAGGGAATGCTGTAACTCTGTGAGATGATTTCACAGAACACAAAGAACTTTCTCAGAAAGTTTCTTGCTCTTTGTTATCGGAGGATATTTCCTTTGGCCCTATAGTCTTCAAAGGGATCCGAAATATCTGTTCTCAGATTCCACAGAAATAAGGCTATCAAAGAGATCCACGAAATACAGATGTAACTCTGTGAGTGGAAGTCACACAACACAGAGCAGTTTCTCAGAAAGCTTCTTTCCAGATTTCATCTGAGGATATTTCCTTTTTCACCATAGCCCTCTATGGGCTTCCAAATATCACTTTGCCAATTCCACAAGAACTGCCTTACCGAAAGGCTTCTTGAAGGGAAAGCTGTAACTCTGTGAGATGATTTCACAGAACACAAAGAAGTTTCTCAGAAAGCTTCTTGCTATTTGTTATCGGAGGATATTTCCTTTGGCCCTATAGTCTTCAAAGGGATCCGAAATATCTGTTCTCCGATTCCACAGAAATAACGCTAGCAAAGAGATCCACGAAATACAGATGTAACTCTGTGAGATGAAATAACAGAACACTAAGCAGTTTCTCAGAAAGCTTCTTTCCAGATTTCATCTGGGGATATTTCCTTTTTCACCATAGCCCTCTGTGGGCTTCCAAATATCACTTTGCCAATTCTACAAGAACTGCCTAACCGAAAGGCTTCTTGAATGGAAAGCTCTAACTCTGTGAGATGATTTGAGAGAACACAAAGAAGTTTCTCAGAAAGCTTCTTTCTCTTTTTTATCGGAGGATATTTCCTTTGGTCCTATAGTTTTCAAAGGGATCCGAAATATCTGTTCTCAGATTCCACAGAAATAAGGCTAGCAAAGAGATCCACGAAATACAGATGTAACTCTGTGAGTGCAATTCACACATCACAGAGCAGTTTCTCAGAAAGCTTCTTTCCAGATTTCATCTGAGGATATTTCCTTTTTCACCATAACCCTCTATGGGCTTCCAAATATCACTTTGCCAATTCCACAAGAACTGTCTTAGCGAAAGGCTTCTTGAGGGGAAAGCTGTAACTCTGTGAGATGATTTCACAGAACACAAAGAAGTTTCTCAGAAAGCTTCTTTCTCTTTGTTATCGGAGGATATTTCCTTTGGCCCTATAGTCTTCAAAGGGATCCGAAATATCTGTTCTCAGATTCCACAGAAATAAGGCTAGCAAAGAGATCCACGAAATACAGATGTAACTCTGTGATTGCAAGTCACACATCACAGAGCAGTTTCTCAGAAAGCTTCTTTCCAGATTTCATCTGAGGTTGTTTCCTTTTTCACCATAGCCCTCTATGGGCTTCCAAATATCACTTTGCCAATTCCACAAGAACTGCCTTACCGAAAGGCTTCTTGAAGGGTAAGCTGTAACTCTGTGAGATGATTTCACAGAACACAAAGAAGTTTCTCAGAAAGCTTCTTTCTCTTTGTTATCGGAGGATATTTCCTTTGGCCCTATAGTCTTCAAAGGGATCCGAAATATCTGTTCTCAGATTCCACAGAAATAAGGCTAGCAAAGAGACCCACGAAATACAGATGTAACTCTGTGAGTGCAATTCACACATCACAGAGCAGTTTCTCAGAAAGCTTCTTTCCAGATTTCATCTGAGGATATTTCCTTTTTCACCGTAGCCCTCTATGGGCTTCCAAATATCACTTTGCCTATTCCACAAGAACTGTCTTAGCGAAAGGCTCCTTGAGGGGAAAGCTGTAACTCTGTGAGATGATTTCACAGAACACAAAGAAGTTTCTCAGAAAGCTTCTTTCTCTTTGTTATCAGAGGATATTTACTTTGGCCCTCTAGTCTTCAAAGGGATCCGAAATATCTGTTCTCAGATTCCACAGAAATAAGGATAGCAAATTGATCCACGAAATACAGATGTAACTCTGTGAGTGGAAGTCACACATCACAGAGCAGTTTCTCAGAAAGCTTCTTTCCAGATTTCATCTGAGGATATTTCCTTTTTCGCCATAGCCCTCTATGGGCTTCCAAATATCACTTTGCCAATTCCACAAGAACTGCCTTACCGAAAGTCTTCTTGAAGGGAATGCTGTAACTCTGTAAGATGATTTCACAGAACACAAAGAACTTTCTCAGAAAGTTTCTTGCTCTTTGTTATCGGAAGATATTTCCTTTGGCCCTATAGTCTTCAAAGGGATCCGAAATATCTGTTCTCAGATTCCACAGAAATAAGGCTATCAAAGAGATCCACGAAATACAGATGTAACTCTGTGAGTGGAAGTCACACAACACAGAGCAGTTTCTCAGAAAGCTTCTTTCCAGATTTCATCTGAGGATATTTCCTTTTTCACCATAGCCCTCTATGGGCTTCCAAATATCACTTTGCCAATTCCACAAGAACTGCCTTACCGAAAGGCTTCTTGAAGGGAAAGCTGTAACTCTGTGAGATGATTTCACAGAACACAAAGAAGTTTCTCAGAAAGCTTCTTGCTATTTGTTATCGGAGGATATTTCCTTTGGCCCTATAGTCTTCAAAGGGATCCGAAATATCTGTTCTCCGATTCCACAGAAATAACGCTAGCAAAGAGATCCACGAAATACAGATGTAACTCTGTGAGATGAAATAACAGAACACTAAGCAGTTTCTCAGAAATCTTCTTTCCAGATTTCATCTGGGGATATTTCCTTTTTCACCATAGCCCTCTGTGGGCTTCCAAATATCACTTTGCCAATTCTACAAGAACTGCCTAACCGAAAGGCTTCTTGAATGGAAAGCTCTAACTCTGTGAGATGATTTGAGAGAACACAAAGAAGTTTCTCAGAAAGCTTCTTTCTCTTTTTTATCGGAGGATATTTCCTTTGGTCCTATAGTTTTCAAAGGGATCCGAAATATCTGTTCTCAGATTCCAAAGAAATAAGGCTAGCAAAGAGATCCACGAAATACAGATGTAACTCTGTGAGTGCAATTCACACATCACAGAGCAGTTTCTCAGAAAGCTTCTTTCCAGATTTCATCTGAGGTTGTTTCCTTTTTCACCACAGCCCTCTATGGGCTTCCAAATATCACTTTGCCAATTCCACAAGAACTGCCTTACCGAAAGGCTTCTTGAAGGGAAAGCTGTAACTCTGTGAGATGATTTCACAGAAAACAAAGAAGTTTCTCAGAAAGCTTCTTTCTCTTTGTTATCAGAGGATATTTCCTTTGGCCCTATAGTCTTCAAAGGGATCCGAAATATCTGTTCTCAGATTCCACAGAAATAAGGCTAACAAAGAGATCCACGAAATACAGATGTCACTCTGTGAGTGTAAGTCACATATCACAGAGCAGTTTCTCAGAAAGCTTCTTTCCAGATTTCATTTGAGGATATTTCCTTTTTCACCATAGCCCTCTATGGGCTTTCTAATATCACTTTGCCAATTCCACAAGAACTGTCTTAGCGAAAGGCTTCTTGAAGAGAAAGCTGTAACTTTGTGAGATGATTTCACAGAACACAAAGACGTTTCTCAGAAAGCTTCTTTCTCTTTGTTATCGGAGGATATTTCCTTTGGCCCTATAGTCTTCAAAGGGATCCGAAATATCTATTCTCAGATTCCACAGAAATAAGGCTAGCAAAGAGATCCACGAAATACAGATGTAACTCTGTGAGATGAAATAACAGAACACTAAGCAGTTTCTCCGAAAGCTTCTCTCCAGATTTCATCTGAGGATATTTCCTTTTTCACCATAGCCCTCTATGGGCTTCCAAATATCACTTTGCCAATTCCAAAGAGCTGTCTTAGCGAAAGGCTTGTTGAGGGAAAAGCTGTAACTCTGTGAGATGATTTCACAGAACACAAAGAAGTTTCTCAGAAAGCTTCTTTGTCTTTGTTATCGGAGGATATTTCCTTTGGCCCTATAATCTTCATAGGGATCCGAAATATCTGTTCTTAGATTCCACAGAAATAAGGATAGCAAAGAGATCCACGAAATACAGATGTAACTCTGTGAGTGCAAGTCACACATCACAGAGCAGTTTCTCAGAAAGCTTCTTTCCAGATTTAATCTGAGGATATTTCCTTTTTCACCATAGCCCTCTATGGGCTTCCAAATATCACTTTGCCTATTTCACAAGAACTGTCTTAGCGAAAGGCTTCTTGAGGGGAAAGCTGTAACTCTGTGAGATGATTTCGCAGAACACAAAGAAGTTTCTCAGAAAGCTTCTTTCTCTTTGTTATCGGAGGATATTTCCTTTGGCCCTGTAGTCTTTAAAGGGATCCGAAATATCGGTTCTCAGATTCCAGAGAAATAAGGCTAGCAAAGAGATCCACGAAATACAGATGTAACTCTGTGAGTGGAAGTCACACATCACAGAGCAGTTTCTCAGAAAGCTTCTTTCCAGATTTCATCTGAGGATATTTCCTTTTTCGCCATAGCCCTCTAAGGACTTCCAAATATCACTTTGCCAATTCCACCAGAACTGCCTTACCGAAAGGCTTCTTGAAGGTAAAGCTGTAACTGTGTGAGGTGATTTCACAGAACACAAAGAAGTTTCTCAGAAAGCTTCTTTCTCTTTGTTATCGGAGGATATTTCCTTTGGCTCTATAGTCTTCAAAGGGATCCGAAATATCTGTTCTCAGATTCCACAGAAATAAGGCTAGCAAAGAGATTCACGAAATACAGATGTAACTCTGTGAGGTGAATTAACAGAACACTAAGCAGTACCTCAGAAAGCTTGTTTTCGGATTTCATATGGGGATATTTCCTTTTTCACCATAGCCCTCTATGGGCTTCCAAATATCACTTTGCCAATTCCACAAGAACTGCCTAACCGAAAGGCTTCTTGAAGGGAAAGCTCTAACTCTGTGAGATGATTTCAGAGAACACAAAGAAGTTTCTCAGAAAGCTTCTTTCTCTTTGTTATCGGAGGATATTTCCTTTGGTCCTATAGTTTTCAAAGGGATCCGAAATATCTGTTCTCAGATTCCACAGAAATAAGGCTAGCAAAGAGATCCACGAAATACAGATGTAACTCTGTGAGTGCAATTCACACATCACAGAGCAGTTTCTCAGAAAGCTTCTTTCCAGATTTCATCTGAGGATATTTCCTTTTTCGCCATAGCCCTCTATGGGCTTCCAAATATCACTTTGCCAATTCCACCAGAACTGCCTTACCGAAAGGCTTCTTGAAGGTAAAGCTGTAACTGTGTGAGGTGATTTCACAGAACACAAAGAAGTTTCTCAGAAAGCTTCTTTCTCTTTGTTATCGGAGGATATTTCCTTTGGTCCTATAGTTTTCAAAGGGATCCGAAATATCTGTTCTCAGATTCCACAGAAATAAGGCTAGCAAAGAGATCCACGAAATACAGATGTCACTCTGTGAGTGTAAGTCACACATCACAGAGCAGTTTCTCAGAAAGCTTCTTTCCAGATTTCATCTGAGGATATTTCCTTTTTCACCATAGCCCTCTATGGGCTTCCAAATATCACTTTGCCAATTCCACAAGAACTGTCTTAGCGAAAGGCTTATTGAGGAGAAAGCTGTAACTCTGTGAGTTGATTTCACAGAACACAAAGAAGTTTCTCAGAAAGCTTCTTTCTCTTTGTTATCGGAGGATATTTCCTTTGGCCCTATAGTCTTCAAAGGGATCCGAAATATCTGTTATCAGATTCCACAGAAATAAGGCTAGCAAAGAGATCCACGAAATACAGATGTAACTCTATGAGTGCAAGTCACACATCACAGAGAATTTTCTCAGAAAGCTTCTTTCCTGATTTCATCTGAGGATATTTCCTTTTTCACCATAGCCCTCTAAGGGCTTCCAATTATCACTTTGCCAATTCCACCAGAACTGCCTTACCGAAAGGCTTCTTGAAGGTAAAGCTGTAACTGTGTGAGGTGATTTCACAGAACACAAAGAAGTTTCTCAGAAAGCTTCTTTCTCTTTGTTATCGGAGGATATTTCCTTTGGCCCTATAGTCTTCAAAGGGATCCGAAATATCTGTTCTCAGATTCCACAGAAATAAGGCTAGCAAAGAGATTCACGAAATACAGATGTAACTCTGTGAGATGAATTAACAGAACACTAAGCAGTACCTCAGAAAGCTTGTTTTCGGATTTCATATGGGAATATTTCCTTTTTCACCATAGCCCTCTATGGGCTTCCAAATATCACTTTGCCAATTCCACAAGAACTGCCTAACCGAAAGGCTTCTTGAAGGGAAAGCTCTAACTCTGTGAGATGATTTCAGAGAACACAAAGAAATTTCTCAGAAAGCTTCTTTCTCTTTGTTATCGGAGGATATTTCCTTTGGTCCTATAGTTTTCAAAGGGATCCGAAATATCTGTTCTCAGATTCCACAGAAATAAGGCTAGCAAAGAGATCCACGAAATACAGATGTAACTCTGTGAGTGCAATTCACACATCACAGAGCAGTTTCTCAGAAAGCTTCTTTCCAGATTTCATCTGAGGATATTTCCTTTTTCACCATAGCCCTCTATGGGCTTCCAAATATCACTTTGCCAATTCCACAAGAACTGTCTTAGCGAAAGGCTTCTTGAGGGGAAAGCTGTAACTCTGTGAGATGATTTCACAGAACACAAAGAAGTTTCTCAGAAAGCTTCTTTCTCTTTGTTATCAGAGGATATTTCCTTTGGCCCTATAGTCTTAAAAGGGATCCGAAATATCTGTTCTCAGATTCCACAGAAATAAGGCTAGCAAAGAGATCCACGAAATACAGATGTAACTCTGTGATTGCAAGTAACACATCACAGAGCAGTTTCTCAGAAAGCTTCTTTACAGATTTCATCTGAGGTTGTTTCCTTTTTCACCATAGCCCTCTATGGGCTTCCAAATATCACTTTGCCAATTCCACAAGAACTGCCTTACCGAAAGGCTTCTTGAAGGGAAAGCTGTAACTCTGTGAGATGATTTCACAGAACACAAAGAAGTTTCTCAGAAAGCTTCTTTCTCTTTGTTATCGGAGGATATTTCCTTTGGCCCTATAGTCTTCAAAGGGATCCGAAATATCTGTTCTCAGATTCCACAGAAATAAGGCTAACAAAGAGATCCACGAAATACAGATGTAACTCTGTGAGTGCAATTCACACATCACAGAGCAGTTTCTCAGAAAGCTTCTTTCCAGATTTCATCTGAGGATATTTCCTTTTTCACCATAGCCTTCTATGGGCTTCCAAATATCACTTTGCCAATTCCACAAGAACTGTCTTAGCGAAAGGCTTCTTGAGGGGAAAGCTGTAACTCTGTGAGATGATTTCACAGAACACAAAGAAGTTTCTCAGAAAGCTTCTTTCTCTTTGTTATCGGAGGATATTTCCTTTGGCCCTATAGTCTTCAAAGGGATCCGAAATATCTGTTCTCAGATTCCACAGAAATAAGGCTAGCAAAGAGATCCACGAAATACAGATGTAACTCTGTGAGTGCAAGTCACACATCACAGAGCAGTTTCTCAGAAAGCTTCTTTCCAGATTTCATCTGAGGATATTTCCTTTTTCACCATAGCCCTCTATGGGCTTCCAAATATCACTTTGCCAATTCCACAAGAACTGTCTTAGCGAAAGGCTTCTTGAGGGGAAAGCTGTAACTCTGTGAGATGATTTCACAGAACACAAAGAAGTTTCTCAGAAAGCTTCTTTCTCTTTGTTATCGGAGGATATTTCCTTTGGCCCTATAGTCTTCAAAGGGATCCGAAATATCTGTTCTCAGATTCCACAGAAATAAGGCTAACAAAGAGATCCACGAAATACAGATGTCACTCTGTAAGTGTAAGTCACACACCACAGAGCAGTTTCTCAGAAAGCTTCTTTCCAGATTTCATTTGAGGATATTTCCTTTTTCACCATAGCACTCTATGGGCTTTCAAATATCACTTTGCCAATTCCACAAGAACTGTCTTAGCGAAAGGCTTCTTGAAGAGAAAGCTGTAACTTTGTGAGATGATTTCACAGAACACAAAGACGTTTCTCAGAAAGCTTCTTTCTCTTTGTTATCGGAGGATATTTCCTTTGGCCCTATAGTCTTCAAAGGGATCCGAAATATCTGTTCTCAGATTCCACAGAAATAAGGCTAGCAAAGAGATCCACGAAATACAGATGTAACTCTGTGAGATGAAATAACAGAACACTAAGCAGTTTCTCCGAAAGCTTCTTTCCAGATTTCATCTGAGGATATTTCCTTTTTCACCGTAGCCCTCTATGGGCTTCCAAATATCACTTTGCCAATTCCACAAGAGCTGTCTTAGCGAAAGGCTTGTTGAGGGGAAAGCTGTAACTCTGTGAGATGATTTCACAGAACACAAAGACGTTTCTCAGAAAGCTTCTTTGTCTTTGTTATCGGAGGATATTTCCTTTGGCCCTATAATCTTCATAGGGATCCGAAATATCTGTTCTTAGATTCCACAGAAATAAGGATAGCAAAGAGATCCACGAAATACAGATGTAACTCTATGAGTGCAAGTCACACATCACAGAGAATTTTCTCAGAAAGCTTCTTTCCAGGTTTCATCTGAGGATATTTCCTTTTTCACCATAGCCCTCTAAGGGCTTCCAATTATCACTTTGCCAATTCCACCAGAACTGCCTTACCGAAAGGCTTCTTGAAGGTAAAGCTGTAACTGTGTGAGGTGATTTCACAGAACACAAAGAAGTTTCTCAGAAAGCTTCTTTCTCTTTGTTATCGGAGGATATTTCCTTTGGCCCTATAGTCTTCAAAGGGATCCGAAATATCTGTTCTCAGATTCCACAGAAATAAGGCTAGCAAAGAGATTCACGAAATACAGATGTAACTCTGTGAGATGAATTAACAGAACACTAAGCAGTACCTCAGAAAGCTTGTTTTCGGATTTCATATGGGGATATTTCCTTTTTCACCATAGCCCTCTATGGGCTTCCAAATATCACTTTGCCAATTCCACAAGAACTGCCTAACCGAAAGGCTTCTTGAAGGGAAAGCTCTAACTCTGTGAGATGATTTCAGAGAACACAAAGAAGTTTCTCAGAAAGCTTCTTTCTCTTTGTTATCGGAGGATATTTCCTTTGGTCCTATAGTTTTCAAAGGGATCCGAAATATCTGTTCTCAGATTCCACAGAAATAAGGCTAGCAAAGAGATCCACGAAATACAGATGTAACTCTGTGAGTGCAATTCACACATCACAGAGCAGTTTCTCAGAAAGCTTCTTTCCAGATTTCATCTGAGGATATTTCCTTTTTCACCATAACCCTCTATGGGCTTCCAAATATCACTTTGCCAATTCCACAAGAACTGTCTTAGCGAAAGGCTTCTTGAGGGGAAAGCTGTAACTCTGTGAGATGATTTCACAGAACACAAAGAAGTTTCTCAGAAAGCTTCTTTCTCTTTGTTATCGGAGGATATTTCCTTTTTTCCCTATAGTCTTCAAAGGGATCCGAAATATCTGTTCTCAGATTCCACAGAAATAAGGCTAGCAAAGAGATCCACGAAATACAGATGTAACTCTGTGATTGCAAGTCACACATCACAGAGCAGTTTCTCAGAAAGCTTCTTTCCAGATTTCATCTGAGGTTGTTTCCTTTTTCACCATAGCCCTCTATGGGCTTCCAAATATCACTTTGCCAATTACACAAGAACTGCCTTACCGAAAGGCTTCTTGAAGGGAAAGCTGTAACTCTGTGAGATGATTTCACAGAACACAAAGAAGTTTCTCAGAAAGCTTCTTTCTCTTTGTTATCGGAGGATATTTCCTTTGGCCCTATAGTCTTCAAAGGGATCCGAAATATCTGTTCTCAGATTCCACAGAAATAAGGCTAGCAAAGAGACCCACGAAATACAGATGTAACTCTGTGAGTGCAAGTCACACATCACAGAGCAGTTTCTCAGAAAGCTTCTTTCCAGATTTCATCTGAGGATATTTCCTTTTTCACCATAGCCCTCTATGGGCTTCCAAATATCACTTTGCCTATTCCACAAGAACTGTCTTAGCGAAAGGCTCCTTGAGGGGAAAGCTGTAACTCTGTGAGATGATTTCACAGAACACAAAGAAGTTTCTCAGAAAGCTTCTTTCTCTTTGTTATCGGAGGATATTTCCTTTGGCCCTCTAGTCTTCAAAGGGATCCGAAATATCTGTTCTCAGATTCCACAGAAATAAGGCTAACAAAGAGATCCACGAAATACAGATGTCACTCTGTGAGTGTAAGTCACACATCACAGAGCAGTTTCTCAGAAAGCTTCTTTCCAGATTTCATTTGAGGATATTTCCTTTTTCACCATAGCCCTCTATGGGCTTTCAAATATCACTTTGCCAATTCCACAAGAACTGTCTTAGCGAAAGGCTTCTTGAAGAGAAAGCTGTAACTTTGTGAGATGATTTCACAGAACACAAAGACGTTTCTCAGAAAGCTTCTTTCTCTTTGTTATCGGAGGATATTTCCTTTGGCCCTATAGTCTTCAAAGGGATCCGAAATATCTGTTCTCAGATTCCACAGAAATAAGGCTAGCAAAGAGATCCACGAAATACAGATGTAACTCTGTGAGATGAAATAACAGAACACTAAGCAGTTTCTCCGAAAGCTTCTTTCCAGATTTCATCTGAGGATATTTCCTTTTTCACCATAGCCCTCTATGGGCTTCCAAATATCACTTTGCCAATTCCACAAGAGCTGTCTTAGCGAAAGGCTTGTTGAGGGGAAAGCTGTAACTCTGTGAGATGATTTCAGAGAACACAAAGAAGTTTCTCAGAAAGCTTCTTTGTCTTTGTTATCGGAGGATATTTCCTTTGACCCTATAATCTTCATAGGGATCCGAAATATCTGTTCTTAGATTCCACAGAAATAAGGATAGCAAAGAGATCCACGAAATACAGATGTAACTCTGTGAGTGCAAGTCACACATCACAGAGCAGTTTCTCAGAAAGCTTCTTTCCAGATTTCATCTGAGGATATTTCCTTTTTCACCATAGCCCTCTATGGGCTTCCAAATATCACTTTGCCTATTTCACAAGAACTCTCTTAGCGAAAGGCTTCTTGAGGGGAAAGCTGTAACTCTGTGAGATGATTTCGCAGAACACAAAGAAGTTTCTCAGAAAGCTTCTTTCTCTTTGTTATCGGAGGATATTTACTTTGGCCCTCTAGTCTTCAAAGGGATCCGAAATATCTGTTCTCAGATTCCACAGAAATAAGGATAGCAAATTGATCCACGAAATACAGATGTAACTCTGTGAGTGGAAGTCACACATCACAGAGCAGTTTCTCAGAAAGCTTCTTTCCAGATTTCATCTGAGGATATTTCCTTTTTCGCCATAGCCCTCTATGGGCTTCCAAATATCACTTTGCCAATTCCACCAGAACTGCCTTACCGAAAGGCTTCTTGAAGGTAAAGCTGTAACTGTGTGAGGTGATTTCACAGAACACAAAGAAGTTTCTCAGAAAGCTTCTTTCTCTTTGTTATCGGAGGATATTTCCTTTGGCCCTATAGTCTTCAAAGGGATCCGAAATATCTGTTCTCAGATTCCACAGAAATAAGGCTAGCAAAGAGATTCACGAAATACAGATGTAACTCTGTGAGGTGAATTAACAGAACACTAAGCAGTACCTCAGAATGCTTGTTTTCGGATTTCATATGGGGATATTTCCTTTTTCACCATAGCCCTCTATGGGCTTCCAAATATCACTTTGCCAATTCCACAAGAACTGCCTAACCGAAAGGCTTCTTGAAGGGAAAGCTCTAACTCTGTGAGATGATTTCAGAGAACACAAAGAAGTTTCTCAGAAAGCTTCTTTCTCTTTGTTATCGGAGGATATTTCCTTTGGTCCTATAGGTTTCAAAGGGATCCGAAATATCTGTTCTCAGATTCCACAGAAATAAGGCTAGCAAAGAGATCCACGAAATACAGATGTAACTCTGTGAGTGCAATTCACACATCACAGAGCAGTTTCTCAGAAAGCTTCTTTCCAGATTTCATCTGAAGATATTTCCTTTTTCACCATAGCCCTCTATGGGCTTCCAAATATCACTTTGCCAATTCCACAAGAACTGTCTTAGCGAAAGGCTTCTTGAGGGGAAAGCTGTAATTCTGTGAGATGATTTCACAGAACACAAAGAAGTTTCTCAGAAAGCTTCTTTCTCTTTGTTATCGGAGGATATTTCCTTTGGCCCTATAGTCTTCAAAGGGATCCGAAATATCTGTTCTCAGATTCCACAGAAATAAGGCTAGCAAAGAGATCCACGAAATACAGATGTAACTCTGTGATTGCAAGTCACACATCACAGAGCAGTTTCTCAGAAAGCTTCTTTCCAGATTTCATCTGAGGTTGTTTCCTTTTTCACCATAGCCCTCTATGGGCTTCCAAATATCACTTTGCCAATTACACAAGAACTGCCTTACCGAAATGCTTCTTGAAGGGAAAGCTGTAACTCTGTGAGATGATTTCACAGAACACAAAGACGTTTCTCAGAAAGCTTCTTTCTCTTTGTTATCGGAGGATATTTCCTTTGGCCCTATAGTCTTCAAAGGGATCCGAAATATCTGTTCTCAGATTCCACAGAAATAAGGCTAGCAAAGAGATCCGCGAAATACAGATGTAACTCTGTGAGTGCAATTCACACATCACAGAGCAGTTTCTCAGAAAGCTTCTTTCCAGATTTCATCTGAGGATATTTCCTTTTTCACCATAGCCCTCTATGGGCTTCCAAATATCACTTTGCCAATTCCACAAGAACTGTCTTAGCGAAAGGCTTCTTGACGGGAAAGCTGTAACTCTGTGAGATGATTTCACAGAACACAAAGAAGTTTCTCAGAAAGCTTCTTTCTCTTTGTTATCGGAGGATATTTCCTTTGGCCCTATAGTATTCAAAGGGATCCGAAATATCTGTTCTCAGATTCCACAGAAATAAGGCTAACAAAGAGATCCACGAAATACAGATGTCACTCTGTGAGTGTAACTCACACATCACAGAGCAGTTTCTCAGAAAGCTTCTTTCCAGATTTCATTTGAGGATATTTCCTTTTTCACCATAGCCCTCTATGGGCTTTCAAATACCACTTTGCCAATTCCACAAGAACTGTCTTAGCGAAAGGCTTCTTGAAGAGAAAGCTGTAACTTTGTGAGATGATTTCACAGAACACAAAGACGTTTCTCAGAAAGCTTCTTTCTCTTTGTTATCGGAGGATATTTCCTTTGGCCCTATAGTCTTCAAAGGGATCCGAAATATCTGTTCTCAGATTCCACAGAAATAAGGCTAGCAAAGAGATCCACGAAATACAGATGTAACTCTGTGAGATGAAATAACAGAACACTAAGCAGTTTCTCCGAAAGCTTCTTTCCAGATTTCATCTGAGGATATTTCCTTTTTCACCGTAGCCCTCTATGGGCTTCCAAATATCACTTTGCCAATTCCACAAGAGCTGTCTTAGCGAAAGGCTTGTTGAGGGGAAAGCTGTAACTCTGTGAGATGATTTCACAGAACACAAAGAAGTTTATCAGAAAGCTTCTTTCTCTTTGTTATCGGAGGATATTTCCTTTGGCCCTATAATCTTCATAGGGATCCGAAATATCTGTTCTTAGATTCCACAGAAATAAGGATAGCAAAGAGATCCACGAAATACAGATGTAACTCTGTGAGTGCAAGTCACACATCAAAGAGCAGTTTCTCAGAAAGCTTCTTTCCAGATTTAATCTGAGGATATTTCCTTTTTCACCATAGCCCTCTATGGGCTTCCAAATATCACTTTGCCTATTTCACAAGAACTGTCTTAGCGAAAGGCTTCTTGAGGGGAAAGCTGTAACTCTGTGAGATGATTTCGCAGAACACAAAGAAGTTTCTCAGAAAGCTTCTTTCTCTTTGTTATCGGAGGATATTTCCTTTGGCCCTCTAGTCTTCAAAGGGATCCGAAATATCGGTTGTCAGATTCCAGAGAAATAAGGCTAGCAAAGAGATCCACGAAATACAGATGTAACTCTGTGAGTGGAAGTCACACATCACAGAGCAGTTTCTCAGAAAGCTTCTTTCCAGATTTCATCTGAGCATATTTCCTTTTTCACCCTAGCCCACTATGGGCTTCCAAATATCACTTTTCCAATTCCACAAGAACTGCCTTACCGAAAGGCTTCTTGAAGAGAAAGCTGTAACTCTGTGAGATGATTTCACAGAACACAAAGAACTTTCTCAGAAAGCTTCTTTCTCTTTGTTATCGGAGGATATTTCCTTTGGCCCTATATCTTCAAAGGAATCCGAAATATCTGTTCTCAGATTCCACAGAAATAAGGATAGCAAATTGATCCACGAAATACAGATGTAACTCTGTGAGTGGAAGTCACACATCACAGAGCAGTTTCTCAGAAAGCTTCTTTCCAGATTTCATCTGAGGATATTTCCTTTTTCGCCATAGCCCTCTATGGGCTTCCAAATATCACTTTGCCAATTCCACCAGAACTGCCTTACCGAAAGGCTTCTTGAAGGTAAAGCTGTAACTGTGTGAGGTGATTTCACAGAACACAAAGAGGTTTCTCAGAAAGCTTCTTTCTCTTTGTTATCGGAGGATATTTCCTTTGGCCCTATAGTCTTCAAAGGGATCCGAAATATCTGTTCTCAGATTCCACAGAAATAAGGCTAGCAAAGAGATTCACGAAATACAGATGTAACTCTGTGAGTTGAATTAACAGAACACTAAGCAGTACCTCAGAAAGCTTGTTTTCGGATTTCATATGGGGATATTTCCTTTCACCATAGCCCTCTATGGGCTTCCAAACATCACTTTGCCAATTCCACAAGAACTGCCTAACCGAAAGGCTCCTTGAAGGGAAAGCTCTAACTCTGTGAGATGATTTCAGAGAACACAAAGAAGTTTCTCAGAAAGCTTCTTTCTCTTTGTTATCGGAGGATATTTCCTTTGGTCCTATAGTTTTCAAAGGGATCCGAAATATCTGTTCTCAGATTCCACAGAAATAAGGCTAGCAAAGAGATCCACGAAATACAGATGTAACTCTGTGAGTGCAATTCACACATCACAGAGCAGTTTCTCAGAAAGCTTCTTTCCAGATTTCATCTGAGGATATTTCCTTTTTCACCATAGCCCTCTATGGACTTCCAAATATCACTTTGCCAATTCCACAAGAACTGTCTTAGCGAAAGGCTTCTTGAGGGGAAAGCTGTAATTCTGTGAGATGATTTCACAGAACACAAAGAAGTTTCTCAGAAAGCTTCTTTCTCTTTGTTATCGGAGGATATTTCCTTTGGCCCTATAGTCTTCAAAGGGATCCAAAATATCTGTTCTCAGATTCCACAGAAATAAGGCTAGCAAAGAGATCCACGAAATACAGATGTAACTCTGTGATTGCAAGTCACACATCACAGAGCAGTTTCTCAGAAAGCTTCTTTCCAGATTTCATCTGAGGTTGTTTCCTTTTTCACCATAGCCCTCTATGGGCTTCCAAATATCACTTTGCCAATTCCACAAGAACTGCCTTACCGAAAGGCTTCTTGAAGGGAAAGCTGTAACTCTGTGAGATGATTTCACAGAACACAAAGAAGTTTCTCAGAAAGCTTCTTTCTCTTTGTTATCGGAGGATATTTCCTTTGGCCCTATAGTCTTCAAAGGGATCCGAAATATCTGTTCTCAGATTCCACAGAAATAAGGCTAGCAAAGAGATCCACGAAATACAGATGTAACTCTGTGAGTTCAATTCACACATCACAGAGCAGTTTCTCAGAAAGCTTCTTTCCAGATTTCATCTGAGGATATTTCCTTTTTCACCATAGCCCTCTATGGGTTCCAAATATCACTTTGCCAATTCCACAAGAACTGTCTTAGCGAAAGGCTTCTTGAGGGGAAAGCTGTAACTCTGTGAGATGATTTCACAGAACACAAAGAAGTTTCTCAGAAAGCTTCTTTCTCTTTGTTATCGGAGGATATTTCCTTTGGACCTATAGTCTTCAAAGGGATCCGAAATATCTGTTCTCAGATTCCACAGAAATAAGGCTAACAAAGAGATCCAGAAAATATAGATGTCACTCTGTGAGTGTAAGTCACACATCACAGAGCAGTTTCTCAGAAAGCTTCTTTCCAGATTTCATTTGAGGATATTTCCTTTTTCACCATAGCCCTCTATGGGCTTTCAAATATCACTTTGCCAATTCCACAAGAACTGTCTTAGCGAAAGGCTTCTTGAAGAGAAAGCTGTAACTTTGTGAGATGATTTCACAGAACACAAAGACGTTTCTCAGAAAGCTTCTTTCTCTTTGTTATCGGAGGATATTTCCTTTGGCCCTATAGTCTTCAAAGGGATCCGAAATATCTGTTCTCAGATTCCACAGAAATAAGGCTAGCAAAGAGATCCACGAAATACAGATGTAACTCTGTGAGATGAAATAACAGAACACTAAGCAGTTTCTCCGAAAGCTTCTTTCCAGATTTCATCTGAGGATATTTCCTTTTTCACCATAGCCCACTATGGGCTTCCAAATATCACTTTGCCAATTCCACAAGAGCTGTCTTAGCGAAAGGCTTGTTGAGGGGAAAGCTGTAACTCTGTGAGATGATTTCACAGAACACAAAGAAGTTTCTCAGAAAGCTTCTTTCTCTTTGTTATCGGAGGATATTTCCTTTGGCCCTATAATCTTCATAGGGATCCGAAATATCTGTTCTTAGATTCCACAGAAATAAGGATAGCAAAGAGATCCACGAAATACAGATGTAACTCTGTGAGTGCAAGTCACACATCACAGAGCAGTTTCTCAGAAAGCTTCCTTCCAGATTTAATCTGAGGATATTTCCTTTTTCACCATAGCCCTCTATGGGCTTCCAAATATCACTTTGCCTATTTCACAAGAACTGTCTTAGCGAAAAGCTTCTTTAGGGGAAAGCTGTAACTCTCTGAGATGATTTCGCAGAACACAAAGAAGTTTCTCAGAAAGCTTCTTTCTCTTTGTTATCGGAGGATATTTCCTTTGGCCCTCTAGTCTTCAAAGGGATCCGAAATATCGGTTCTCAGATTCCACAGAAATAAGGCTAGCAAAGAGATCCACGAAATACAGATGTAACTCTGTGAGTGGAAGTCACATATCACAGAGCAGTTTCTCAGAAAGCTTCTTTCCAAATTTCATCTGAGCATATTTCCTTTTTCACCCTAGCCCTCTATGGGCTTCCAAATATCACTTTTCCAATTCCACAAGAACTGCCTTACCGAAAGGCTTCTTGAAGAGAAAGCTGTAACTCTGTGAGATGATTTCACAGAACACAAAGAACTTTCTCAGAAAGCTTCTTTCTCTTTGTTATCTGAGGATATTTCCTTTGGCCCTATATCTTCAAAGGAATCCGAAATATCTGTTCTCAGATTCCACAGAAATAAGGATAGCAAATTGATCCACGAAATACAGATGTAACTCTGTGAGTGGAAGTCACACATCACAGAGCAGTTTCTCAGAAAGCTTCTTTCCAGATTTCATCTGAGGATATTAACTTTTTCGCCATAGCCCTCTATGGGCTTCCAAATATCACTTTGCCAATTCCACCAGAACTGCCTTACCGAAAGGCTTCTTGAAGGTAAAGCTGTAACTGTGTGAGGTGATTTCACAGAACACAAAGAAGTTTCTCAGAAAGCTTCTTTCTCTTTGTTATCGGAGGATATTTCCTTTGGCCCTATAGTCTTCAAAGGGATCCGAAATATCTGTTCTCAGATTCCACAGAAATAAGGCTAGCAAAGAGATTCACGAAATACAGATGTAACTCTGTGAGGTGAATTAACAGAACACTAAGCAGTACCTCAGAAAGCTTGTTTTCGTATTTCATATGGGGATATTTCCTTTTTCACCATAGCCCTCTATGGGCTTCCAAATATCACTTTGCCAATTCCACAAGAACTGCCTAACCGAAAGGCTTCTTGAAGGGAAAGCTGTAACTCTGTGAGATGATTTCAGAGAACACAAAGAAGTTTCTCAGAAAGCTTCTTTCTCTTTGTTATCGGAGGATATTTCCTTTGGTCCTATAGTTTTCAAAGGGATCCGAAATATCTGTTCTCAGATTCCACAGAAATAAGGCTAGCAAAGAGATCCACGAAATACAGATGTAACTCTGTGAGTGCAATTCACACATCACAGAGCAGTTTCTCAGAAAGCTTCTTTCCAGATTTCATCTGAGGATATTTCCTTTTTCACCATAGCCCTCTATGGGCTTCCAAATATCACTTTGCCAATTCCACAAGAACTGTCTTAGCGAAAGGCTTCTTGAGGGGAAAGCTGTAATTCTGTGAGATGATTTCACAGAACACAAAGAAGTTTCTCAGAAAGCTTCTTTCTCTTTGTTATCGGAGGATATTTCCTTTGGCCCTATAGTCTTCAAAGGGATCCGAAATATCTGTTCTCAGATTCCACAGAAATAAGGCTAGCAAAGAGATCCACGAAATACAGATGTAACTCTGTGATTGCAAGTCACACATCACAGAGCAGTTTCTCAGAAAGCTTCTTTCCAGATTTCATCTGAGGTTGTTTCCTTTTTCACCATAGCCCTCTATGGGCTTCCAAATATCACTTTGCCAATTCCACAAGAACTGCCTTACCGAAAGGCTTCTTGAAGGGAAAGCTGTAACTCTGTGAGATGATTTCACAGAACACAAAGAAGTTTCTCAGAAACCTTCTTGCTCTTTGTTATCGGAGGATATTTCCTTTGCCCCTATAGGCTTCAAAGGGATCCGAAATATCTGTTCTCAGATTCCACAGAAATAAGGCTAGCAAAGAGATCCACGAAATACAGATGTAACTCTGTGAGTGCAATTCACACATCACAGAGCAGTTTCTCAGAAAGCTTCTTTCCAGATTTCATCTGAGGATATTTCCTTTTTCACCATAGCCCTCTATGGGCTTCCAAATATCACTTTGCCAATTCCACAAGAACTGTCTTAGCGAAAGGCTTCTTGAGGGCAAAGCTGTAACTCTGTGAGATGATTTCACAGAACACAAAGAAGTTTCTCAGAAAGCTTCTTTCTCTTTGTTATCGGAGGATATTTCCTTTGGCCCTATAGTCTTCAAAGGGATCCGAAATATCTGTTCTCAGATTCCACAGAAATAAGGCTAACAAAGAGATCCACGAAATACAGATGTCACTCTGTGAGTGTAAGTCACACATCACAGAGCAGTTTCTCAGAAAGCTTCTTTCCAGATTTCATTTGAGGATATTTCCTTTTTCACCATAGCCCTCTATGGGCTTTCAAATATCACTTTGCCAATTCCACAAGAACTGTCTTAGCGAAAGGCTTCTTGAAGAGAAAGCTGTAACTTTGTGAGATGATTTCACAGAACACAAAGACGTTTCTCAGAAAGCTTCTTTCTCTTTGTTATCGGAGGATATTTCCTTTGGCCCTCTAGTCTTCAAAGGGATCCGAAATATCTGTTCTCAGATTCCACAGAAATAAGGCTAGCAAAGAGATCCACGAAATACAGATGTAACTCTGTGAGATGAAATAACAGAACACTAAGCAGTTTCTCCGAAAGCTTCTTTCCAGATTTCATCTGAGGATATATCCTTTTTCACCATAGCCCTCTATGGGCTTCCAAATATCACTTTGCCAATTCCACAAGAGCTGTCTTAGCGAAAGGCTTGTTGAGGGGAAAGCTGTAACTCTGTGAGATGATTTCACAGAACACAAAGACGTTTCTCAGAAAGCTTCTTTGTCTTTGTTATCGGAGGATATTTCCTTTGGCCCTATAATCTTCATAGGGATCCGAAATATCTGTTCTTAGATTCCACAGAAATAAGGATAGCAAAGAGATCCACGAAATACAGATGTAACTCTGTGAGTGCAAGTCACACATCACAGAGCAGTTTCTCAGAAAGCTTCTTTCCAGATTTAATCTGAGGATATTTCCTTTTTCACCATAGCCCTCTATGGGCTTCCAAATATCACTTTGCCTATTTCACAAGAACTGTCTTAGCGAAAGGCTTCTTGAGGGGAAAGCTGTAACTCTGTGAGATGATTTCGCAGAACACAAAGAAGTTTCTCAGAAAGCTTCTTTCTCTTTGTTATCGGAGGATATTTCCATTGGCCCTCTAGTCTTCAAAGGGATCCGAAATATCTGTTCTCAGATTCCACAGAAATAAGGCTAGGAAAGAGATCCACGAAATACAGATGTAACTCTGTGAGTGCAATTCACACATCACAGAGCAGTTTCTCAGAAAGCTTCTTTCCAGATTTCATCTGAGGATATTTCCTTTTTCACCATAGCCCTCTATGGGCTTCCAAATATCACTTTGCCAATTCCACAAGAACTGTCTTAGCGAAAGGCTTCTTGAGGGGAAAGCTGTAATTCTGTGAGATGATTTCACAGAACACAAAGAAGTTTCTCAGAAAGCTTCTTTCTCTTTGTTATCGGAGGATATTTCCTTTGGCCCTATAGTCTTCAAAGGGATCCGAAATATCTGTTCTCAGATTCCACAGAAATAAGGCTAGCAAAGAGATCCACGAAATACAGATGTAACTCTGTGATTGCAAGTCACACATCACAGAGCAGTTTCTCAGAAAGCTTCTTTCCAGATTTCATCTGAGGTTGTTTCCTTTTTCACCATAGCCCTCTATGGGCTTCCAAATATCACTTTGCCAATTCCACAAGAACTGCCTTACCGAAAGGCTTCTTGAAGGGAAAGCTGTAACTCTGTGAGATGATTTCACAGAACACAAAGAAGTTTCTCAGAAACCTTCTTGCTCTTTGTTATCGGAGGATATTTCCTTTGGCCCTATAGGCTTCAAAGGGATCCGAAATATCTGTTCTCAGATTCCACAGAAATAAGGCTAGCAAAGAGATCCACGAAATACAGATGTAACTCTGTGAGTGCAATTCACACATCACAGAGCAGTTTCTCAGAAAGCTTCTTTCCAGATTTCATCTGAGGATATTTCCTTTTTCACCATAGCCCTCTATGGGCTTCCAAATATCACTTTGCCAATTCCACAAGAACTGTCTTAGCGAAAGGCTTCTTGAGGGCAAAGCTGTAACTCTGTGAGATGATTTCACAGAACACAAAGAAGTTTCTCAGAAAGCTTCTTTCTCTTTGTTATCGGAGGATATTTCCTTTGGCCCTATAGTCTTCAAAGGGATCCGAAATATCTGTTCTCAGATTCCACAGAAATAAGGCTAACAAAGAGATCCACGAAATACAGATGTCACTCTGTGAGTGTAAGTCACACATCACAGAGCAGTTTCTCAGAAAGCTTCTTTCCAGATTTCATTTGAGGATATTTCCTTTTTCACCATAGCCCTCTATGGGCTTTCAAATATCACTTTGCCAATTCCACAAGAACTGTCTTAGCGAAAGGCTTCTTGAAGAGAAAGCTGTAACTTTGTGAGATGATTTCACAGAACACAAAGACGTTTCTCAGAAAGCTTCTTTCTCTTTGTTATCGGAGGATATTTCCTTTGGCCCTATAGTCTTCAAAGGGATCCGAAATATCTGTTCTCAGATTCCACAGAAATAAGGCTAGCAAAGAGATCCACGAAATACAGATGTAACTCTGTGAGATGAAATAACAGAACACTAAGCAGTTTCTCCGAAAGCTTCTTTCCAGATTTCATCTGAGGATATTTCCTTTTTCACCATAGCCCTCTATGGGCTTCCAAATATCACTTTGCCAATTCCACAAGAGCTGTCTTAGCGAAAGGCTTGTTGAGGGGAAAGCTGTAACTCTGTGAGATGATTTCACAGAACACAAAGACGTTTCTCAGAAAGCTTCTTTGTCTTTGTTATCGGAGGATATTTCCTTTGGCCCTATAATCTTCATAGGGATCCGAAATATCTGTTCTTAGATTCTACAGAAATAAGGATAGCACAGAGATCCACGAAATACAGATGTAACTCTGTGAGTGCAAGTCACACATCACAGAGCAGTTTCTCAGAAAGCTTCTTTCCAGATTTCATCTGAGGATATTTCCTTTTTCACCATAGCCCTCTATGGGCTTCCAAATATCACTTTGCCTATTTCACAAGAACTGTCTTAGCGAAAGGCTTCTTGAGGAGAAAGCTGTAACTCTGTGAGATGATTTCGCAGAACACAAAGAAGTTTCTCAGAAAGCTTCTTTCTCTTTGTTATCGGAGGATATTTCCTTTGGCCCTCTAGTCTTCAAAGGGATCCGAAATATTGGTTCTCAGATTCCAGAGAAATAAGGCTAGCAAAGAGATCCACGAAATACAGATGTAACTCTGTGAGTGGAAGTCACACATCACAGAGCAGTTTCTCAGAAAGCTTCCTTCCAGATTTCATCTGAGCATATTTCCTTTTCACCCTAGCCCTCTATGGGCTTCCAAATATCACTTTTCCAATTCCACAAGAACTGCCTTACCGAAAGGCTTCTTGAAGAGAAAGCTGTAACTCTGTGAGATGATTTCACAGAACACAAAGAAGTTTCTCAGAAAGCTTCTTTCTCTTTGTTATCGGAGGATATTTCATTTGGCCCTATATCTTCAAAGGGATCCGAAATATCTGTTCTCAGATTCCACAGAAATAAGGCTAGCAAAGAGATCCACGAAATACAGATGTAACTCTGTGAGTGGAAGACACACATCACAGAGCAGTTTCTCAGAAAGCTTCTTTCCAGATTTCATCTGAGGATATTTCCTTTTTCACCATAGCCCTCTATGGGCTTCCAAATATCACTTTGCCAATTCCACAAGAACTGCCTTACCGAAAGGCTTCTTGAAGGGAAAGCTGTAACTCTGTGAGATGATTTCACAGAACACAAAGAAGTTTCTCAGAAAGCTTCTTTCTCTTTGTTATCGGAGGATATTTCCTTTGGCCCTATAGTCTTCAAAGGAATCCGAAATATCTGTTCTCAGATTCCACAGAAATAACGCTAGCAAAGAGATCCACGAAATACAGATGTAACTCTGTGAGATGAAATAACAGAACACTAAGCAGTTTCTCCGAAAGCTTCTTTCCAGATTTCATCTGGGGATATTTCCTTTTTCACCATAGCCCTCTGTGGGCTTCCAAATATCACTTTGCCAATTCCACAAGAACTGCCTAACCGAAAGGCTTCTTGAAGGGAAAGCTCTAACTCTGTGAGATGATTTGAGAGAACACAAAGAAGTTTCTCAGAAAGCTTCTTTCTCTTTGTTATCGGAGGATATTTCCTTTGGTCCTATAATTTTCAAAGGGATCCGAAATATCTGTTCTCAGATTCCAAAGAAATAAGACTAGCAAAGAGATCCATGAAATACAGATGTAACTCTGTGAGTGCAATTCACACATCACAGAGCCGTTTCTCAGAAAGCTTCTTTCCAGATTTCATCTGAGGTTGTTTCCTTTTTCACCATAGCCCTCTATGGGCTTCCAAATATCACTTTGCCAATTCCACAAGAACTGCCTTACCGAAAGGCTTCTTGAAGGGAAAGCTGTAACTCTGTGAGATGATTTCACAGAACACAAAGAAGTTTCTCAGAAAGTTTCTTGCTCTTTGTTATCGGAGGATATTTCCTTTGGCCCTATAGTCTTCAAAGGGATCCGAAATATCTGTTCTCAGATTCCACAGAAATAAGGATAGCAAAGAGATCCACGAAATACAGATGTAACTCTGTGAGTGGAAGTCACACAACACAGAGCAGTTTCTCAGAAAGCTTCTTTCCAGATTTCATCTGAGGATATTTCCTTTTTCACCAGAGCCCTCTATGGGCTTCCAAATATCACTTTGTCAATTCCAAAAGAACTGTCTTAGCGAAAGGCTTCTTGAGGGGAAAGCTGTAACTCTGTGAGATGATTTCACAGAACACAAAGAAGTGTTTCAGAAAGCTTCTTTCTCTTTATTATCGGAGGATATTTCCTTTGGCCCTATAGTCTTCAAAGGGATCCGAAATATCTGTTCTCAGATTCCACAGAAATAAGGCTAGCAAAGAGATCCACGAAATACAGATGTAACTCTGTGAGTGGAAGACACACATCACAGAGCAGTTTCTCAGAAAGCTTCTTTCCAGATTTCATCTGAGGATATTTCCTTTTTCACCATAGCCCTCTAGGGGCTTCCAAATATCACTTTGCCAATTCCACAAGAACTGCCTTACCGAAAGGCTTCTTGAAGGGAAAGCTGTAACTCTGTGAGATGATTTCACAGAACACAAAGAAGTTTCTCAGAAAGCTTCTTTCTCTTTGTTATCGGAGGATATTTCCTTTGGCCCTATAGTCTTCAAAGGGATCCGAAATATCTGTTCTCAGATTCCACAGAAATAACGCTAGCAAAGAGATCCACGAAATACAGATGTAACTCTGTGAGATGAAATAACAGAACACTAAGCAGTTTCTCCGAAAGCTTCTTTCCAGATTTCATCTGGGGATATTTCCTTTTTCACCATAGCCCTCTGTGGGCTTCCAAATATCACTTTGCCAATTCCACAAGAACTGCCTAACCGAAAGGCTTCTTGAAGGGAAAGCTCTAACTCTGTTAGATGATTTCAGAGAACACAAAGAAGTTTCTCAGAAAGCTTCTTTCTCTTTGTTATCGGAGGTTATTTCCTTTGGTCCTATAGTTTTCAAAAGGATCCGAAATATCTGTTCTCAGATTCCACAGAAATAAGGCTAGCAAAGAGATCCACGAAATACAGATGTAACTCTGTGAGATGAAATAACAGAACACTAAGCAGTTTCTCCGAAAGCTTCTTTCCAGATTTCACCTGAGGATATTTCCTTTTTCACCATAGCCCTCTATGGGCTTCCAAATATCACTTTGCCAATTCCACAAGAACTGCCTAACCCAAAGGCTTCATGAAGGGAAAGCTGTAACTCTGTGAGATGTTTTCACAGAACACAAAGACGTTTCTCAAAAAGCTTCTTTCTCTTTGTTATCGGAGGATATTTCCTTTGGCCCTATAGTCTTCAAAGGGATCCGAAATATCTGTTATCAGATTCCACAGAAATAAGGCTAGCAAAGAGATCCACGAAATACAGATGTAACTCTATGAGTGCAAGTCACACATCACAGAGAATTTTCTCAGAAAGCTTCTTTCCATGTTTCATCTGAGGATATTTCCTTTTTCACCATAGCCCTCTAAGGGCTTCCAATTATCACTTTGCCAATTCCACCAGAACTGCCTTACCGAAAGGCTTCTTGAAGGTAAAGCTGTAACTGTGTGAGGTGATTTCACAGAACACAAAGAAGTTTCTCAGAAAGCTTCTTTCTCTTTGTTATCGGAGGATATTTCCTTTGGCCCTATAGTCTTCAAAGGGATCCGAAATATCTGTTCTCAGATTCCACAGAAATAAGGCTAGCAAAGAGATTCACGAAATACAGATGTAACTCTGTGAATGAATTAACAGAACACTAAGCAGTACCTCAGAAAGCTTGTTTTCGGATTTCATATGGGGATATTTCCTTTTTCACCATAGCCCTCTATGGGCTTCCAAATATCACTTTGCCAATTCCACAAGAACTGCCTAACCAAAAGGCTTCTTGAAGGGAAAGCTCTAACTCTGTGAGATGATTTCAGAGAACACAAAGAAGTTTCTCAGAAAGCTTCTTTCTCTTTGTTATCGGAGGATATTTCCTTTGGTCCTATAGTTTTCAAAGGGATCCGAAATATCTGTTCTCAGATTCCACAGAAATAAGGCTAGCAAAGAGATCCACGAAATACAGATGTAACTCTGTGAGTGCAATTCACACATCACAGAGCAGTTTCTCAGAAAGCTTCTTTCCAGATTTCATCTGAGGATATTTCCTTTTTCACCATAGCCCTCTAAGGGCTTCCAAATATCACTTTGCCAATTCCACAAGAACTGTCTTAGCGAAAGGCTTCTTGAGGGGAAAGCTGTAACTCTGTGAGATGATTTCACAGAACACAAAGAAGTTTCTCAGAAAGCTTCTTTCTCTTTGTTATCGGAGGATATTTCCTTTGGCCCTATAGTCTTCAAAGGGATCCGAAATATCTGTTCTCAGATTCCACAGAAATAAGGCTAGCAAAGAGATCCACGAAATACAGATGTAACTCTGTGATTGCAAGTCACACATCACAGAGCAGTTTCTCAGAAAGCTTCTTTCCAGATTTCATCTGAGGTTGTTTCCTTTTTCACCATAGCCCTCTATGGGCTTCCAAATATCACTTTGCCAATTCCACAAGAACTGCCTTACCGAAAGGCTTCTTGAAGGGAAAGCTGTAACTCTGTGAGATGATTTCACAGAACACAAAGAAGTTTCTCAGAAAGCTTCTTTCTCTTTGTTATCGGAGGATATTTCCTTTGGCCCTATAGTCTTCAAAGGGATCCGAAATATCTGTTCTCAGATTCCACAGAAATAAGGCTAGCAAAGAGATCCACGAAATACAGATGTAACTCTGTGAGTGCAATTCACACATCACAGAGCAGTTTCTCAGAAAGCTTCTTTCCAGATTTCATCTGAGGATATTTCCTTTTTCATCATAGCCCTCTATGGGCTTCCAAATATCACTTTGCCAATTCCACAAGAACTGTCTTAGCGAAAGGCTTCTTGAGGGGAAAGCTGTAACTCTGTGAGATGATTTCACAGAACACAAAGAAGTTTCTCAGAAAGCTTCTTTCTCTTTGTTATCGGAGGATATTTCCTTTGGCCCTATAGTCTTCAAAGGGATCCGAAATATCTGTTCTCAGATTCCACAGAAATAAGGCTAGCAAAGAGATCCACGAAATACAGATGTAACTCTGTGATTGCAAGTCACACATCACAGAGCAGTTTCTCAGAAAGCTTCTTTCCAGATTTCATCTGAGGTTGTTTCCTTTTTCACCATAGCCCTCTATGGGCTTCCAAATATCACTTTGCCAATTCCACAAGAACTGCCTTACCGAAAGGCTTCTTGAAGGGAAAGCTGTAACTCTGTGAGATGATTTCACAGAACACAAAGAAGTTTCTCAGAAAGCTTCTTTCTCTTTGTTATCGGAGGATATTTCCTTTGGCCCTATAGTCTTCAAAGGGATCCGAAATATCTGTTCTCAGATTCCACAGAAATAAGGCTAACAAAGAGATCCACGAAATACAGATGTCACTCTGTGAGTGTAAGTCACACATCACAGAGCAGTTTCTCAGAAACCTTCTTTCCAGATTTCATTTGAGGATATTTCCTTTTTCACCATAGCCCTCTAGGGGCTTTCAAATATCACTTTGCCAATTCCACAAGAACTGTCTTAGCGAAAGGCTTCTTGAAGAGAAAGCTGTAACTTTGTGAGATGATTTCACAGAACACAAAGACGTTTCTCAGAAAGCTTCTTTCTCTTTGTTATCGGAGGATACTTCCTTTGGCCCTATAGTCTTCAAAGGGATCCGAAATATCTGTTCTCAGATTCCACAGAAATAAGGCTAGCAAAGAGATCCACGAAATACAGATGTAACTCTGTGATTGCAAGTCACACATCACAGAGCAGTTTCTCAGAAAGCTTCTTTCCAGATATCATCTGAGTTTGTTTCCTTTTTCACCATAGCCCACTATGGGCTTCCAAATATCACTTTGCCAATTACAGAAGAACTGCCTTACCGAAAGGCTTGTTGAAGGGAAAGCTGTAACTCTGTGAGGTGATTTCACAGAACACAAAGAAGTTTCTCAGAAAGCTTCTTTCTCTTTGTTATCGGAGGATATTTCCTTTGGCCCTATAGTCTTCAAAGGGATCCGAAATATCTGTTCTCAGATTCCACAGAAATAAGGCTAGCAAAGAGATCCACGAAATACAGATGTAACTCTGTGAGATGAAATAACAGAACACTAAGCAGTTTCTCCGAAAGCTTCTTTCCAGATTTCTTCTGGGGATTTTTCCTTTTTCACCATAGCCCTCTATGGGCTTCCAAATATCACTTTACAAATTGCACAAGAACTGCCTAACTGAAAGCCTTCTTGAAGGGAAAGCTCTAACTCTGTGAGATGATTTCAGAGTACACAAAGAAGTTTCTCAGAAAGCTTCTTTCTCTTTTTTATCGGAGGATATTTCCTTTGGTCCTATAGTTTTCAAAATGATCCGAAATATCTGTACTCAGATTCCACAGAAATAAGGCTAGCAAAGAGATCCACGAAATACAGATGTAACTCTGTGAGATGAAATAACAGAACACTAAGCAGTTTCTCCGAAAGCTTCTCTCCAGATTTCACGTGAGGATATTTCCTTTTTCACCATAGCCCTCTATGGGCTTCCAAATATCACTTTGCCAATTCCACAAGAACTGTCTTAGCGAAAGGCTTCTTGAGGGGAAAGCTGTAACTCTGTGAGATGATTTCACAGAACACAAAGAGGTTTCTCAGAAAGCTTCTTTCTCTTTGTTATCGCAGGATATTTCCTTTGGCCCTATAGTCTTCAAAGGGATCCGAAATATGTCTTCTCAGATTCCACAGAAATAAGGCTAGAAAAGAGATCCACGAAATACAGATGTAACTCTGTGATTGCAAGTCGCACATCACACAGCAGTTTCTCAGAAAGCTTCTTTCCCGATTTCATCTGAGGATATTTCCTTTTTCACCATAGCCCTCTATGGGCTTCCAAGTATCACTTTGCCAATTCCACAATAACTGTCTTACCGAAAGGCTTCTTGAAGGGAAAGCTGTAACTCTGTGAGATGATTTCACAGAACACAAAGAAGTTTCTCAGAAAGCTTCTTTCTCTTTATTATCAGAGGATATTTCCTTTGGCCCTATAGTCTTCGAAGGGATCCGAAATATCTGTTCTCAGATTCCACAGAAATAAAGCTAGCAAAGAGATCCACGAAATACATATGTAACTCTGTGAGTGGAAGTCACACATCACACAGCGTTTCTCAGAAAGCTTCTTTAAAGATTTCATCTGAGGTTATTTCCTTTTTCACCATAGACCTTTATGGGCTTCCAAATATCACTTTTCCAATTCCACAAGAATTGTCTTAGCGAAAGGCTTCTTGAGGGGAAAGCTGTAACTCTGTGAGATGATTTCACAGAACACAAAGAAGTTTCTCAGAAAGCTTCTTTCTCTTGGTTATCGGAGGATATTTCCTTTGGCCCTATAGTCTTCTAAGGGATCCGAAATATCTGTTCTCAGATTCCACAGAAAGAAGGCTAGCAAAGAGATCCACGAAATACAGATATAACTCTGTAAGTGTAAGTCACACATCACACAGCAGTTTCTCAGAAAGCTTCTTTCCAGATTTCATCTGAGGATATTTCCTTTTTCACCATATCCCTCTATTGGCTTCCAAATATCACTTTGTCAATTCCACAAGAACTGTCTTAGCGAAAGGCTTCTTGAGGGGAAAGCTGTATCTCTTTGAGATGATTTCACAGAACACAAAGAAGTTTCTCAGAAATCATCTTTCTCTTTGTTTTCGGAGGATATTTTCTTTGGCCCTATAGTCTTCAAAGGGATCTGAAATATCTGTTCTCAGATTCCACGGAAATAAGGCTAGCAAAGAGATCCACGAAATTCAGATGTAACTCTGTGAGTGCAAGTCACACATCACACAGCAGTTTCTCAGAAAACTTCTTTCCGGATTTCATCTGAGGATATTTCCTTTTTCACCATAGCCCTCTATGGGCTTCCAAGTATCACTTTGCCAATTCCAAAAGAACTGTCTTAGCGAAAGACTTCTTGAGGGGAAAGCTGTAACTCTGTGAGATGATTTCACAGAACACAAAGAAGTTTCTCAGAAAGCTTCTTTCTCTTTGTTATCGGAGGATATTTCCTTTGGCCTTATAGTCTTCTAAGGGTTCCGAAATATCTGTTCTCAGATTCCACAGAAATAAGGCTAGCAAAGAGATCCACGAAATACAGAAGTAACACTGTGAGTGGAAGTCACACAACACAGAGGAGTTTCTCAGAAAGCTTCTTTGCTGATTTCATCTGAGGATAGTTCCTTTTTCACCATAGCCCTCTAAGGGCTTCCAAATATCACTTTGCCAATTCCACAAGAACTGTCTTAGCGAAAGGCTTCTTGAGGGGAAAGCTGTAACTCTGTGAGATGATTTCACAGAACACAAAGAAGTTTCTCAGAAAGCTTCTTTCTCTTTGTTATCGGAGGATATTTCCTTTGGCCCTATAGTCTTCAAAGGGATCTGAAATATCTGTTCTCAGATTCCACAGAAATAAGGCTTGCAAAGAGATCCACGAAATACAGATGTAACTCTGTGAGTGCAAGTCACACATCACAGAGCAGTTTCTCAGAAAGCTTCTTTCCAGATTTCATCTGAGGATATTTCCTTTTTCACCATAGCCCTCTATGGGCTTCCAAATATCACTTTGCCAATTCCACAAGAACTGCCTTACCGAAAGGCTTCTTGAAGGGGAAGTTGTAACTCTGTGAGATGATTTCACAGAACACAAAGAAGTTTCTCAGAAAGCTTCTTTCTCTTTGTTATCGGAGGATATTTTCTTTGGCCCTATAGTCTTCAAAGGGATCTGAAATATCTGTTCTCAGATTCCACAGAAATAAGGCTAGCAAAGAGATCCACGAAATTCAGATGTAACTCTGTGAGTGCAAGTCACACATCACACAGCAGTTTCTCAGAAAGCTTCTTTCCAGATTTCATCTGAGGATATTTCCTTTTTCACCATAGCCCTAAATGGGCTTCCAAGTATCACTTTGCCAATTCCACAAGAACTGTCTTAGCGAAAGACTTCTTGAGGGGAAAGCTGTAACTCTGTGAGATGATTTCACAGAACACAAAGAAGTTTCTCAGAAAGCTTCTTTCTCTTTGTTATCGGAGGATATTTCCTTTGGCCCTATAGTCTTCAAAGGGATCCGAAATATCTGTTCTCAGATTCCACAGAAATAAGGCTAGCAAAGAGATCCACGAAATACAGATGTAACTCTGTGAGTGCAAGTCACACATCACGGATCAGTTTCTCAGAAAGCTTCTTTACAGATTTCATCTGAGGATATTTCCTTTTTCACCATAGCCCTCTATGGGCTTCCAAATATCACTTTGCCAATTCCACAAGAACTGCCTTACCGAAAGGCTTCTTGAAGGGAAAGCTGTAACTCTGTGAGATGATTTCACAGAACAGAAAGAAGTTTCTCAGAAAGCTTCTTTCTCTTTGTTATCGGAGGATATTTCCTTTGGCTCTATAGTCTTCAAAGAGAACAGAAATATCTGTTCTCAGATTCCACAGAAATAAGGCTAGCAAAGAGATCCACGAAATACAGATGTAACTCTGTGAGTGGAAGTCACACATCACAGAGCAGTTTCTCAGAAAGCTTCTTTCCAGATTTCATCTGAGTATATTTCCTTTTTCACGATAGCCCTCTATGGGCTTCCAAATATCACTTTGCCAATTCCACAAGAACTGTCTTAGCGAAATGCTTCTGAAGGGGAAAGCTGTAACTCTGTGAGATGATTTCACAGAACACAAAGAAGACTCTCAAAAAGCTTCTTTCTCTCTGTTATCGGAGGATATTTCCTTTGGCCCTATAGTCTTCAAAGGGATCCGAAATATCTGTTCTCAGATTCCACAGAAATAAGGCTAGCAAAGAGATCCACGAAATACAGATGTCACTCTGTGAGTGCAAGTCACACATCACAGAGCAGTTTCTCAGAAAGCTTCTTTCCAGATTTCATCTGAGGATATTTCCTTTTTCACCATAGTCCTCTATGGGCTTCCAAATATCACTTTGCCAATTCCACAAGAACTGTCTTAGCGAAAGGCTTCTTGAGGGGAAAGCTGTAACTCTGTGAGATGATTTCACAGAACACAAAGAAGTTTCTCAGAAAGCTTCTTTCTCTCTGTTATCGGAGGATATTTCCTTTGGCCCTATAGTCTTCAAAGGGATCCGAAATATCTGTTCTCCGATTCCACAGAAATAAGGCTAGCAAAGAGATCCACGAAATACAGATGTAACTCTGTGAGATGAAATAACAGAACACTAAGCAGTTTCTCCGAAGCTTCTTTCCAGATTTCATCTGGGGATATTTCCTTTTTCACCATAGCCCTCTGTGGGCTTCCAAATATCACTTTGCCAATTCCACAAGAACTGCCTAACCGAAAGGCTTCTTGAAGGGAAAGCTCTAACTCTGTTAGATGATTTCAGAGAACACAAAGAAGTTTCTCAGAAAGCTTCTTTCTCTTTGTTATCGGAGGATATTTCCTTTGGTCGTATAGTTTTCAAAGGGATCCGAAATATCTGTTCTCAGTTTCCAAAGAAATAAGGCTAGCAAAGAGATCCACGAAATACAGATGTAACTCTGTGAGTGCAATTCACACATCACAGAGCAGTTTCTCAGAAAGCTTCTTTCCAGATTTCATCTGAGGATATTTCCTTTTTCACCATAGCCCTCTATGGGCTTCCAAATATCACTTTGCCAATTCCACAAGAACTGTCTTGGCGAAAGTCTTCTTGAGGGGAAAGCTGTAACTCTGTGAGATGATTTCACAGAACACAAAGAAGTTTCTCAGAAAGCTTCTTTCTCTTTGTTATCGGAGGATATTTCCTTTGCCCCTATAGTCTTCAAAGGGATCCGAAATATCTGTTCTCAGATTCCACAGAAATAAGGCTATCAAAGAGATCCACGAAATACAGATGTAACTCTGTGAGATGAAATAACAGAACACTAAGCAGTTTCTCCGAAAGCTTCTTTCCAGATTTCATCTGAGGATAATTCCTTTTTCACCATAGCCCTCTATGGGCTTCCAAATATCACTTTGCCAATTCCACAAGAGCTGTCTTAGCGAAAGGCTTGTTGAGGGGAAAGCTGTAACTCTGTGAGATGATTTCACAGAACACAAAGACGTTTCTCAGAAAGCTTCTTTGTCTTTGTTATCGGAGGATATTTCCTTTGGCCCTATAGTCTTCATAGGGATCCGAAATATCTGTTCTCAGATTCCACAGAAATAAGGATATCAAAGAGATCCACGAAATACAGATGTAAATCTGTGAGTGCAAGTCACACATCACAGAGAATTTTCTCAGAAAGCTTCTTTACAGGTTTGATCTGAGGATATTTCCTTTTTCACCATAGCCCTCTATGGGCTTCCAAATATCACTTTGCCAATTCCACAAGAACTGTCTTAGCGAAAGGCTTCTTGAGGGGAAAGCTTAACTCTGTGAGATGATTTCACAGAACACAAAGAATTTTCTCAGAAAGCTTCTTTCTCTTTGTTATCGGAGGATATTTCCTTTGGCCCTATAGTCTTCAAAGGGATCCGAAATATCTGTTCTCAGATTCCACAGAAATAAGGCTAGCAAAGAGATCCACGAAATACAGATGTAACTCTGTGAGATGAATTAACAGAACACTAAGCAGTTTCTCCGAAATCTTCTTTCCAGATTTCTTCTGGGGATTTTTCCTTTTTCACCATAGCCCTCTATGGGCTTCCAAATATCACTTTGCCAATTGCACAAGAACTGCCTAACTGAAAGCCTTCTTGAAGGGAAAGCTCTAACTCTGTGAGATGATTTCAGAGTACACAAAGAAGTTTCTCAGAAACCTTCTTTCTCTTTGTTATCGGAGGATATTTCCTTTTTCCTATAGTTTTCAAAAGGATCCGAAATATCTGTTCTCAGATTCCACAGAAATAAGGCTAGCAAAGAGATCCACGAAATACAGATGTAACTCTGTGAGTGCAATTCACACATCACAGAGCAGTTTCTCAGAAAGCTTCTTTCCAGATTTCATCTGAGGATATTTCCTTTTTCACCATAGCCCTCTATGGGCTTCCAAATATCACTTTGCCAATTCCACAAGAGCTGTCTTAGTGAAAGGCTTGTGAGGGGAAAGCTGTAACTCTGTGAGATGATTTCACAGAACACAAAGACGTTTCTCAAAAAGCTTCTTTCTCTATCTTATCGGAGGATATTTCCTTTGGCCCTATAGTCTTCAAAGGGATCCGAAATATCTGTTATCAGATTCCACAGAAATAAGGCTAGCAAGAGATCCACGAAATACAGATGTAACTCTGTGAGTGCAAGTCTCACATCACAGAGAATTTTCTCAGAAAGCTTCTTTCCAGGTTTCATCTGAGGATATTTCCTTTTTCACCATAGCCCTCTATGGGATTCCAATTATCACTTTGCCAATTCCACAAGAACTGCCTTACCGAAAGGCTTCTTGAAGGGAAAGCTGTAACTGTGTGAGGTGATTTCACAGAACACAAAGAAGTTTCTCAGAAAGCTTCTTTCTCTTTGTTATCGGAGGATATTTCCTTTGGCCCTATAGTCTTCAAAGGGATCCGAAATATCTGTTCTCATATTCCACAGAAATAAGGCAAGCAAAGAGATCCACGAAATACAGATGTAACTCTGTGAGTGCAATTCACACATCACAGAGCAGTTTCTCAGAAAGCTTCTTTCCAGATTTCATCTGAGGATATTTCCTTTTTCACCATAGCCCTCCATGGGCTTCCAAATATCACTTTGCCAATTCCACAAGAACTGTCTTAGCGAAAGGCTTCTTGAGGGGAAAGCTGTAACTCTGTGAGATGATTTCACAGAACACAAAGAAGTTTCTCAGAAAGCTTCTTTCTCTTTGTTATCGGAGGATATTTCCTTTGGCCCTATAGTCTTCAAAGGGATCCGAAATATCTGTTCTCAGATTCCACAGAAATAAGGCTAGCAAAGAGATCCACGAAATACAGATGTAACTCTGTGATTGCAAGTCACACATCACAGAGCAGTTTCTCAGAAAGCTTCTTTCCAGATTTCATCTGAGGTTGTTTCCTTTTTCACCATAGCCCTCTATGGGCTTCCAAATATCACTTTGCCAATTCCACAAGAACTGCCTTACCGAAAGGCTTCTTGAAGGGAAAGCTGTAACTCTGTGAGATGATTTCACAGAACACAAAGAAGTTTCTCAGAAAGCTTCTTTCTCTTTGTTATCGGAGGATATTTCCTTTGGCCCTATAGTCTTCAAAGGGATCCGAAATGTCTGTTCTCAGATTCCACAGAAATAAGGCTAACAAAGAGATCCACGAAATACAGATGTCACTCTGTGAGTGTAAGTCACACATCACAGAGCAGTTTCTCAGAAAGCTTCTTTCCAGATTTCATTTGAGGATATTTCCTTTTTCACCATAGCCCTCTATGGGCTTTCAAATATCACTTTGCCAATTCCACAAGAACTGTCTTAGCGAAAGGCTTCTTGAAGAGAAAGCTGTAACTTTGTGAGATGATTTCACAGAACACAAAGACGTTTCTCAGAAAGCTTCTTTCTCTTTGTTATCGGAGGATATTTCCTTTGGCCCTATAGTCTTCAAAGGGATCCGAAATATCTGTTCTCAGATTCCACAGAAATAAGGCTAGCAAAGAGATCCACGAAATACAGATGTAACTCTGTGAGATGAAATAACAGAACACTAAGCAGTTTCTCCGAAAGCTTCTTTCCAGATTTCATCTGAGGATATTTCCTTTTTCACCATAGCCCTCTATGGGCTTCCAAATATCACTTTGCCAATTCCACAAGAGCTGTCTTAGCGAAAGGCTTGTTGAGGGGAAAGCTGTAACTCTGTGAGATGATTTCACAGAACACAAAGACGTTTCTCAGAAAGCTTCTTTGTCTTTGTTATCGGAGGATATTTCCTTTGGCCCTATAATCTTCATAGGGATCCGAAATATCTGTTCTTAGATTCTACAGAAATAAGGATAGCACAGAGATCCACGAAATACAGATGTAACTCTGTGAGTGCAAGTCACACATCACAGAGCAGTTTCTCAGAAAGCTTCTTTCCAGATTTAATCTGAGGATATTTCCTTTTTCACCATAGCCCTCTATGGGCTTCCAAATATCACTTTGCCTATTTCACAAGAACTGTCTTAGCGAAAGGCTTCTTGAGGGGAAAGCTGTAACTCTGTGAGATGATTTCGCAGAACACAAAGAAGTTTCTCAGAAAGCTTCTTTCTCTTTGTTATCGGAGGATATTTCCTTTGGCCCTCTAGTCTTCAAAGGGATCCGAAATATTGGTTCTCAGATTCCAGAGAAATAAGGCTAGCAAAGAGATCCACGAAATACAGATGTAACTCTGTGAGTGGAAGTCACACATCACAGAGCAGTTTCTCAGAAAGCTTCCTTCCAGATTTCATCTGAGCATATTTCCTTTTTCACCCTAGCCCTCTATGGGCTTCCAAATATCACTTTTCCAATTCCACAAGAACTGCCTTACCGAAAGGCTTCTTGAAGAGAAAGCTGTAACTCTGTGAGATGATTTCACAGAACACAAAGAAGTTTCTCAGAAAGCTTCTTTCTCTTTGTTATCGGAGGATATTTCCTTTGGCCCTATATCTTCAAAGGGATCCGAAATATCTGTTCTCAGATTCCACAGAAATAAGGCTAGCAAAGAGATCCACGAAATACAGATGTAACTCTGTGAGTGGAAGACACACATCACAGAGCAGTTTCTCAGAAAGCTTCTTTCCAGATTTCATCTGAGGATATTTCCTTTTTCACCATAGCCCTCTATGGGCTTCCAAATATCACTTTGCCAATTCCACAAGAACTGCCTTACCGAAAGGCTTCTTGAAGGGAAAGCTGTAACTCTGTGAGATGATTTCACAGAACACAAAGAAGTTTCTCAGAAAGCTTCTTTCTCTTTGTTATCGGAGGATATTTCCTTTGGCCCTATAGTCTTCAAAGGAATCCGAAATATCTGTTCTCAGATTCCACAGAAATAACGCTAGCAAAGAGATCCACGAAATACAGATGTAACTCTGTGAGATGAAATAACAGAACACTAAGCAGTTTCTCCGAAAGCTTCTTTCCAGATTTCATCTGGGGATATTTCCTTTTTCACCATAGCCCTCTGTGGGCTTCCAAATATCACTTTGCCAATTCCACAAGAACTGCCTAACCGAAAGGCTTCTTGAAGGGAAAGCTCTAACTCTGTGAGATGATTTGAGAGAACACAAAGAAGTTTCTCAGAAAGCTTCTTTCTCTTTGTTATCAGAGGATATTTCCTTTGGTCCTATAATTTTCAAAGGGATCCGAAATATCTGTTCTCAGATTCCAAAGAAATAAGACTAGCAAAGAGATCCATGAAATACAGATGTAACTCTGTGAGTGCAATTCACACATCACAGAGCAGTTTCTCAGAAAGCTTCTTTCCAGATTTCATCTGAGGATATTTCCTTTTTCACCATAGCCCTCTATGGGCTTCCAAATATCACTTTGCCAATTCCACAAGAACTGCCTTACCGAAAGGCTTCTTGAAGGGAAAGCTGTAACTCTGTGAGATGATTTCACAGAACACAAAGAAGTTTCTCAGAAAGTTTCTTGCTCTTTGTTATCGGAGGATATTTCCTTTGGCCCTATAGTCTTCAAAGGGATCCGAAATATCTGTTCTCAGATTCCACAGAAATAAGGATAGCAAAGAGATCCACGAAATACAGATGTAACTCTGTGAGTGGAAGTCACACAACACAGAGCAGTTTCTCAGAAAGCTTCTTTCCAGATTTCATCTGAGGATATTTCCTTTTTCACCAGAGCCCTCTATGGGCTTCCAAATATCACTTTGTCAATTCCAAAAGAACTGTCTTAGCGAAAGGCTTCTTGAGGGGAAAGCTGTAACTCTGTGAGATGATTTCACAGAACACAAAGAAGTGTTTCAGAAAGCTTCTTTCTCTTTATTATCGGAGGATATTTCCTTTGGCCCTATAGTCTTCAAAGGGATCCGAAATATCTGTTCTCAGATTCCACAGAAATAAGGCTAGCAAAGAGATCCACGAAATACAGATGTAACTCTGTGAGTGGAAGACACACATCACAGAGCAGTTTCTCAGAAAGCTTCTTTCCAGATTTCATCTGAGGATATTTCCTTTTTCACCATAGCCCTCTATGGGCTTCCAAATATCACTTTGCCAATTCCACAAGAACTGCCTTACCGAAAGGCTTCTTGAAGGGAAAGCTGTAACTCTGTGAGATGATTTCACAGAACACAAAGAAGTTTCTCAGAAAGCTTCTTTCTCTTTGTTATCGGAGGATATTTCCTTTGGCCCTATAGTCTTCAAAGGGATCCGAAATATCTGTTCTCAGATTCCACAGAAATAACGCTAGCAAAGAGATCCACGAAATACAGATGTAACTCTGTGAGATGAAATAACAGAACACTAAGCAGTTTCTCCGAAAGCTTCTTTCCAGATTTCATCTGGGGATATTTCCTTTTTCACCATAGCCCTCTGTGGGCTTCCAAATATCACTTTGCCAATTCCACAAGAACTGCCTAACCGAAAGGCTTCTTGAAGGGAAAGCTCTAACTCTGTTAGATGATTTCAGAGAACACAAAGAAGTTTCTCAGAAAGCTTCTTTCTCTTTGTTATCGGAGGTTATTTCCTTTGGTCCTATAGTTTTCAAAAGGATCCGAAATATCTGTTCTCAGATTCCACAGAAATAAGGCTAGCAAAGAGATCCACGAAATACAGATGTAACTCTGTGAGATGAAATAACAGAACACTAAGCAGTTTCTCCGAAAGCTTCTTTCCAGATTTCACCTGAGGATATTTCCTTTTTCACCATAGCCCTCTATGGGCTTCCAAATATCACTTTGCCAATTCCACAAGAACTGCCTAACCGAAAGGCTTCATGAAGGGAAAGCTGTAACTCTGTGAGATGTTTTCACAGAACACAAAGACGTTTCTCAAAAAGCTTCTTTCTCTTTGTTATCGGAGGATATTTCCTTTGGCCCTATAGTCTTCAAAGGGATCCGAAATATCTGTTATCAGATTCCACAGAAATAAGGCTAGCAAAGAGATCCACGAAATACAGATGTAACTCTATGAGTGCAAGTCACACATCACAGAGAATTTTCTCAGAAAGCTTCTTTCCATGTTTCATCTGAGGATATTTCCTTTTTCACCATAGCCCTCTAAGGGCTTCCAATTATCACTTTGCCAATTCCACCAGAACTGCCTTACCGAAAGGCTTCTTGAAGGTAAAGCTGTAACTGTGTGAGGTGATTTCACAGAACACAAAGAAGTTTCTCAGAAAGCTTCTTTCTCTTTGTTATCGGAGGATATTTCCTTTGGCCCTATAGTCTTCAAAGGGATCCGAAATATCTGTTCTCAGATTCCACAGAAATAAGGCTAGCAAAGAGATTCACGAAATACAGATGTAACTCTGTGAATGAATTAACAGAACACTAAGCAGTACCTCAGAAAGCTTGTTTTCGGATTTCATATGGGGATATTTCCTTTTTCACCATAGCCCTCTATGGGCTTCCAAATATCACTTTGCCAATTCCACAAGAACTGCCTAACCAAAAGGCTTCTTGAAGGGAAAGCTCTAACTCTGTGAGATGATTTCAGAGAACACAAAGAAGTTTCTCAGAAAGCTTCTTTCTCTTTGTTATCGGAGGATATTTCCTTTGGTCCTATAGTTTTCAAAGGGATCCGAAATATCTGTTCTCAGATTCCACAGAAATAAGGCTAACAAAGAGATCCACGAAATACAGATGTCACTCTGTGAGTGTAAGTCACACATCACAGAGCAGTTTCTCAGAAACCTTCTTTCCAGATTTCATTTGAGGATATTTCCTTTTTCACCATAGCCCTCTAGGGGCTTTCAAATATCACTTTGCCAATTCCACAAGAACTGTCTTAGCGAAAGGCTTCTTGAAGAGAAAGCTGTAACTTTGTGAGATGATTTCACAGAACACAAAGACGTTTCTCAGAAAGCTTCTTTCTCTTTGTTATCGGAGGATACTTCCTTTGGCCCTATAGTCTTCAAAGGGATCCGAAATATCTGTTCTCAGATTCCACAGAAATAAGGCTAGCAAAGAGATCCACGAAATACAGATGTAACTCTGTGATTGCAAGTCACACATCACAGAGCAGTTTCTCAGAAAGCTTCTTTCCAGATATCATCTGAGTTTGTTTCCTTTTTCACCATAGCCCACTATGGGCTTCCAAATATCACTTTGCCAATTACAGAAGAACTGCCTTACCGAAAGGCTTGTTGAAGGGAAAGCTGTAACTCTGTGAGATGATTTCACAGAACACAAAGAAGTTTCTCAGAAAGCTTCTTTCTCTTTGTTATCGGAGGATATTTCCTTTGGCCCTATAGTCTTCAAAGGGATCCGAAATATCTGTTCTCAGATTCCACAGAAATAAGGCTAGCAAAGAGATCCACGAAATACAGATGTAACTCTGTGAGTGCAATTCACACATCACAGAGCAGTTTCTCAGAAAGCTTCTTTCCAGATTTCATCTGAGGATATTTCCTTTTTCATCACAGCCCTCCATGGGCTTCCAAATATCACTTTGCCAATTCCACAAGAACTGTCTTAGCGAAAGGCTTCTTGAGGGGAAAGCTGTAACTCTGTGAGATGATTTCACAGAACACAAAGAAGTTTCTCAGAAAGCTTCTTTCTCTTTGTTATCGGAGGATATTTCCTTTGGCCCTATAGTCTTCAAAGGGATCCGAAATATCTGTTCTCAGATTCCACAGAAATAAGGCTAGCAAAGAGATCCACGAAATACAGATGTAACTCTGTGATTCCAAGTCACACATCACAGAGCAGTTTCGCAGAAAGCTTCTTTCCAGATTTCATCTGAGGTTGTTTCCTTTTTCACCATAGCCCTCTATGGGCTTCCAAATATCACTTTGCCAATTCCACAAGAACTGCCTTACCGAAAGGCTTCTTGAAGGGAAAGCTGTAACTCTGTGAGATGATTTCACAGAACACAAAGAAGTTTCTCAGAAAGCTTCTTTCTCTTTGTTATCGGAGGATATTTCCTTTGGCCCTATAGTCTTCAAAGGGATCCGAAATATCTGTTCTCAGATTCCACAGAAATAAGGCTAACAAAGAGATCCACGAAATACAGATGTCACTCTGTGAGTGTAAGTCACACATCACAGAGCAGTTTCTCAGAAAGCTTCTTTCCAGATTTCATTTGAGGATATTTCCTTTTTCACCATAGCCCTCTAGGGGCTTTCAAATATCACTTTGCCAATTCCACAAGAACTGTCTTAGCGAAAGGCTTCTTGAAGAGAAAGCTGTAACTTTGTGAGATGATTTCACAGAACACAAAGACGTTTCTCAGAAAGCTTCTTTCTCTTTGTTATCGGAGGATATTTCCTTTGGCCCTATAGTCTTCAAAGGGATCCGAAATATCTGTTCTCAGATTCCACAGAAATAAGGCTAGCAAAGAGATCCACGAAATACAGATGTAACTCTGTGATTGCAAGTCACACATCACAGAGCAGTTTCTCAGAAAGCTTCTTTCCAGATATCATCTGAGTTTGTTTCCTTTTTCACCATAGCCCACTATGGGCTTCCAAATATCACTTTGCCAATTACAGAAGAACTGCCTTACCGAAAGGCTTGTTGAAGGGAAAGCTGTAACTCTGTGAGATGATTTCACAGAACACAAAGAAGTTTCTCAGAAAGCTTCTTTCTCTTTGTTATCGGAGGATATTTCCTTTGGCCCTATAGTCTTCAAAGGGATCCGAAATATCTGTTCTCAGATTCCACAGAAATAAGGCTAGCAAAGAGATCCACGAAATACAGATGTAACTCTGTGAGATGAAATAACAGAACACTAAGCAGTTTCTCCGAAAGCTTCTTTCCAGATTTCTTCTGGGGATTTTTCCTTTTTCACCATAGCCCTCTATGGGCTTCCAAATATCACTTTACCAATTGCACAAGAACTGCCTAACTGAAAGCCTTCTTGAAGGGAAAGCTCTAACTCTGTGAGATGATTTCAGAGTACACAAAGAAGTTTCTCAGAAAGCTTCTTTCTCTTTTTTATCGGAGGATATTTCCTTTGGTCCTATAGTTTTCAAAATGATCCGAAATATCTGTACTCAGATTCCACAGAAATAAGGCTAGCAAAGAGATCCACGAAATACAGATGTAACTCTGTGAGATGAAATAACAGAACACTAAGCAGTTTCTCCGAAAGCTTCTCTCCAGATTTCACGTGAGGATATTTCCTTTTTCACCATAGCCCTCTATGGGCTTCCAAATATCACTTTGCCAATTCCACAAGAACTGTCTTAGCGAAAGGCTTCTTGAGGGGAAAGCTGTAACTCTGTGAGATGATTTCACAGAACACAAAGAGGTTTCTCAGAAAGCTTCTTTCTCTTTGTTATCGCAGGATATTTCCTTTGGCCCTATAGTCTTCAAAGGGATCCGAAATATGTCTTCTCAGATTCCACAGAAATAAGGCTAGCAAAGAGATCCACGAAATACAGATGTAACTCTGTGATTGCAAGTCGCACATCACACAGCAGTTTCTCAGAAAGCTTCTTTCCCGATTTCATCTGAGGATATTTCCTTTTTCACCATAGCCCTCTATGGGCTTCCAAGTATCACTTTGCCAATTCCACAATAACTGTCTTACCGAAAGGCTTCTTGAAGGGAAAGCTGTAACTCTGTGAGATGATTTCACAGAACACAAAGAAGTTTCTCAGAAAGCTTCTTTCTCTTTATTATCAGAGGATATTTCCTTTGGCCCTATAGTCTTCGAAGGGATCCGAAATATCTGTTCTCAGATTCCACAGAAATAAAGCTAGCAAAGAGATCCACGAAATACATATGTAACTCTGTGAGTGGAAGTCACACATCACACAGCGTTTCTCAGAAAGCTTCTTTAAAGATTTCATCTGAGGTTATTTCCTTTTTCACCATAGACCTTTATGGGCTTCCAAATATCACTTTTCCAATTCCACAAGAATCGTCTTAGCGAAAGGCTTCTTGAGGGGAAAGCTGTAACTCTGTGAGATGATTTCACAGAACACAAAGAAGTTTCTCAGAAAGCTTCTTTCTCTTGGTTATCGGAGGATATTTCCTTTGGCCCTATAGTCTTCTAAGGGATCCGAAATATCTGTTCTCAGATTCCACAGAAAGAAGGCTAGCAAAGAGATCCACGAAATACAGATATAACTCTGTAAGTGTAAGTCACACATCACACAGCAGTTTCTCAGAAAGCTTCTTTCCAGATTTCATCTGAGGATATTTCCTTTTTCACCATATCCCTCTATTGGCTTCCAAATATCACTTTGTCAATTCCACAAGAACTGTCTTAGCGAAAGGCTTCTTGAGGGGAAAGCTGTATCTCTTTGAGATGATTTCACAGAACACAAAGAAGTTTCTCAGAAATCATCTTTCTCTTTGTTTTCGGAGGATATTTTCTTTGGCCCTATAGTCTTCAAAGGGATCTGAAATATCTGTTCTCAGATTCCACGGAAATAAGGCTAGCAAAGAGATCCACGAAATTCAGATGTAACTCTGTGAGTGCAAGTCACACATCACACAGCAGTTTCTCAGAAAACTTCTTTCCGGATTTCATCTGAGGATATTTCCTTTTTCACCATAGCCCTCTATGGGCTTCCAAGTATCACTTTGCCAATTCCAAAAGAACTGTCTTAGCGAAAGACTTCTTGAGGGGAAAGCTGTAACTCTGTGAGATGATTTCACAGAACACAAAGAAGTTTCTCAGAAAGCTTCTTTCTCTTTGTTATCGGAGGATATTTCCTTTGGCCCTATAGTCTTCTAAGGGTTCCGAAATATCTGTTCTCAGATTCCACAGAAATAAGGCTAGCAAAGAGATCCACGAAATACAGAAGTAACACTGTGAGTGGAAGTCACACAACACAGAGGAGTTTCTCAGAAAGCTTCTTTGCTGATTTCATCTGAGGATAGTTCCTTTTTCACCATAGCCCTCTAAGGGCTTCCAAATATCACTTTGCCAATTCCACAAGAACTGTCTTAGCGAAAGGCTTCTTGAGGGGAAAGCTGTAACTCTGTGAGATGATTTCACAGAACACAAAGAAGTTTCTCAGAAAGCTTCTTTCTCTTTGTTATCGGAGGATATTTCCTTTGGCCCTATAGTCTTCAAAGGGATCTGAAATATCTGTTCTCAGATTCCACAGAAATAAGGCTTGCAAAGAGATCCACGAAATACAGATGTAACTCTGTGAGTGCAAGTCACACATCACAGAGCAGTTTCTCAGAAAGCTTCTTTCCAGATTTCATCTGAGGATATTTCCTTTTTCACCATAGCCCTCTATGGGCTTCCAAATATCACTTTGCCAATTCCACAAGAACTGCCTTACCGAAAGGCTTCTTGAAGGGGAAGTTGTAACTCTGTGAGATGATTTCACAGAACACAAAGAAGTTTCTCAGAAAGCTTCTTTCTCTTTGTTATCGGAGGATATTTTCTTTGGCCCTATAGTCTTCAAAGGGATCTGAAATATCTGTTCTCAGATTCCACAGAAATAAGGCTAGCAAAGAGATCCACGAAATTCAGATGTAACTCTGTGAGTGCAAGTCACACATCACACAGCAGTTTCTCAGAAAGCTTCTTTCCAGATTTCATCTGAGGATATTTCCTTTTTCACCATAGCCCTAAATGGGCTTCCAAGTATCACTTTGCCAATTCCACAAGAACTGTCTTAGCGAAAGACTTCTTGAGGGGAAAGCTGTAACTCTGTGAGATGATTTCACAGAACACAAAGAAGTTTCTCAGAAAGCTTCTTTCTCTTTGTTATCGGAGGATATTTCCTTTGGCCCTATAGTCTTCAAAGGGATCCGAAATATCTGTTCTCAGATTCCACAGAAATAAGGCTAGCAAAGAGATCCACGAAATACAGATGTAACTCTGTGAGTGCAAGTCACACATCACGGATCAGTTTCTCAGAAAGCTTCTTTACAGATTTCATCTGAGGATATTTCCTTTTTCACCATAGCCCTCTATGGGCTTCCAAATATCACTTTGCCAATTCCACAAGAACTGCCTTACCGAAAGGCTTCTTGAAGGGAAAGCTGTAACTCTGTGAGATGATTTCACAGAACAGAAAGAAGTTTCTCAGAAAGCTTCTTTCTCTTTGTTATCGGAGGATATTTCCTTTGGCTCTATAGTCTTCAAAGAGAACAGAAATATCTGTTCTCAGATTCCACAGAAATAAGGCTAGCAAAGAGATCCACGAAATACAGATGTAACTCTGTGAGTGGAAGTCACACATCACAGAGCAGTTTCTCAGAAAGCTTCTTTCCAGATTTCATCTGAGTATATTTCCTTTTTCACGATAGCCCTCTATGGGCTTCCAAATATCACTTTGCCAATTCCACAAGAACTGTCTTAGCGAAATGCTTCTGAAGGGGAAAGCTGTAACTCTGTGAGATGATTTCACAGAACACAAAGAAGACTCTCAAAAAGCTTCTTTCTCTCTGTTATCGGAGGATATTTCCTTTGGCCCTATAGTCTTCAAAGGGATCCGAAATATCTGTTCTCAGATTCCACAGAAATAAGGCTAGCAAAGAGATCCACGAAATACAGATGTCACTCTGTGAGTGCAAGTCACACATCACAGAGCAGTTTCTCAGAAAGCTTCTTTCCAGATTTCATCTGAGGATATTTCCTTTTTCACCATAGTCCTCTATGGGCTTCCAAATATCACTTTGCCAATTCCACAAGAACTGTCTTAGCGAAAGGCTTCTTGAGGGGAAAGCTGTAACTCTGTGAGATGATTTCACAGAACACAAAGAAGTTTCTCAGAAAGCTTCTTTCTCTCTGTTATCGGAGGATATTTCCTTTGGCCCTATAGTCTTCAAAGGGATCCGAAATATCTGTTCTCCGATTCCACAGAAATAAGGCTAGCAAAGAGATCCACGAAATACAGATGTAACTCTGTGAGATGAAATAACAGAACACTAAGCAGTTTCTCCGAAAGCTTCTTTCCAGATTTCATCTGGGGATATTTCCTTTTTCACCATAGCCCTCTGTGGGCTTCCAAATATCACTTTGCCAATTCCACAAGAACTGCCTAACCGAAAGGCTTCTTGAAGGGAAAGCTCTAACTCTGTTAGATGATTTCAGAGAACACAAAGAAGTTTCTCAGAAAGCTTCTTTCTCTTTGTTATCGGAGGATATTTCCTTTGGTCGTATAGTTTTCAAAGGGATCCGAAATATCTGTTCTCAGTTTCCAAAGAAATAAGGCTAGCAAAGAGATCCACGAAATACAGATGTAACTCTGTGAGTGCAATTCACACATCACAGAGCAGTTTCTCAGAAAGCTTCTTTCCAGATTTCATCTGAGGATATTTCCTTTTTCACCATAGCCCTCTATGGGCTTCCAAATATCACTTTGCCAATTCCACAAGAACTGTCTTGGCGAAAGGCTTCTTGAGGGGAAAGCTGTAACTCTGTGAGATGATTTCACAGAACACAAAGAAGTTTCTCAGAAAGCTTCTTTCTCTTTGTTATCGGAGGATATTTCCTTTGCCCCTATAGTCTTCAAAGGGATCCGAAATATCTGTTCTCAGATTCCACAGAAATAAGGCTATCAAAGAGATCCACGAAATACAGATGTAACTCTGTGAGATGAAATAACAGAACACTAAGCAGTTTCTCCGAAAGCTTCTTTCCAGATTTCATCTGAGGATAATTCCTTTTTCACCATAGCCCTCTATGGGCTTCCAAATATCACTTTGCCAATTCCACAAGAGCTGTCTTAGCGAAAGGCTTGTTGAGGGGAAAGCTGTAACTCTGTGAGATGATTTCACAGAACACAAAGACGTTTCTCAGAAAGCTTCTTTGTCTTTGTTATCGGAGGATATTTCCTTTGGCCCTATAGTCTTCATAGGGATCCGAAATATCTGTTCTCAGATTCCACAGAAATAAGGATATCAAAGAGATCCACGAAATACAGATGTAAATCTGTGAGTGCAAGTCACACATCACAGAGAATTTTCTCAGAAAGCTTCTTTACAGGTTTGATCTGAGGATATTTCCTTTTTCACCATAGCCCTCTATGGGCTTCCAAATATCACTTTGCCAATTCCACAAGAACTGTCTTAGCGAAAGGCTTCTTGAGGGGAAAGCTTAACTCTGTGAGATGATTTCACAGAACACAAAGAAGTTTCTCAGAAAGCTTCTTTCTCTTTGTTATCGGAGGATATTTCCTTTGGCCCTATAGTCTTCAAAGGGATCCGAAATATCTGTTCTCAGATTCCACAGAAATAAGGCTAGCAAAGAGATCCACGAAATACAGATGTAACTCTGTGAGATGAATTAACAGAACACTAAGCAGTTTCTCCGAAATCTTCTTTCCAGATTTCTTCTGGGGATTTTTCCTTTTTCACCATAGCCCTCTATGGGCTTCCAAATATCACTTTGCCAATTGCACAAGAACTGCCTAACTGAAAGCCTTCTTGAAGGGAAAGCTCTAACTCTGTGAGATGATTTCAGAGTACACAAAGAAGTTTCTCAGAAACCTTCTTTCTCTTTGTTATCGGAGGATATTTCCTTTTTCCTATAGTTTTCAAAAGGATCCGAAATATCTGTTCTCAGATTCCACAGAAATAAGGCTAGCAAAGAGATCCACGAAATACAGATGTAACTCTGTGAGTGCAATTCACACATCACAGAGCAGTTTCTCAGAAAGCTTCTTTCCAGATTTCATCTGAGGATATTTCCTTTTTCACCATAGCCCTCTATGGGCTTCCAAATATCACTTTGCCAATTCCACAAGAGCTGTCTTAGTGAAAGGCTTGTGAGGGGAAAGCTGTAACTCTGTGAGATGATTTCACAGAACACAAAGACGTTTCTCAAAAAGCTTCTTTCTCTATCTTATCGGAGGATATTTCCTTTGGCCCTATAGTCTTCAAAGGGATCCGAAATATCTGTTATCAGATTCCACAGAAATAAGGCTAGCAAGAGATCCACGAAATACAGATGTAACTCTGTGAGTGCAAGTCTCACATCACAGAGAATTTTCTCAGAAAGCTTCTTTCCAGGTTTCATCTGAGGATATTTCCTTTTTCACCATAGCCCTCTATGGGATTCCAATTATCACTTTGCCAATTCCACAAGAACTGCCTTACCGAAAGGCTTCTTGAAGGGAAAGCTGTAACTGTGTGAGGTGATTTCACAGAACACAAAGAAGTTTCTCAGAAAGCTTCTTTCTCTTTGTTATCGGAGGATATTTCCTTTGGCCCTATAGTCTTCAAAGGGATCCGAAATATCTGTTCTCATATTCCACAGAAATAAGGCAAGCAAAGAGATCCACGAAATACAGATGTAACTCTGTGAGTGCAATTCACACATCACAGAGCAGTTTCTCAGAAAGCTTCTTTCCAGATTTCATCTGAGGATATTTCCTTTTTCACCATAGCCCTCCATGGGCTTCCAAATATCACTTTGCCAATTCCACAAGAACTGTCTTAGCGAAAGGCTTCTTGAGGGGAAAGCTGTAACTCTGTGAGATGATTTCACAGAACACAAAGAAGTTTCTCAGAAAGCTTCTTTCTCTTTGTTATCGGAGGATATTTCCTTTGGCCCTATAGTCTTCAAAGGGATCCGAAATATCTGTTCTCAGATTCCACAGAAATAAGGCTAGCAAAGAGATCCACGAAATACAGATGTAACTCTGTGATTGCAAGTCACACATCACAGAGCAGTTTCTCAGAAAGCTTCTTTCCAGATTTCATCTGAGGTTGTTTCCTTTTTCACCATAGCCCTCTATGGGCTTCCAAATATCACTTTGCCAATTCCACAAGAACTGCCTTACCGAAAGGCTTCTTGAAGGGAAAGCTGTAACTCTGTGAGATGATTTCACAGAACACAAAGAAGTTTCTCAGAAAGCTTCTTTCTCTTTGTTATCGGAGGATATTTCCTTTGGCCCTATAGTCTTCAAAGGGATCCGAAATGTCTGTTCTCAGATTCCACAGAAATAAGGCTAACAAAGAGATCCACGAAATACAGATGTCACTCTGTGAGTGTAAGTCACACATCACAGAGCAGTTTCTCAGAAAGCTTCTTTCCAGATTTCATTTGAGGATATTTCCTTTTTCACCATAGCCCTCTATGGGCTTTCAAATATCACTTTGCCAATTCCACAAGAACTGTCTTAGCGAAAGGCTTCTTGAAGAGAAAGCTGTAACTTTGTGAGATGATTTCACAGAACACAAAGACGTTTCTCAGAAAGCTTCTTTCTCTTTGTTATCGGAGGATATTTCCTTTGGCCCTATAGTCTTCAAAGGGATCCGAAATATATGTTCTCAGATTCCACAGAAATAAGGCTAGCAAAGAGATCCACGAAATACAGATGTAACTCTGTGAGATGAAATAACAGAACACTAAGCAGTTTCTCCGAAAGCTTCTTTCCAGATTTCATCTGAGGATATTTCCTTTTTCACCATAGCCCTCTATGGGCTTCCAAATATCACTTTGCCAATTCCACAAGTGCTGTCTTAGCGAAAGGCTTGTTGAGGGGAAAGCTGTAACTCTGTGAGATGATTTCACAGAACACAAAGAAGTTTCTCAGAAAGCTTCTTTGTCTTTGATATCGGAGGATATTTCCTTTGGCCCTATAATCTTCATAGGGATCCGAAATATCTGTTCTTAGATTCCACAGAAATAAGGATAGCAAAGAGATCCACGAAATACAGATGTAACTCTGTGAGTGGAAGTCACACATCACAGAGCAGTTTCTCAGAAAGCTTCTTTCCAGATTTAATCTGAGGATATTTCCTTTTTCACCATAGCCCTCTATGGGCTTCCAAATATCACTTTGCCTATTTCACAAGAACTGTCTTAGCGAAAGGCTTCTTGAGGGGAAAGCTGTAACTCTGTGAGATGATTTCGCAGAACACAAAGAAGTTTCTCAGAAAGCTTCTTTCTCTTTGTTATCGGAGGATATTTCCTTTGGCCTTCTAGTCTTCAAAGGCATCCGAAATATCGGTTCTCAGATTCCAGAGAAATAAGGCTAGCAAAGAGATCCACGAAATACAGATGTAACTCTGTGAGTGGAAGTCACACATCACAGAGCAGATTCTCAGAAAGCTTCTTTCCAGATTTCATCTGAGCATATTTCCTTTTTCACCCTAGCCCTCTATGGGCTTCCAAATATCACTTTTCCAATTCCACAAGAACTGCCTTACCGAAAGGCTTCTTGAAGAGAAAGCTGTAACTCTGTGAGATGATTTCACAGAACACAAAGAACTTTCTCAGAAAGCTTCTTTCTCTTTGTTATCGGAGGATATTTCCTTTGGCCCTATATCTTCAAAGGAATCCGAAATATCTGTTCTCAGATTCCACAGAAATAAGGATAGCAAATTGATCCACGAAATACAGATGTAACTCTGTGAGTGGAAGTCACACATCACAGAGCAGTTTCTCAGAAAGCTTGTTTCCAGATTTCATCTGAGGATATTTCCTTTTTCGCCATAGCCCTCTATGGGCTTCCAAATATCACTTTGCCAATTCCACAAGAACTGCCTTACCGAAAGTCTTCTTGAAGGGAAAGCTGTAACTCTGTGAGATGATTTCACAGAACACAAAGAAGTTTCTCAGAAAGTTTCTTGCTCTTTGTTATCGGAGGATATTTCCTTTGGCCCTATAGTCTTCAAAGGGATCCGAAATATCTGTTCTCAGATTCCACAGAAATAAGGCTAGCAAAGAGATCCACGAAATACAGATGTAACTCTGTGAGTGGAAGTCACACAACACAGAGCAGTTTCTCAGAAAGCTTCTTTCCAGATTTCATCTGAGGATATTTCCTTTTTCACCGTAGCCCTCTATGGGCTTCCAAATATCACTTTGCCAATTCCACAAGAACTGTCTTAGCGAAATGCTTCTTGAGGGGAAAGCTGTAACTCTGTGAGATGATTTCACAGAACACAAAGAAGTTTCTCAAAAAGCTTCTTTCTCTCTGTTATCGGAGGATATTTCCTTTGGCTCTATAGTCTTCAAAGGGATCCGAAATATCTGTTCTCAGATTCCACAGAAATAATGCTAGCAAAGAGATCCACGAAATACAGATGTCACTCTGTGAGTGTAAGTCACACATCACAGAGCAGTTTCTCAGAAAGCTTCTTTCCAGATTTCATCTGAGGATATTTCCTTTTTCACCATAGCCCTCTATGGGCTTCCAAATATCACTTTGCCAATTCCACAAGAACTGTCTTAGCGAAAGGCTTATTGAGGAGAAAGCTGTAACTCTGTGAGTTGATTTCACAGAACACAAAGAAGTTTCTCAGAAAGCTTCTTTCTCTTTGTTATCGGAGGATAATTCCTTTGGCCCTATAGTCTTCAAAGGGATCCGAAATATCTGTTATCAGATTCCACAGAAATAAGGCTAGCAAAGAGATCCACGAAATACAGATGTAACTCTATGTGTGCAAGTCACACATCACAGAGAATTTTCTCAGAAAGCTTCTTTCCAGGTTTCATCTGAGGATATTTCCTTTTTCACCATAGCCCTCTAAGGGCTTCCAAATATCACTTTGCCAATTCCACCAGAACTGCCTTACCGAAAGGCTTCTTGAAGGTAAAGCTGTAACTGTGTGAGGTGATTTCACAGAACACAAAGAAGTTTCTCAGAAAGCTTCTTTCTCTTTGTCATCGGAGGATATTTCCTTTGGCCCTATAGTCTTCAAAGGGATCCGAAATATCTGTTCTCAGATTCCACAGAAATAAGGCTAGCAAAGAGATTCACGAAATACAGATGAAACTCTGTGAGATGAATTAACAGAACACTAAGCAGTTTCTCAGAAAGCTTCTTTCCAGATTTCATCTGAGGATATTTCCTTTTTCACCATAGCCCTCTATGGGCTACCAAATATCACTTTGCCAATTCCACAAGAACTGTCTTAGCGAAAGGCTTCTTGAGGGGAAAGCTGTAACTCTGTGAGATGATTTCACAGAACACAAAGAAGTTTCTCAGAAAGCTTCTTTCTCTTTGTTATCGGAGGATATTTCCTTTGGCCCTATAGTCTTCAAAGGGATCCGAAATATCTGTTCTCAGATTCCACAGAAATAAGGCTAGCAAAGAGATCCACGAAATACAGATGTAACTCTGTGATTGCAAGTCACACATCACAGAGCAGTTTCTCAGAAAGCTTCTTTCCAGATTTCATCTGAGGTTGTTTCCTTTTTCATCATAGCCCTCTATGGGCTTCCAAATATCACTTTGCCAATTCCACAAGAACTGCCTTACCGAAAGGCTTCTTGAAGGGAAAGCTGTAACTCTGTGAGATGATTTCACAGAACACAAAGAAGTTTCTCAGAAAGCTTCTTTCTCTTTGTTATCGGAGGATATTTCCTTTGGCCCTATAGTCTTCAAAGGGATCCGAAATATCTGTTCTCATATTCCACAGAAATAAGGCTAGCAAAGAGATCCACGAAATACAGCTGTAACTCTGTGAGTGCAATTCACACATCACAGAGTAGTTTCTCAGAAACCTTCTTTCCAGATTTCATCTGAGGATATTTCCTTTTTCACCATAGCCCTCTATGGGCTTCCAAATATCACTTTGCCAACTCCACAAGAACTGTCTTAGCGAAAGGCTTCTTGAGGGGAAAGCTGTAACTCTGTGAGATGATTTCACAGAACACAAAGAAGTTTCTCAGAAAGCTTCTTTCTCTTTGTTATCGGAGGATATTTCCTTTGGCCCTATAGTCTTCAAAGGGATCCGAAATATCTGTTCTCAGATTCCACAGAAATAAGGCTAGCAAAGAGATCCACGAAATACAGATGTAACTCTGTGATTGCAAGTCACACATCACAGAGCAGTTTCTCAGAAAGCTTCTTTCCAGATTTCATCTGAGGTTGTTTCCTTTTTCACCATAGCCCTCTATGGGCTTCCAAATATCACTTTGCCAATTCCACAAGAACTGCCTTACCGAAAGGCTTCTTGAAGGGAAAGCTGTAACTCTGTGAGATGATTTCACAGAACACAAAGAAGTTTCTCAGAAAGCTTCTTTCTCTTTGTTATCGGATTATATTTCCTTTGGCCCTATAGTCTTCAAAGGGATCCGAAATATCTGTTCTCAGATTCCACAGAAATAAGGCTAACAAAGAGATCCACGAAATACAGATGTCACTCTGTGAGTGTAAGTCACACATCACAGAGCAGTTTCTTAGAAAGCTTCTTTCCAGATTTCATTTGAGGATATTTCCTTTTTCACCATAGCCCTCTATGGGCTTTCAAATATCACTTTGCCAATTCCACAAGAACTGTCTTAGCGAAAGGCTTCTTGAAGAGAAAGCTGTAACTTTGTGAGATGATTTCACAGAACACAAAGACGTTTCTCAGAAAGCTTCTTTCTCTTTGTTATCGGAGGATATTTCCTTTGGCCCTATAGTCTTCAAAGGGATCCGAAATATCTGTTCTCAGATTCCACAGAAATAAGGCTAGCAAAGAGATCCACGAAATACAGATGTAACTCGGTGAGATGAAATAACAGAACACTAAGCAGTTTCTCCGAAAGCTTCTTTCCAGATTTCATCTGAGGATATTTCCTTTTTCACCATAGCCCTCTATGGGCTTCCAAATATCACTTTGCCAATTCCACAAGAGCTGTCTTAGCGAAAGGCTTGTTGAGGGGAAAGCTATAACTCTGTGAGATGATTTCACAGAACACAAAGACGTTTCTCAGAAAGCTTCTTTGTCTTTGTTATCGGAGGATATTTCCTTTGGCCCTATAATCTTCATAGGGATCCGAAATATCTGTTCTTAGATTCCACAGAAATAAGGATAGCAAAGAGATCCACGAAACACAGATGTAACTCTGTGAGTGGAAGTCACACATCACAGAGCAGTTTCTCAGAAAGCTTCTTTCCAGATTTCATCTGAGGATATTTCCTTTTTCGCCATAGCCCTCTATGGGCTTCCAAATATCACTTTGCCAATTCCACAAGAACTGCCTTACCGAAAGTCTTCTTGAAGGGAAAGCTGTAACTCTGTGAGATGTTGTCACAGAACACAAAGAAGTTTCTCAGAAAGTTTCTTGCTCTTTGTTATCGGAGGATATTTCCTTTGGCCCTATAGTCTTCAAAGGGATCCGAAATATCTGTTCTCAGATTCCACAGAAATAAGGCTAGCAAAGAGATCCACGAAATACAGATGTAACTCTGTGAGATGAAATAACAGAACACTAAGCAGTTTCTCCGAAAGCTTCTTTCCAGATTTCATCTGAGGATATTTCCTTTTTCACCGTAGCCCTCTATGGGCTTCCAAATATCACTTTGCCAATTCCACAAGAGCTGTCTTAGCGAAAGGCTTGTTGAGGGGAAAGCTGTAACTCTGTGAGATGATTTCACAGAACACAAAGACGTTTCTCAGAAAGCTTCTTTTTCTTTGTTATCGGAGGATATTTCCTTTGGCCCTATAATCTTCATAGGGATCCGAAATATCTGTTCTTAGATTCCACAGAAATAAGGATAGCAAAGAGATCCACGAAATACAGATGTAACTCTGTGAGTGGAAGTCACACATCACAGAGCAGTTTCTCAGAAAGCTTCTTTCCAGATTTCATCTGAGGATATTTCCTTTTTCACCATAGCCCTCTATGGGCTTCCAAATATCACTTTGCCAATTCCACAAGAACTGTCTTAGCGAAAGGCTTCTTGAGGGGAAAGCTGTAACTCTGTGAGATGATTTCACAGAACACAAAGAAGTTTCTCAGAAAGCTTCTTTCTCTTTGTTATCGGAGGATATTTCCTTTGGCCCTATAGTCTTCAAAGGGATCCGAAATATCTGTTCTCAGATTCCACAGAAATAAGGCTAGCAAAGAGATCCACGAAATACAGATGTAACTCTGTGATTGCAAGTCACACATCACAGAGCAGTTTCTCAGAAAGCTTCTTTCCAGATTTCATCTGAGGTTGTTTCCTTTTTCACCATAGCCCTGTATGGGCTTCCAAATATCACTTTGCCAATTCCACAAGAACTGCCTTACCGTAAGGCTTCTTGAATGGAAAGCTCTAACTCTGTGAGATGATTTGAGCGAACACAAAGAAGTTTCTCAGAAAGCTTCTTTCTCTTTGTTATCGGAGGATATTTCCTTTGGTCCTATAGTTTTCAAAGGGATCCGAAATATCTGTTCTCAGATTCCAAAGAAATAAGGCTAGCAAAGAGATCCACGAAATACAGATGTAACTCTGTGAGTGCAATTCACACATCACAGAGCAGTTTCTCAGAAAGCTTCTTTCCAGATTTCAACTGAGGTTGTTTCCTTTTTCACCACAGCCCTCTATGGGCTTCCAAATATCACTTTGCCAATTCCACAAGAACTGCCTTACCGAAAGGCTTCTTGGAAGGAAAGCTGTAACTCTGTGAGATGATTTCACAGAAAACAAAGAAGTTTCTCAGAAAGCTTCTTTCTCTTTGTTATCGGAGGATATTTCCTTTGGCCCTATAGTCTTCAAAGGGATCCGAAATATCTGTTCTCAGATTCCACAGAAATAAGGCTAACAAAGAGATCCACGAAATACAGATGTCACTCTGTGAGTGTAAGTCACACATCACAGAGCAGTTTCTCAGAAAGCTTCTTTCCAGATTTCATTTGAGGATATTTCCTTTTTCACCATAGCCCTCTATGGGCTTTCAAATATCACTTTGCCAATTCCACAAGAACTGTCTTAGCGAAAGGCTTCTTGAAGAGAAAGCTGTAACTTTGTGAGATGATTTCACAGAACACAAAGACGTTTCTCAGAAAGCTTCTTTCTCTTTGTTATTGGAGGATATTTCCTTTGGCCCTATAGTCTTCAAAGGGATCCGAAATATCTGTTCTCAGATTCCACAGAAATAAGGCTAGCAAAGAGATCCACGAAATACAGATGTAACTCTGTGAGATGAAATAACAGAACACTAAGCAGTTTCTCCGAAAGCTTCTTTCCAGATTTCATCTGAGGATATTTCCTTTTTCACCATAGCCCTCTATGGGCTTCCAAATATCACTTTGCCAATTCCACAAGAGCTGTCTTAGCGAAAGGCTTGTTGAGGGGAAAGCTGTAACTCTGTGAGATGATTTCACAGAACACAAAGACGTTTCTCAGAAAGCTTCTTTGTCTTTGTTATCGGAGGATATTTCCTTTGGCCCGATAATCTTCATAGGGATCCGAAATATCTGTTCTTAGATTCCACAGAAATAAGGATAGCAAAGAGATCCACGAAATACAGATGTAACTCTGTGAGTGCAAGTCACACATCACAGAGCAGTTTCTCAGAAAGCTTCTTTCCAGATTTAATCTGAGGATATTTCCTTTTTCACCATAGCCCTCTATGGGCTTCCAAATATCACTTTGCCTATTTCACAAGAACTGTCTTAGCGAAAGGCTTCTTGAGGGGAAAGCTGTAACTCTGTGAGATGATTTCGCAGAACACAAAGAAGTTTCTCAGAAAGCTTCTTTCTCTTTGTTATCGGAGGATATTTCCTTTGGCCCTCTAGTCTCCAAAGGGATCCGAAATATCTGTTCTCAGATTCCACAGAAATAAGGATAGCAAATTGATCCACGAAATACAGATGTAACTCTGTGAGTGGAAGTCACACATCACAGAGCAGTTTCTCAGAAAGCTTCTTTCCAGATTTCATCTGAGGATATTTCCTTTTTCGCCATAGCCCTCTATGGGCTTCCAAATATCACTTTGCCAATTCCACAAGAACTGCCTTACCGAAAGTCTTCTTGAAGGGAATGCTGTAACTCTGTGAGATGATTTCACAGAACACAAAGAAGTTTCTCAGAAAGTTTCTTGCTCTTTGTTATCGGAGGATATTTCCTTTGGCCCTATAGTCTTCAAAGGGATCCGAAATATCTGTTCTCAGATTCCACAGAAATAAGGCTATCAAAGAGATCCACGAAATACAGATGTAACTCTGTGAGTGGAAGTCACACAACACGGAGCAGTTTCTCAGAAAGCTTCTTTCCAGATTTCATCTGAGGATATTTCCTTTTTCACCAGAGCCCTCTATGGGCTTCCAAATATCACTTTGCCAATTCCAAAAGAACTGTCTTAGCGAAAGGCTTCTTGAGGGGAAAGCTGTAACTCTGTGAGATGATTTCACAGAACACAAAGAAGTTTCTCAGAAAGCTTCTTTCTCTTTGTTATCGGAGGATATTTCCTTTGGCCCTATAGTCTTCAAAGGGATCCGAAATATCTGTTCTCAGATTCCACAGAAATAAGGCTAGCAAAGAGATCCACGAAATACAGATGTAACTCTGTGAGTGGAAGACACACATCACAGAGCAGTTTCTCAGAAAGCTTCTTTCCAGATTTCATCTGAGGATATTTCCTTTTTCACCATAGCCCTTTATGGGCTTCCAAATATCACTTTGCCAATTCCACAAGAACTGCCTTACCGAAAGGCTTCTTGAAGGGAAAGCTGTAACTCTGTGAGATGATTTCACAGAACACAAAGAAGTTTCTCAGAAAGCTTCTTGCTCTTTGTTATCGGAGGATATTTCCTTTGGCCCTATAGTCTTCAAAGGGATCCGAAATATCTGTTCTCCGATTCCACAGAAATAACGCTAGCAAAGAGATCCACGAAATACAGATGTAACTCTGTGAGAAGAAATAATAGAACACTAAGCAGTTTCTCCGAAAGCTTCTTTCCAGATTTCATCTGGGGATATTTCCTTTTTCACCATAGCCCTCTGTGGGCTTCCAAATATCACTTTGCCAATTCCACAAGAACTGCCTAACCGAAAGGCTTCTTGAATGGAAAGCTCTAACTCTGTGAGATGATTTGAGAGAACACAAAGAAGTTTCTCAGAAAGCTTCTTTCTCTTTGTTATCGGAGGATATTTCCTTTGGTCCTATAGTTTTCAAAGGGATCGGAAATATCTGTTCTCAGATTCCAAAGAAATAAGGCTAGCAAAGAGATCCACGAAATACAGATGTAACTCTGTGAGTGCAATTCACACATCACAGAGCAGTTTCTCAGAAAGCTTCTTTCCAGATTTCATCTGAGGTTGTTTCCTTTTTCACCACAGCCCTCTATGGGCTTCCAAATATCACTTTGCCAATTCCACAAGAACTGCCTTACCGAAAGGCTTCTTGGAGGGAAAGCTGTAACTCTGTGAGATGATTTCACAGAAAACAAAGAAGTTTCTCAGAAAGCTTCTTTCTCTTTGTTATCGGAGGATATTTCCTTTGGCCCTATAGTCTTCAAAGGGATCCGAAATATCTGTTCTCAGATTCCACAGAAATAAGGCTAACAAAGAGATCCACGAAATACAGATGTCACTCTGTGAGTGTAAGTCACACATCACAGAGCAGTTTCTCAGAAAGCTTCTTTCCAGATTTCATTTGAGGATATTTCCTTTTTCACCATAGCCCTCTATGGGCTTTCAAATATCACTTTGCCAATTCCACAAGAACTGTCTTAGCGAAAGGCTTCTTGAAGAGAAAGCTGTAACTTTGTGAGATGATTTCACAGAACACAAAGACGTTTCTCAGAAAGCTTCTTTCTCTTTGTTATCGGAGGATATTTCCTTTGGCCCTATAGTCTTCAAAGGGATCCGAAATATCTGTTCTCAGATGCCACAGAAATAAGGCTAGCAAAGAGATCCACGAAATACAGATGTAACTCTGTGAGATGAAATAACAGAACACTAAGCAGTTTCTCCGAAAGCTTCTTTCCAGATTTCATCTGAGGATATTTCCTTTTTCACCGTAGCCCTCTATGGGCTTCCAAATATCACTTTGCCAATTCCACAAGAGCTGTCTTAGCGAAAGGCTTGTTGAGGGGAAAGCTGTAACTCTGTGAGATGATTTCACAGAACACAAAGAAGTTTCTCAGAAAGCTTCTTTGTCTTTGTTATCGGAGGATATTTCCTTTGGCCCTATAATCTTCATAGGGATCCGAAATATCTGTTCTTAGATTCCACAGAAATAAGGATAGCAAAGAGATCCACGAAATACAGATGTAACTCTGTGAGTGCAAGTCACACATCACAGAGCAGTTTCTCAGAAAGCTTCTTTCCAGATTTAATCTGAGGATATATCCTTTTTCACCATAGCCCTCTATGGGCTTCCAAATATCACTTTCCCTATTTCACAAGAACTGTCTTAGCGAAAGGCTTCTTGAGGGGAAAGCTGTAACTCTGTGAGATGATTTCGCAGAACACAAAGAAGTTTCTCAGAAAGCTTCTTTCTCTTTGTTATCGGAGGATATTTCCTTTGGCGCTCTAGTCTTCAAAGGGATCCGAAATATCTGTTCTCAGATTCCACAGAAATAAGGCTAGCAAAGAGATCCACGAAATACAGATGTAACTCTGTGAGTGGAAGACACACATCACAGAGCAGTTTCTCAGAAAGCTTCTTTCCAGATTTCATCTGAGGATATTTCCTTTTTCACCATAGCCCTTTATGGGCTTCCAAATATCACTTTGCCAATTCCACAAGAACTGCCTTACCGAAAGGCTTCTTGAAGGGAAAGCTGTAACTCTGTGAGATGATTTCACAGAACACAAAGAAGTTTCTCAGAAAGCTTCTTGCTCTTTGTTATCGGAGGATATTTCCTTTGGCCCTATAGTCTTCAAAGGGATCCGAAATATCTGTTCTCCGATTCCACAGAAATAACGCTAGCAAAGAGATCCACGAAATACAGATGTAACTCTGTGAGAAGAAATAATAGAACACTAAGCAGTTTCTCCGAAAGCTTCTTTCCAGATTTCATCTGGGGATATTTCCTTTTTCACCATAGCCCTCTGTGGGCTTCCAAATATCACTTTGCCAATTCCACAAGAACTGCCTAACCGAAAGGCTTCTTGAATGGAAAGCTCTAACTCTGTGAGATGATTTGAGAGAACACAAAGAAGTTTCTCAGAAAGCTTCTTTCTCTTTGTTATCGGAGGATATTTCCTTTGGTCCTATAGTTTTCAAAGGGATCGGAAATATCTGTTCTCAGATTCCAAAGAAATAAGGCTAGCAAAGAGATCCACGAAATACAGATGTAACTCTGTGAGTGCAATTCACACATCACAGAGCAGTTTCTCAGAAAGCTTCTTTCCAGATTTCATCTGAGGTTGTTTCCTTTTTCACCACAGCCCTCTATGGGCTTCCAAATATCACTTTGCCAATTCCACAAGAACTGCCTTACCGAAAGGCTTCTTGGAGGGAAAGCTGTAACTCTGTGAGATGATTTCACAGAAAACAAAGAAGTTTCTCAGAAAGCTTCTTTCTCTTTGTTATCGGAGGATATTTCCTTTGGCCCTATAGTCTTCAAAGGGATCCGAAATATCTGTTCTCAGATTCCACAGAAATAAGGCTAACAAAGAGATCCACGAAATACAGATGTCACTCTGTGAGTGTAAGTCACACATCACAGAGCAGTTTCTCAGAAAGCTTCTTTCCAGATTTCATTTGAGGATATTTCCTTTTTCACCATAGCCCTCTATGGGCTTTCAAATATCACTTTGCCAATTCCACAAGAACTGTCTTAGCGAAAGGCTTCTTGAAGAGAAAGCTGTAACTTTGTGAGATGATTTCACAGAACACAAAGACGTTTCTCAGAAAGCTTCTTTCTCTTTGTTATTGGAGGATATTTCCTTTGGCCCTATAGTCTTCAAAGGGATCCGAAATATCTGTTCTCAGATTCCACAGAAATAAGGCTAGCAAAGAGATCCACGAAATACAGATGTAACTCTGTGAGATGAAATAACAGAACACTAAGCAGTTTCTCCGAAAGCTTCTTTCCAGATTTCATCTGAGGATATTTCCTTTTTCACCATAGCCCTCTATGGGCTTCCAAATATCACTTTGCCAATTCCACAAGAGCTGTCTTAGCGAAAGGCTTGTTGAGGGGAAAGCTGTAACTCTGTGAGATGATTTCACAGAACACAAAGACGTTTCTCAGAAAGCTTCTTTGTCTTTGTTATCGGAGGATATTTCCTTTGGCCCGATAATCTTCATAGGGATCCGAAATATCTGTTCTTAGATTCCACAGAAATAAGGATAGCAAAGAGATCCACGAAATACAGATGTAACTCTGTGAGTGCAAGTCACACATCACAGAGCAGTTTCTCAGAAAGCTTCTTTCCAGATTTAATCTGAGGATATTTCCTTTTTCACCATAGCCCTCTATGGGCTTCCAAATATCACTTTGCCTATTTCACAAGAACTGTCTTAGCGAAAGGCTTCTTGAGGGGAAAGCTGTAACTCTGTGAGATGATTTCGCAGAACACAAAGAAGTTTCTCAGAAAGCTTCTTTCTCTTTGTTATCGGAGGATATTTCCTTTGGCCCTCTAGTCTCCAAAGGGATCCGAAATATCTGTTCTCAGATTCCACAGAAATAAGGATAGCAAATTGATCCACGAAATACAGATGTAACTCTGTGAGTGGAAGTCACACATCACAGAGCAGTTTCTCAGAAAGCTTCTTTCCAGATTTCATCTGAGGATATTTCCTTTTTCGCCATAGCCCTCTATGGGCTTCCAAATATCACTTTGCCAATTCCACAAGAACTGCCTTACCGAAAGTCTTCTTGAAGGGAATGCTGTAACTCTGTGAGATGATTTCACAGAACACAAAGAAGTTTCTCAGAAAGTTTCTTGCTCTTTGTTATCGGAGGATATTTCCTTTGGCCCTATAGTCTTCAAAGGGATCCGAAATATCTGTTCTCAGATTCCACAGAAATAAGGCTATCAAAGAGATCCACGAAATACAGATGTAACTCTGTGAGTGGAAGTCACACAACACGGAGCAGTTTCTCAGAAAGCTTCTTTCCAGATTTCATCTGAGGATATTTCCTTTTTCACCAGAGCCCTCTATGGGCTTCCAAATATCACTTTGCCAATTCCAAAAGAACTGTCTTAGCGAAAGGCTTCTTGAGGGGAAAGCTGTAACTCTGTGAGATGATTTCACAGAACACAAAGAAGTTTCTCAGAAAGCTTCTTTCTCTTTGTTATCGGAGGATATTTCCTTTGGCCCTATAGTCTTCAAAGGGATCCGAAATATCTGTTCTCAGATTCCACAGAAATAAGGCTAGCAAAGAGATCCACGAAATACAGATGTAACTCTGTGAGTGGAAGACACACATCACAGAGCAGTTTCTCAGAAAGCTTCTTTCCAGATTTCATCTGAGGATATTTCCTTTTTCACCATAGCCCTTTATGGGCTTCCAAATATCACTTTGCCAATTCCACAAGAACTGCCTTACCGAAAGGCTTCTTGAAGGGAAAGCTGTAACTCTGTGAGATGATTTCACAGAACACAAAGAAGTTTCTCAGAAAGCTTCTTGCTCTTTGTTATCGGAGGATATTTCCTTTGGCCCTATAGTCTTCAAAGGGATCCGAAATATCTGTTCTCCGATTCCACAGAAATAACGCTAGCAAAGAGATCCACGAAATACAGATGTAACTCTGTGAGAAGAAATAATAGAACACTAAGCAGTTTCTCCGAAAGCTTCTTTCCAGATTTCATCTGGGGATATTTCCTTTTTCACCATAGCCCTCTGTGGGCTTCCAAATATCACTTTGCCAATTCCACAAGAACTGCCTAACCGAAAGGCTTCTTGAATGGAAAGCTCTAACTCTGTGAGATGATTTGAGAGAACACAAAGAAGTTTCTCAGAAAGCTTCTTTCTCTTTGTTATCGGAGGATATTTCCTTTGGTCCTATAGTTTTCAAAGGGATCGGAAATATCTGTTCTCAGATTCCAAAGAAATAAGGCTAGCAAAGAGATCCACGAAATACAGATGTAACTCTGTGAGTGCAATTCACACATCACAGAGCAGTTTCTCAGAAAGCTTCTTTCCAGATTTCATCTGAGGTTGTTTCCTTTTTCACCACAGCCCTCTATGGGCTTCCAAATATCACTTTGCCAATTCCACAAGAACTGCCTTACCGAAAGGCTTCTTGGAGGGAAAGCTGTAACTCTGTGAGATGATTTCACAGAAAACAAAGAAGTTTCTCAGAAAGCTTCTTTCTCTTTGTTATCGGAGGATATTTCCTTTGGCCCTATAGTCTTCAAAGGGATCCGAAATATCTGTTCTCAGATTCCACAGAAATAAGGCTAACAAAGAGATCCACGAAATACAGATGTCACTCTGTGAGTGTAAGTCACACATCACAGAGCAGTTTCTCAGAAAGCTTCTTTCCAGATTTCATTTGAGGATATTTCCTTTTTCACCATAGCCCTCTATGGGCTTTCAAATATCACTTTGCCAATTCCACAAGAACTGTCTTAGCGAAAGGCTTCTTGAAGAGAAAGCTGTAACTTTGTGAGATGATTTCACAGAACACAAAGACGTTTCTCAGAAAGCTTCTTTCTCTTTGTTATCGGAGGATATTTCCTTTGGCCCTATAGTCTTCAAAGGGATCCGAAATATCTGTTCTCAGATGCCACAGAAATAAGGCTAGCAAAGAGATCCACGAAATACAGATGTAACTCTGTGAGATGAAATAACAGAACACTAAGCAGTTTCTCCGAAAGCTTCTTTCCAGATTTCATCTGAGGATATTTCCTTTTTCACCGTAGCCCTCTATGGGCTTCCAAATATCACTTTGCCAATTCCACAAGAGCTGTCTTAGCGAAAGGCTTGTTGAGGGGAAAGCTGTAACTCTGTGAGATGATTTCACAGAACACAAAGAAGTTTCTCAGAAAGCTTCTTTGTCTTTGTTATCGGAGGATATTTCCTTTGGCCCTATAATCTTCATAGGGATCCGAAATATCTGTTCTTAGATTCCACAGAAATAAGGATAGCAAAGAGATCCACGAAATACAGATGTAACTCTGTGAGTGCAAGTCACACATCACAGAGCAGTTTCTCAGAAAGCTTCTTTCCAGATTTAATCTGAGGATATATCCTTTTTCACCATAGCCCTCTATGGGCTTCCAAATATCACTTTCCCTATTTCACAAGAACTGTCTTAGCGAAAGGCTTCTTGAGGGGAAAGCTGTAACTCTGTGAGATGATTTCGCAGAACACAAAGAAGTTTCTCAGAAAGCTTCTTTCTCTTTGTTATCGGAGGATATTTCCTTTGGCGCTCTAGTCTTCAAAGGGATCCGAAATATCTGTTCTCAGATTCCACAGAAATAAGGCTAGCAAAGAGATCCACGAAATACAGATGTAACTCTGTGAGTGGAAGACACACATCACAGAGCAGTTTCTCAGAAAGCTTCTTTCCAGATTTCATCTGAGGATATTTCCTTTTTCACCATAGCCCTTTATGGGCTTCCAAATATCACTTTGCCAATTCCACAAGAACTGCCTTACCGAAAGGCTTCTTGAAGGGAAAGCTGTAACTCTGTGAGATGATTTCACAGAACACAAAGAAGTTTCTCAGAAAGCTTCTTGCTCTTTGTTATCGGAGGATATTTCCTTTGGCCCTATAGTCTTCAAAGGGATCCGAAATATCTGTTCTCCGATTCCACAGAAATAACGCTAGCAAAGAGATCCACGAAATACAGATGTAACTCTGTGAGAAGAAATAATAGAACACTAAGCAGTTTCTCCGAAAGCTTCTTTCCAGATTTCATCTGGGGATATTTCCTTTTTCACCATAGCCCTCTGTGGGCTTCCAAATATCACTTTGCCAATTCCACAAGAACTGCCTAACCGAAAGGCTTCTTGAATGGAAAGCTCTAACTCTGTGAGATGATTTGAGAGAACACAAAGAAGTTTCTCAGAAAGCTTCTTTCTCTTTGTTATCGGAGGATATTTCCTTTGGTCCTATAGTTTTCAAAGGGATCGGAAATATCTGTTCTCAGATTCCAAAGAAATAAGGCTAGCAAAGAGATCCACGAAATACAGATGTAACTCTGTGAGTGCAATTCACACATCACAGAGCAGTTTCTCAGAAAGCTTCTTTCCAGATTTCATCTGAGGTTGTTTCCTTTTTCACCACAGCCCTCTATGGGCTTCCAAATATCACTTTGCCAATTCCACAAGAACTGCCTTACCGAAAGGCTTCTTGGAGGGAAAGCTGTAACTCTGTGAGATGATTTCACAGAAAACAAAGAAGTTTCTCAGAAAGCTTCTTTCTCTTTGTTATCGGAGGATATTTCCTTTGGCCCTATAGTCTTCAAAGGGATCCGAAATATCTGTTCTCAGATTCCACAGAAATAAGGCTAACAAAGAGATCCACGAAATACAGATGTCACTCTGTGAGTGTAAGTCACACATCACAGAGCAGTTTCTCAGAAAGCTTCTTTCCAGATTTTATTTGAGGATATTTCCTTTTTCACCATAGCCCTCTATGGGCTTTCAAATATCACTTTGCCAATTCCACAAGAACTGTCTTAGCGAAAGGCTTCTTGAAGAGAAAGCTGTAACTTTGTGAGATGATTTCACAGAACACAAAGACGTTTCTCAGAAAGCTTCTTTCTCTTTGTTATCGGAGGATATTTCCTTTGGCCCTATAGTCTTCAAAGGGATCCGAAATATCTGTTCTCAGATGCCACAGAAATAAGGCTAGCAAAGAGATCCACGAAATACAGATGTAACTCTGTGAGATGAAATAACAGAACACTAAGCAGTTTCTCCGAAAGCTTCTTTCCAGATTTCATCTGAGGATATTTCCTTTTTCACCGTAGCCCTCTATGGGCTTCCAAATATCACTTTGCCAATTCCACAAGAGCTGTCTTAGCGAAAGGCTTGTTGAGGGGAAAGCTGTAACTCTGTGAGATGATTTCACAGAACACAAAGAAGTTTCTCAGAAAGCTTCTTTGTCTTTGTTATCGGAGGATATTTCCTTTGGCCCTATAATCTTCATAGGGATCCGAAATATCTGTTCTTAGATTCCACAGAAATAAGGATAGCAAAGAGATCCACGAAATACAGATGTAACTCTGTGAGTGCAAGTCACACATCACAGAGCAGTTTCTCAGAAAGCTTCTTTCCAGATTTAATCTGAGGATATATCCTTTTTCACCATAGCCCTCTATGGGCTTCCAAATATCACTTTCCCTATTTCACAAGAACTGTCTTAGCGAAAGGCTTCTTGAGGGGAAAGCTGTAACTCTGTGAGATGATTTCGCAGAACACAAAGAAGTTTCTCAGAAAGCTTCTTTCTCTTTGTTATCGGAGGATATTTCCTTTGGCGCTCTAGTCTTCAAAGGGATCCGAAATATCGGTTCTCAGATTCCAGAGAAATAAGGCTAGCAAGGAGATCCACGAAATACAGATGTAACTCTGTGAGTGGAAGTCACACATCACAGAGCAGTTTCTCCGAAAGCTTCTTTCCAGATTTCATCTGAGCATATTTCCTTTTTCACCCTAGCCCTCTATGGGCTTCCAAATATCACTTTTCCAATTCCACAAGAACTGCCTTACCGAAAGGCTTCTTGAAGAGAAAGCTGTAACTCTGTGAGATGATTTCACAGAACACAAAGAACTTTCTCAGAAAGCTTCTTTCTCTTTGTTATCGGAGGATATTTCCTTTGGCCCTATATCTTCAAAGGAATCCGAAATATCTGTTCTCAGATTCCACAGAAATAAGGATAGCAAACTGATCCACGAAATACAGATGTAACTCTGTGAGTGGAAGTCACACATCACAGAGCAGTTTCTCAGAAAGCTTCTTTCCAGATTTCATCTGAGGATATTTCCTTTTTCGCCATAGCCCTCTATGGGCTTCCAAATATCACTTTGCCAATTCCACAAGAACTGCCTTACCGAAAGTCTTCTTGAAAGGAAAGCTGTAACTCTGTGAGATGATTTCACAGAACACAAAGAAGTTTCTCAGAAAGTTTCTTGCTCTTTGTTATCGGAGGATATTTCCTTTGGCCCTATAGTCTTCAAAGGGATCCGAAATATCTGTTCTCAGATTCCACAGAAATAAGGCTAGCAAAGAGATCCACGAAATACAGATGTAACTCTGTGAGTGGAAGTCACACAACACAGAGCAGTTTCTCAGAAAGCTTCTTTCCAGATTACATCTGAGGATATTTCCTTTTTCACCGTAGCCCTCTATGGGCTTCCAAATATCACTTTGCCAATTCCACAAGAACTGTCTTAGCGAAATGCTTCTTGAGGGGAAAGCTGTAACTCTGTGAGATGATTTCACAGAACACAAAAAGTTTCTCAAAAAGCTTCTTTCTCTCTGTTATCGGAGGATATTTCCTTTGGCTCTATAGTCTTCAAAGGGATCCGAAATATCTGTTCTCAGATTCCACAGAAATAATGCTAGCAAAGAGATCCACGAAATACAGATGTCACTCTGTGAGTGTAAGTCACACATCACAGAGCAGTTTCTCAGAAAGCTTCTTTCCAGATTTCATCTGAGGATATTTCCTTTTTCACCATAGCCCTCTATGGGCTTCCAAATATCACTTTGCCAATTCCACAAGAACTGTCTTAGCGAAAGGCTTATTGAGGAGAAAGCTGTAACTCTGTGAGTTGATTTCACAGAACACAAAGAAGTTTCTCAGAAAGCTTCTTTGTCTTTGTTATCGGAGGATATTTCCTTTGGCCCTATAGTCTTCAAAGGGATCCGAAATATCTGTTATCAGATTCCACAGAAATAAGGCTAGCAAAGAGATCCACGAAATACAGATGTAACTCTATGAGTGCAAGTCACACATCACAGAGAATTTTCTCAGAAAGCTTCTTTCCAGGTTTCATCTGAGGATATTTCCTTTTTCACCATAGCCCTCTAAGGGCTTCCAAATATCACTTTGCCAATTCCACCAGAACTGCCTTACCGAAAGGCTTCTTGAAGGGAAAGCTGTAACTGTGTGAGGTGATTTCACAGAACACAAAGAAGTTTCTCAGAAAGCTTCTTTCTCTTTGTTATCGGAGGATATTTCCTTTGGCCCTATAGTCTTCAAAGGGATCCGAAATATCTGTTCTCAGATTCCACAGAAATAAGGCTAGCAAAGAGATTCACGAAATACAGATGTAACTCTGTGAGATGAATTAACAGAACACTAAGCAGTACCTCAGAAAGCTTGTTTTCGGATTTCATATGGGGATATTTCCTTTTTCACCATAGCCCTCTATGGGCTTCCAAATATCACTTTGCCAATTCCACAAGAACTGCCTAACCGAAAGGCTTCTTGAAGGGAAAGCTCTAACTCTGTGAGATGATTTCAGAGAACACAAAGAAGTTTCTCAGAAAGCTTCTTTCTCTTTGTTATCGGAGGATATTTCCTTTGGTCCTATAGTTTTCAAAGGGATCCGAAATATCTGTTCTCAGATTCCACAGAAATAAGGCTAGCAAAGAGATCCACGAAATACAGATGTAACTCTGTGAGTGCAATTCACACATCACAGAGCAGTTTCTCAGAAAGCTTCTTTCCAGATTTCATCTGAGGATATTTCCTTTTTCACCATAGCCCTCTATGGGCTTCCAAATATCACTTTGCCAATTCCACAAGAACTGTCTTAGCGAAAGGCTTCTTGAGGGGAAAGCTGTAACTCTGTGAGATGATTTCACAGAACACAAAGAAGTTTCTCAGAAAGCTTCTTTCTCTTTGTTATCGGAGGATATTTCCTTTGGCCCTATAGTCTTCAAAGGGATCCGAAATATCTGTTCTCAGATTCCACAGAAATAAGGCTAGCAAAGAGATCCACGAAATACAGATGTAACTCTGTGATTGCAAGTCACACATCACAGAGCAGTTTCTCAGAAAGCTTCTTTCCAGATTTCATCTGAGGTTGTTTCCTTTTTCACCATAGCCCTCTATGGGCTTCCAAATATCACTTTGCCAATTCCACAAGAACTGCCTTACCGAAAGGCTTCTTGAAGGGAAAGCTGTAACTCTGTGAGATGATTTCACAGAACACAAAGAAGTTTCTCAGAAAGCTTCTTTCTCTTTGTTATCGGAGGATATTTCCTTTGGCCCTATAGTCTTCAAAGGGATCCGAAATATCTGTTCTCAGATTCCACAGAAATAAGGCTAGCAAAGAGATCCACGAAATACAGATGTAACTCTGTGAGTGCAATTCACACATCACAGAGCAGTTTCTCAGAAAGCTTCTTTCCAGATTTCATCTGAGGATATTTCCTTTTTCACCATAGCCCTCTATGGGCTTCCAAATATCACTTTGCCAATTCCACAAGAACTGTCTTAGCGAAAGGCTTCTTGAGGGGAAAGCTGTAACTCTGTGAGATGATTTCACAGAACACAAAGAAGTTTCTCAGAAAGCTTCTTTCTCTTTGTTATCGGAGGATATTTCCTTTGGCCCTATAGTCTTCAAAGGGATCCGAAATATCTGTTCTCAGATTCCACAGAAATAAGGCTAACAAAGAGATCCACGAAATACAGATGTCACTCTGTGAGTGTAAGTCACACATCACAGAGCAGTTTCTCAGAAAGCTTCTTTCCAGATTTCATTTGAGGATATTTCCTTTTTCACCATAGCCCTCTATGGGCTTTCAAATATCACTTTGCCAATTCCACAAGAACTGTCTTAGCGAAAGGCTTCTTGAAGAGAAAGCTGTAACTTTGTGAGATGATTTCACAGAACACAAAGACGTTTCTCAGAAAGCTTCTTTCTCTTTGTTATCGGAGGATATTTCCTTTGGCCCTATAGTCTTCAAAGGGATCCGAAATATCTGTTCTCAGATTCCACAGAAATAAGGCTAGCAAAGAGATCCACGAAATACAGATGTAACTCTGTGAGATGAAATAACAGAACACTAAGCAGTTTCTCCGAAAGCTTCTTTCCAGATTTCATCTGAGGATATTTCCTTTTTCACCATAGCCCTCTATGGGCTTCCAAATATCACTTTGCCAATTCCACAAGAGCTGTCTTAGCAAAAGGCTTGTTGAGGGGAAAGCTATAACTCTGTGAGATGATTTCACAGAACACAAAGAAGTTTATCAGAAAGCTTCTTTCTCTTTGTTATCGGAGGATATTTCCTTTGGCCCTATAATCTTCATAGGGATCCGAAATATCTGTTCTTAGATTCCACAGAAATAAGGCTAGCAAAGAGATCCACGAAATACAGATGTAACTCTGTGAGTGCAAGTCACACATCACAGAGCAGTTTCTCAGAAAGCTTCTTTCCAGATTTAATCTGAGGATATTTCCTTTTTCACCATAGCCCTCTATGGGCTTCCAAATATCACTTTGCCTATTTCACAAGAACTGTCTTAGCGAAAGGCTTCTTGAGGGGAAAGCTGTAACTCTGTGAGATGATTTCGCAGAACACAAAGAAGTTTCTCAGAAAGCTTCTTTCTCTTTGTTATCGGAGGATATTTCCTTTGGCCCTCTAGTCTTCAAAGGGATCCGAAATATCGGTTCTCAGATTCCAGAGAAATAAGGCTAGCAAAGAGATCCACGAAATACAGATGTAACTCTGTGAGTGGAAGTCACACATCACAGAGCAGTTTCTCAGAAAGCTTCTTTCCAGATTTCATCTGAGCATATTTCCTTTTTCACCCTAGCCCTCTATGGGCTTCCAAATATCACTTTTCCAATTCCACAAGAACTGCCTTACCGAAAGGCTTCTTGAAGAGAAAGCTGTAACTCTGTGAGATGATTTCACAGAACACAAAGAACTTTCTCAGAAAGCTTCTTTCTCTTTGTTATCGGAGGATATTTCCTTTGGCCCTATATCTTCAAAGGAATCCGAAATATCTGTTCTCAGATTCCACAGAAATAAGGATAGCAAATTGATCCACGAAATACAGATGTAACTCTGTGAGTGGAAGTCACACATCACAGAGCAGTTTCTCAGAAAGCTTCTTTCCAGATTTCATCTGAGGATATTTCCTTTTTCGCCATAGCCCTCTATGGGCTTCCAAATATCACTTTGCCAATTCCACCAGAACTGCCTTACCGAAAGGCTTCTTGAAGGTAAAGCTGTAACTGTGTGAGGTGATTTCACAGAACACAAAGAAGTTTCTCAGAAAGCTTCTTTCTCTTTGTTATCGGAGGATATTTCCTTTGGCCCTATAGTCTTCAAAGGGATCCGAAATATCTGTTCTCAGATTCCACAGAAATAAGGCTAGCAAAGAGATTCACGAAATACAGATGTAACTCTGTGAGGTGAATTAACAGAACACTAAGCAGTACCTCAGAAAGCTTGTTTTCGGATTTCATATGGGGATATTTCCTTTTTCACCATAGCCCTCTATGGGCTTCCAAATATCACTTTGCCAATTCCACAAGAACTGCCTAACCGAAAGGCTTCTTGAAGGGAAAGCTCTAACTCTGTGAGATGATTTCAGAGAACACAAAGAAGTTTCTCAGAAAGCTTCTTTCTCTTTGTTATCGGAGGATATTTCCTTTGGTCCTATAGTTTTCAAAGGGATCCGAAATATCTCTTCTCAGATTCCACAGAAATAAGGCTAGCAAAGAGATCCACGAAATACAGATGTAACTCTGTGAGTGCAATTCACACATCACAGAGCAGTTTCTCAGAAAGCTTCTTTCCAGATTTCATCTGAGGATATTTCCTTTTTCACCATAGCCCTCTATGGGCTTCCAAATATCACTTTGCCAATTCCACAAGAACTGTCTTAGCGAAAGGCTTCTTGAGGGGAAAGCTGTAATTCTGTGAGATGATTTCACAGAACACAAAGAAGTTTCTCAGAAAGCTTCTTTCTCTTTGTTATCGGAGGATATTTCCTTTGGCCCTATAGTCTTCAAAGGGATCCGAAATATCTGTTCTCAGATTCCACAGAAATAAGGCTAGCAAAGAGATCCACGAAATACAGATGTAACTCTGTGATTGCAAGTCACACATCACAGAGCAGTTTCTCAGAAAGCTTCTTTCCAGATTTCATCTGAGGTTGTTTCCTTTTTCACCATAGCCCTCTATGGGCTTCCAAATATCACTTTGCCAATTCCACAAGAACTGCCTTACCGAAAGGCTTCTTGAGGGGAAAGCTGTAACTCTGTGAGATGATTTCACAGAACACAAAGAAGTTTCTCAGAAAGCTTCTTTCTCTTTGTTATCGGAGGATATTTCCTTTGGCCCTATAGTCTTCAAAGGGATCCGAAATATCTGTTCTCAGATTCCACACAAATAAGGCTAACAAAGAGATCCACGAAATACAGATGTCACTCTGTGAGTGTAAGTCACACATCACAGAGCAGTTTCTCAGAAAGCTTCTTTCCAGATTTCATTTGAGGATATTTCCTTTTTCACCATAGCCCTCTATGGGCTTTCAAATATCACTTTGCCAATTCCACAAGAACTGTCTTAGCGAAAGGCTTCTTGAAGAGAAAGCTGTAACTTTGTGAGATGATTTCACAGAACACAAAGACGTTTCTCAGAAAGCTTCTTTCTCTTTGTTATCGGAGGATATTTCCTTTGGCCCTATAGTCTTCAAAGGGATCCGAAATATCTGTTCTCAGATTCCACAGAAATAAGGCTAGCAAAGAGATCCACGAAATACAGATGTAACTCTGTGAGATGAAATAACAGAACACTAAGCAGTTTCTCCGAAAGCTTCTTTCCAGATTTCATCTGAGGATATTTCCTTTTTCACCATAGCCCTCTATGGGCTTCCAAATATCACTTTGCCAATTCCACAAGAGCTGTCTTAGCGAAAGGCTTGTTGAGGGGAAAGCTGTAACTCTGTGAGATGATTTCACAGAACACAAAGACGTTTCTCAGAAAGCTTCTTTGTCTTTGTTATCGGAGGATATTTCCTTTGGCCCTATAATCTTCATAGGGATCCGAAATATCTGTTCTTAGATTCCACAGAAATAAGGATAGCAAAGAGATCCACGAAATACAGATGTAACTCTGTGAGTGCAAGTCACACATCACAGAGCAGTTTCTCAGAAAGCTTCTTTCCAGATTTAATCTGAGGATATTTCCTTTTTCACCATAGCCCTCTATGGGCTTCCAAATATCACTTTGCCTATTTCACAAGAACTGTCTTAGCGAAAGGCTTCTTGAGGGGAAAGCTGTAACTATGTGAGATGATTTCGCAGAACACAAAGAAGTTTCTCAGAAAGCTTCTTTCTCTTTGTTATCGGAGGATATTTCCTTTGGCCCTATAGTCTTCAAAGGGATCCGAAATATCTGTTCTCAGATCCACAGAAATAAGGCTAGCAAAGAGATCCACGAAATACAGATGTAACTCTATGAGTGCAATTCACACATCACAGAGCAGTTTCTCAGAAAGCTTCTTTCCAGATTTCATCTGAGGATATTTCCTTTTTCACCATAGCCCTCTATGAGCTTCCAATTATCACTTTGCCAATTAAACAAGAACTGTCTTAGCGAAAGGCTTCTTGAGGGGAAAGCTGTAATTCTGTGAGATGATTTCACAGAACACAAAGAAGTTTCTCAGAAAGCTTCTTTCTCTTTGTTATCGGAGGATATTTCCTTTGGCCCTATAGTCTTCAAAGGGATCCGAAATATCTGTTCTCAGATTCCACAGAAATAAGGCTAGCAAAGAGATCCACGAAATACAGATGTAACTCTGTGATTGCAAGTCACACATCACAGAGCAGTTTCTCAGAAAGCTTCTTTCCAGATTTCATCTGAGGTTGTTTCCTTTTTCACCATAGCCCTCTATGGGCTTCCAAATATCACTTTGCCAATTCCACAAGAACTGCCTTACCGAAAGGCTTCTTGAAGGGAAAGCTGTAACTCTGTGAGATGATTTCACAGAACACAAAGAAGTTTCTCAGAAAGCTTCTTTCTCTTTGTTATCGGAGGATATTTCCTTTGGCCCTATAGTCTTCAAAGGGATCCGAAATATCTGTTCTCAGATTCCACAGAAATAAGGCTAGCAAAGAGATCCACGAAATACAGATGTAACTCTGTGAGTGCAATTCACACATCACAGAGCAGTTTCTCAGAAAGCTTCTTTCCAGATTTCATCTGAGGATATTTCCTTTTTCACCATAGCCCTCTATGGGCTTCCAAATATCACTTTGCCAATTCCACAAGAACTGTCTTAGCGAAAGGCTTCTTGAGGGGAAAGCTGTAACTCTGTGAGATGATTTCACAGAACACAAAGAAGTTTCTCAGAAAGCTTTTTTCTCTTTGTTATCGGAGGATATTTCCTTTGGCCCTGTAGTCTTCAAAGGGATCCGAAATATCTGTTCTCAGATTCCACAGAAATAAGGCTAACAAAGAGATCCACGAAATACAGATGTCACTCTGTGAGTGTAAGTCACACATCACAGAGCAGTTTCTCAGAAAGCTTCTTTCCAGATTTCATTTGAGGATATTTCCTTTTTCACCATAGCCCTCTATGGGCTTTCAAATATCACTTTGCCAATTCCACAAGAACTGTCTTAGCGTAAGGCTTCTTGAAGAGAAAGCTGTAACTTTGTGAGATGATTTCACAGAACACAAAGACGTTTCTCAGAAAGCTTCTTTCTCTTTGTTATCGGAGGATATTTCCTTTGGCCCTATAGTCTTCAAAGGGATCCGAAATATCTGTTCTCAGATTCCACAGAAATAAGGCTAGCAAAGAGATCCACGAAATACAGATGTAACTCTGTGAGTGGAAGACACACATCACAGAGCAGTTTCTCAGAAAGCTTCTTTCCAGATTTCATCTGAGGATATTTCCTTTTTCACCATAGCCCTCTATGGGCTTCCAAATATCACTTTGCCAATTCCACAAGAACTGCCTTACCGAAAGGCTTCTTGAAGGGAAAGCTGTAACTCTGTGAGATGATTTCACAGAACACAAAGAAGTTTCTCAGAAAGCTTCTTTCTCTTTGTTATCGGAGGATATTTCCTTTGGCCCTATAGTCTTCAAAGGGATCCGAAATATCTGTTCTCAGATTGCACAGAAATAACGCTAGCAAAGAGATCCACGAAATACAGATGTAACTCTGTGAGATGAAATAACAGAACACTAAGCAGTTTCTCCGAAAGCTTCTTTCCAGATTTCATCTGGGGATATTTCCTTTTTCACCATAGCCCTCTGTGGGCTTCCAAATATCACTTTGCCAATTCCACAAGAACTGCCTAACCGAAAGGTTTCTTGAAGGGAAAGCTCTAACTCTGTTAGATGATTTCAGAGAACACAAAGAAGTTTCTCAGAAAGCTTCTTTCTCTTTTTTATCGGAGGATATTTCCTTTGGCCCTATAGTCTTCAAAGGGATCCGAAATATCTGTTCTCAGATTCCACAGAAATAAGGCTAGCAAAGAGATCCACGAAATACAGATGTAACTCTGTGAGATGAAATAACAGAACACTAAGCAGTTTCTCCGAAAGCTTCTTTCCAGATTTCACCTGAGGATATTTCCTTTTTCACCATAGCCCTCTATGGGCTTCCAAATATCACTTTGCCAATTCCACAAGAGCTGTCTTAGCGAAAGGCTTCTTGAGGGGAAAGCTTAACTCTGTGAGATGATTTCACAGAACACAAAGAAGTTTTTCAGAAAGCTTCTTTCTCTTTGTTATCGGAGGATATTTCCTTTGGCCCTATAGTCTTCAAAGGGATCCGAAATATCTGTTCTCAGATTCCACAGAAATAAGGCTAGCAAAGAGATCCACGAAATACAGGTGTAACTCTGTGAGATGAATTAACAGAACACTAAGCAGTTTCTCTGAAATCTTCTTTCCAGATTTCTTCTGGGGATTTTTCCTTTTTCACCATAGCCCTCTATGGGCTTCCAAATATCACTTTGCCAATTGCACAAGAACTGCCTAACTGAAAGCCTTCTTGAAGGGAAAGCTCTAACTCTGTGAGATGATTTCAGAGTACACAAAGAAGTTTCTCAGAAAGCTTCTTTCTCTTTGTTATCGGAGGGTATTTCCTTTGGTCCTATAGTTTTCAAAAGGATCCGAAATATCTGTTCTCAGATTCCACAGAAATAAGGCTAGCAAAGAGATCCACGAAATACAGATGTAACTCTGTGAGATGAAATAACAGAACACTAAGCAGTTTCTCCGAAAGCTTCTTTCCAGATTTCACCTGAGGATATTTCCTTTTTCACCATAGCCCTCTATGGGCTTCCAAATATCACTTTGCCAATTCCACAAGAACTGCCTGACCGAAAGGCTTCATGAAGGGAAAGCTGTAACTCTGTGAGATGTTTTCACAGAACACAAAGACGTTTCTCAAAAAGCTTCTTTCTCTTTGTTATCGGAGGATATTTCCTTTGGCCCTATAGTCTTCAAAGGGATCCTAAATATCTGTTATCAGATTCCACAGAAATAAGGCTAGCAAAGAGATCCACGAAATACAGATGTAACTCTATGAGTGCAAGTCACACATCACAGAGAATTTTCTCAGAAAGCTTCTTTCCAGGTTTCATCTGAGGATATTTCCTTTTTCACCATAGCCCTCTAAGGGCTTCCAATTATCACTTTGCCAATTCCACCAGAACTGCCTTACCGAAAGGCTTCTTGAAGGTAAAGCTGTAACTGTGTGAGGTGATTTCACAGAACACAAAGAAGTTTCTCAGAAAGCTTCTTTCTCTTTGTTATCGGAGGATATTTCCTTTGGCCCTATAGTCTTCAAAGGGATCCGAAATATCTGTTCTCAGATTCCACAGAAATAAGGCTAGCAACGAGATTCACGAAATACAGATGTAACTCTGTGAATGAATTAACAGAACACTAAGCAGTACCTCAGAAAGCTTGTTTTCGGATTTCATATGGGGATATTTCCTTTTTCACCATAGCCCTCTATGGGCTTCCAAATATCACTTTGCCAATTCCACAAGAACTGCCTAACCGAAAGGCTTCTTGAAGGGAAAGCTCTAACTCTGTGAGATGATTTCAGAGAACACAAAGAAGTTTCTCAGAAAGCTTCTTTCTCTTTGTTATCGGAGGATATTTCCTTTGGTCCTATAGTTTTCAAAGGGATCCGAAATATCTGTTCTCAGATTCCACGGAAATAAGGCTAGCAAAGAGATCCACGAAATACAGATGTAACTCTGTGAGTGCAATTCACACATCACAGAGCAGTTTCTCAGAAAGCTTCTTTCCAGATTTCATCTGAGGATATTTCCTTTTTCACCATAGCCATCTATGGGCTTCCAAATATCACTTTGCCAATTCCACAAGAACTGTCTTAGCGAAAGGCTTCTTGAGGGGAAAGCTGTAACTCTGTGAGATGATTTCACAGAACACAAAGAAGTTTCTCAGAAAGCTTCTTTCTCTTTGTTATCGGAGGATATTTCCTTTGGCCCTATAGTCTTCAAAGGGATCCGAAATATCTGTTCTCAGATTCCACAGAAAAAAGGCTAGCAAAGAGATCCACGAAATACAGATGTAACTCTGTGATTGCAAGTCACACATCACAGAGCAGTTTCTCAGAAAGCTTCTTTCCAGATTTCATCTGAGGTTGTTTCCTTTTTCACCATAGCCCTCTATGGGCTTCCAAATATCACTTTGCCAATTCCACAAGAACTGCCTTACCGAAAGGATTCTTGAAGGGAAAGCTGTAACTCTGTGAGATGATTTCACAGAACACAAAGAAGTTTCTCAGAAAGCTTCTTTCTCTTTGTTATCGGAGGATATTTCCTTTGGCCCTATAGTCTTCAAAGGGATCCGAAATATCTGTTCTCAGATTCCACAGAAATAAGGCTAGCAAAGAGATTCACGAAATACAGATGTAACTCTGTGAGGTGAATTAACAGAACACTAAGCAGTACCTCAGAAAGCTTGTTTTCGGATTTCATATGGGGATATTTCCTTTTTCACCATAGCCCTCTATGGGCTTCCAAATATCACTTTGCCAATTCCACAAGAACTGCCTAACCGAAAGGCTTCTTGAAGGGAAAGCTCTAACTCTGTGAGATGATTTCAGAGAACACAAAGAAGTTTCTCAGAAAGCTTCTTTCTCTTTGTTATCGGAGGATATTTCCTTTGGTCCTATAGTTTTCAAAGGGATCCGAAATATCTGTTCTCAGATTCCACAGAAATAAGGCTAGCAAAGAGATCCACGAAATACAGATGTAACTCTGTGATTGCAAGTCACACATCACAGAGCAGTTTCTCAGAAAGCTTCTTTCCAGATTTCATCTGAGGTTGTTTCCTTTTTCACCATAGCCCTCTATGGGCTTCCAAATATCACTTTGCCAATTCCACAAGAACTGCCTTACCGAAAGGCTTCTTGAAGGGAAAGCTGTAACTCTGTGAGATGATTTCACAGAACACAAAGAAGTTTCTCAGAAAGCTTCTTTCTCTTTGTTATCGGAGGATATTTCCTTTGGCCCTATAGTCTTCAAAGGGATCCGAAATATCTGTTCTCAGATTCCACAGAAATAAGGCTAGCAAAGAGATCCACGAAATACAGATGTAACTCTGTGAGTGCAATTCACACATCACAGAGCAGTTTCTCAGAAAGCTTCTTTCCAGATTTCATCTGGGGATATTTCCTTTTTCACCATAGCCCTCTATGGGCTTCCAAATATCACTTTGCCAATTCCACAAGAACTGTCTTAGCGAAAGGCTTCTTGAGGGGAAAGCTGTAACTCTGTGAGATGATTTCACAGAACACAAAGAAGTTTCTCAGAAAGCTTCTTTCTCTTTGTTATCGGAGGATATTTCCTTTGGCCCTATAGTCTTCAAAGGGATCCGAAATATCTGTTCTCAGATTCCACAGAAATAAGGCTAACAAAGAGATCCACGAAATACAGATGTCACTCTGTGAGTGTAAGTCACACATCACAGAGCAGTTTCTCAGAAAGCTTCTTTCCAGATTTCATTTGAGGATATTTCCTTTTTCACCATAGCCCTCTATGGGCTTTCAAATATCACTTTGCCAATTCCACAAGAACTGTCTTAGCGAAAGGCTTCTTGAAGAGAAAGCTGTAACTTTGTGAGATGATTTCACAGAACACAAAGACGTTTCTCAGAAAGCTTCTTTCTCTTTGTTATCGGAGGATATTTCCTTTGGCCCTATAGTCTTCAAAGGGATCCGAAATATCTGTTCTCAGATTCCACAGAAATAAGGTTAGCAAAGAGATCCACGAAATACAGATGTAACTCTGTGAGATGAAATAACAGAACACTAAGCAGTTTCTACGAAAGCTTCTTTCCAGATTTCATCGGAGGATATTTCCTTTTTCACCATAGCCCTCTATGGGCTTCCAAATATCACTTTGCCAATTCCACAAGAGCTGTCTTAGCAAAAGGCTTGTTGAGGGGAAAGCTGTAACTCTGTGAGATGATTTCACAGAACACAAAGAAGTTTATCAGAAAGCTTCTTTCTCTTTCTTATCGGAGGATATTTCCTTTGGCCCTATAATCTTCATAGGGATCCGAAATATCTGTTCTTAGATTCCACAGAAATAAGGCTAGCAAAGAGATCCACGAAATACAGATGTAACTCTGTGAGTGCAAGTCACACATCACAGAGCAGTTTCTCAGAAAGCTTCTTTCCAGATTTAATCTGAATATATTTCCTTTTTCACCATAGCCCTCTATGGGCTTCCAAATATCACTTTGCCTATTTCACAAGAACTGTCTTAGCGAAAGGCTTCTTGAGGGGAAAGCTGTAACTCTGTGAGATGATTTCGCAGAACACAAAGAAGTTTCTCAGAAAGCTTCTTTCTCTTTGTTATCGGAGGATATTTCCTTTGGCCCTCTAGTCTTCAAAGGGATCCGAAATATCGGTTCTCAGATTCCAGAGAAATAAGGCTAGCAAAGAGATCCACGAAATACAGATGTAACTCTGTGATTGGAAGTCACACATCACAGAGCAGTTTCTCAGAAAGCTTCTTTCCAGATTTCATCTGAGCATATTTCCTTTTTCACCCTAGCCCTCTATGGGCTTCCAAATATCACTTTTCCAATTCCACAAGAACTGCCTTACCGAAAGGCTTCTTGAAGAGAAAGCTGTAACTCTGTGAGATGATTTCACAGAACACAAAGAACTTTCTCAGAAAGCTTCTTTCTCTTTGTTATCGGAGGATATTTCCTTTGGCCCTATATCTTCAAAGGGATCCGAAATATCTGTTCCCAGATTCCACAGTAATAAGGCTAGCAAAGAGATTCACGAAATACAGATGTAACTCTGTGAGGTGAATTAACAGAACACTAAGCAGTACCTCAGAAAGCTTGTTTTCGGATTTCATATGGGGATATTTCCTTTTTCACCATAGCCCTCTATGGGCTTCCAAATATCACTTTGCCAATTCCACAAGAACTGCCTAACCGAAAGGCTTCTTGAAGGGAAAGCTCTAACTCTGTGAGATGATTTCAGAGAACACAAAGAAGTTTCTCAGAAAGCTTCTTTCTCTTTGTTATCGGAGGATATTTACTTTGGTCCTATAGTTTTCAAAGGGATCCGAAATATCTGTTCTCAGATTCCACAGAAATAAGGCTAGCAAAGAGATCCACGAAATACAGATGTAACTCTGTGAGTGCAATTCACACATCACAGAGCAGTTTCTCAGAAAGCTTCTTTCCAGATTTCATCTGAGGATATTTCCTTTTTCACCATAGCCCTCTATGGGCTTCCAAATATCACTTTGCCAATTCCACAAGAACTGTCTTAGCGAAAGGCTTCTTGAGGGGAAAGCTGTAATTCTGTGAGATGATTTCACAGAACACAAAGAAGTTTCTCAGAAAGCTTCTTTCTCTTTGTTATCGGAGGATATTTCCTTTGGCCCTATAGTCTTCAAAGGAATCCGAAATATCTGTTCTCAGATTCCACAGAAATAAGGCTAGCAAAGAGATCCACGAAATACAGATGTAACTCTGTGAGTGCAATTCACACATCACAGAGCAGTTTCTCAGAAAGCTTCTTTCCAGATTTCATCTGAGGATATTTCCTTTTTCACCATAGCCCTCTATGGGCTTCCAAATATCACTTTGCCAATTCCACAAGAACTGTCTTAGCGAAAGGCTTCTTGAGGGGAAAGCTGTAACTCTGTGAGATGATTTCACAGAACACAAAGAAGTTTCTCAGAAAGCTTCTTTCTCTTTGTTATCGGAGGATATTTCCTTTGGCCCTATAGTCTTCAAAGGGATCCGAAATATCTGTTCTCAGATTCCACAGAAATAAGGCTAACAAAGAGATCCACGAAATACAGATGTCACTCTGTGAGTGTAAGTCACACATCACAGAGCAGTTTCTCAGAAAGCTTCTTTCCAGATTTCATTTGAGGATATTTCCTTTTTCACCATAGCCCTCTATGGGCTTTCAAATATCACTTTGCCAATTCCACAAGAACTGTCTTAGCGAAAGGCTTCTTGAAGAGAAAGCTGTAACTTTGTGAGATGATTTCACAGAACACAAAGACGTTTCTCAGAAAGCTTCTTTCTCTTTGTTATCGGAGGATATTTCCTTTGGCCCTATAGTCTTCAAAGGGATCCGAAATATCTGTTCTCAGATTCCACAGAAATAAGGCTAGCAAAGAGATCCACGAAATACAGATGTAACTCTGTGAGATGAAATAACAGAACACTAAGCAGTTTCTCCGAAAGCTTCTTTCCAGATTTCATCTGAGGATATTTCCTTTTTCACCATAGCCCTCTATGGGCTTCCAAATATCACTTTGCCAATTCCACAAGAGCTGTCTTAGCGAAAGGCTTGTTGAGGGGAAAGCTGTAACTCTGTGAGATGATTTCACAGAACACAAAGACGTTTCTCAGAAAGCTTCTTTGTCTTTGTTATCGGAGGATATTTCCTTTGGCCCTATAATCTTCATAGGGATCCGAAATATCTGTTCTTAGATTCCACAGAAATAAGGATAGCAAAGAGATCCACGAAATACAGATGTAACTCTGTGAGTGCAAGTCACACATCACAGAGCAGTTTCTCAGAAAGCTTCTTTCCAGATTTAATCTGAGGATATTTCCTTTTTCACCATAGCCCTCTATGGGCTTCCAAATATCACTTTGCCTATTTCACAAGAACTGTCTTAGCGAAAGGCTTCTTGAGGGGAAAGCTGTAACTCTGTGAGATGATTTCGCAGAACACAAAGAAGTTTCTCAGAAAGCTTCTTTCTCTTTGTTATCGGAGGATATTTCCTTTGGCCCTATAGTCTTCAAAGGGATCCGAAATATCTGTTCTCAGATCCACAGAAATAAGGCTAGCAAAGAGATCCACGAAATACAGATGTAGCTCTGTGAGTGCAATTCACACATCACAGAGCAGTTTCTCAGAAAGCTTCTTTCCAGATTTCATCTGAGGATATTTCCTTTTTCACCATAGCCCTCTATGAGCTTCCAATTATCACTTTGCCAATTAAACAAGAACTGTCTTAGCGAAAGGCTTCTTGAGGGGAAAGCTGTAATTCTGTGAGATGATTTCACAGAACACAAAGAAGTTTCTCAGAAAGCTTCTTTCTCTTTGTTATCGGAGGATATTTCCTTTGGCCCTATAGTCTTCAAAGGGATCCGAAATATCTGTTCTCAGATTCCACAGAAATAAGGCTAGCAAAGAGATCCACGAAATACAGATGTAACTCTGTGATTGCAAGTCACACATCACAGAGCAGTTTCTCAGAAAGCTTCTTTCCAGATTTCATCTGAGGTTGTTTCCTTTTTCACCATAGCCCTCTATGGGCTTCCAAATATCACTTTGCCAATTCCACAAGAACTGCCTTACCGAAAGGCTTCTTGAAGGGAAAGCTGTAACTCTGTGAGATGATTTCACAGAACACAAAGAAGTTTCTCAGAAAGCTTCTTTCTCTTTGTTATCGGAGGATATTTCCTTTGGCCCTATAGTCTTCAAAGGGATCCGAAATATCTGTTCTCAGATTCCACAGAAATAAGGCTAGCAAAGAGATCCACGAAATACAGATGTAACTCTGTGAGTGCAATTCACACATCACAGAGCAGTTTCTCAGAAAGCTTCTTTCCAGATTTCATCTGAGGATATTTCCTTTTTCACCATAGACCTCTATGGGCTTCCAAATATCACTTTGCCAATTCCACAAGAACTGTCTTAGCGAAAGGCTTCTTGAGGGGAAAGCTGTAACTCTGTGAGATGATTTCACAGAACACAAAGAAGTTTCTCAGAAAGCTTTTTTCTCTTTGTTATCGGAGGATATTTCCTTTGGCCCTGTAGTCTTCAAAGGGATCCGAAATATCTGTTCTCAGATTCCACAGAAATAAGGCTTACAAAGAGATCCACGAAATACAGATGTCACTCTGTGAGTGTAAGTCACACATCACAGAGCAGTTTCTCAGAAAGCTTCTTTCCAGATTTCATTTGAGGATATTTCCTTTTTCACCATAGCCCTCTATGGGCTTTCAAATATCACTTTGCCAATTCCACAAGAACTGTCTTAGCGTAAGGCTTCTTGAAGAGAAAGCTGTAACTTTGTGAGATGATTTCACAGAACACAAAGACGTTTCTCAGAAAGCTTCTTTCTCTTTGTTATCGGAGGATATTTCCTTTGGCCCTATAGTCTTCAAAGGGATCCGAAATATCTGTTCTCAGATTCCACAGAAATAAGGCTAGCAAAGAGATCCACGAAATACAGATGTAACTCTGTGAGTGGAAGACACACATCACAGAGCAGTTTCTCAGAAAGCTTCTTTCCAGATTTCATCTGAGGATATTTCCTTTTTCACCATAGCCCTCTATGGGCTTCCAAATATCACTTTGCCAATTCCACAAGAACTGCCTTACCGAAAGGCTTCTTGAAGGGAAAGCTGTAACTCTGTGAGATGATTTCACAGAACACAAAGAAGTTTCTCAGAAAGCTTCTTTCTCTTTGTTATCGGAGGATATTTCCTTTGGCCCTATAGTCTTCAAAGGGATCCGAAATATCTGTTCTCAGATTCCACAGAAATAAGGCTAGCAAAGAGATCCACGAAATACAGATGTAACTCTGTGAGATGAAATAACAGAACACTAAGCAGTTTCTCCGAAAGCTTCTTTCCAGATTTCACCTGAGGATATTTCCTTTTTCACCATAGCCCTCTATGGGCTTCCCAATATCACTTTGCCAATTCCACAAGAGCTGTCTTACCGAAAGGCTTCTTGAGGGGAAAGCTTAACTCTGTGAGATGATTTCACAGAACACAAAGAAGTTTTTCAGAAAGCTTCTTTCTCTTTGTTATCGGAGGATATTTCCTTTGGCCCTATAGTCTTCAAAGGGATCCGAAATATCTGTTCTCAGATTCCACAGAAATAAGGCTAGCAAAGAGATCCACGAAATACAGGTGTAACTCTGTGAGATGAATTAACAGAACACTAAGCAGTTTCTCCGAAATCTTCTTTCGAGATTTCTTCTGGGGATTTTTCCTTTTTCACCATAGCCCTCTATGGGCTTCCAAATATCACTTTGCCAATTGCACAAGAACTGCCTAACTGAAAGCCTTCTTGAAGGGAAAGCTCTAACTCTGTGAGATGATTTCAGAGTACACAAAGAAGTTTCTCAGAAAGCTTCTTTCTCTTTGTTATCGGAGGGTATTTCCTTTGGTCCTATAGTTTTCAAAAGGATCCGAAATATCTGTTCTCAGATTCCACAGAAATAAGGCTAGCAAAGAGATCCACGAAATACAGATGTAACTCTGTGAGATGAAATAACAGAACACTAAGCAGTTTCTCCGAAAGCTTCTTTCCAGATTTCACCTGAGGATATTTCCTTTTTCACCATAGCCCTCTATGGGCTTCCAAATATCACTTTGCCAATTCCACAAGAACTGCCTAACCGAAAGGCTTCATGAAGGGAAAGCTGTAACTCTGTGAGATGTTTTCACAGAACACAAAGACGTTTCTCAAAAAGCTTCTTTCTCTTTGTTATCGGAGGATATTTCCTTTGGCCCTATAGTCTTCAAAGGGATCCGAAATATCTGTTATCAGATTCCACAGAAATAAGGCTAGCAAAGAGATCCACGAAATACAGATGTAACTCCATGAGTGCAAGTCACACATGACAGAGAATTTTCTCAGAAAGCTTCTTTCCAGGTTTCATCTGAGGATATTTCCTTTTTCACCATAGCCCTCTAAGGGCTTCCAATTATCACTTTGCCAATTCCACCAGAACTGCCTTACCGAAAGGCTTCTTGAAGGTAAAGCTGTAACTGTGTGAGGTGATTTCACAGAACACAAAGAAGTTTCTCAGAAAGCTTCTTTCTCTTTGTTATCGGAGGATATTTCCTTTGGCCCTATAGTCTTCAAAGGGATCCGAAATATCTGTTCTCAGATTCCACAGAAATAAGGCTAGCAAAGAGATTCACGAAATACAGATGTAACTCTGTGAATGAATTAACAGAACACTAAGCAGTACCTCAGAAAGCTTGTTTTCGGATTTCATATGGGGATATTTCCTTTTTCACCATAGCCCTCTATGGGCTTCCAAATATCACTTTGCCAATTCCACAAGAACTGCCTAACCGAAAGGCTTCTTGAAGGGAAAGCTCTAACTCTGTGAGATGATTTCAGAGAACACAAAGAAGTTTCTCAGAAAGCTTCTTTCTCTTTGTTATCGGAGGATATTTCCTTTGGTCCTATAGTTTTCAAAGGGATCCGAAATATCTGTTCTCAGATTCCACAGAAATAAGGCTAGCAAAGAGATCCACGAAATACAGATGTAACTCTGTGAGTGCAATTCACACATCACAGAGCAGTTTCTCCGAAAGTTTCTTTCCAGATTTCATCTGAGGATATTTCCTTTTTCACCATAGCCATCTATGGGCTTCCAAATATCACTTTGCCAATTCCACAAGAACTGTCTTAGCGAAAGGCTTCTTGAGGGGAAAGCTGTAACTCTGTGAGATGATTTCACAGAACACAAAGAAGTTTCTCAGAAAGCTTCTTTCTCTTTGTTATCGGAGGATATTTCCTTTGGCCCTATAGTCTTCAAAGGGATCTGAAATATCTGTTCTCAGATTCCACAGAAAAAAGGCTAGCAAAGAGATCCACGAAATACAGATGTAACTCTGTGATTGCAAGTCACACATCACAGAGCAGTTTCTCAGAAAGCTTCTTTCCAGATTTCATCTGAGGTTGTTTCCTTTTTCACCATAGCCCTCTATGGGCTTCCAAATATCACTTTGCCAATTCCACAAGAACTGCCTTACCGAAAGGCTTCTTGAAGGGAAAGCTGTAACTCTGTGAGATGATTTCACAGAACACAAAGAAGTTTCTCAGAAAGCTTCTTTCTCTTTGTTATCGGAGGATATTTCCTTTGGCCCTATAGTCTTCAAAGGGATCCGAAATATCTGTTCTCAGATTCCACAGAAATAAGGCTAGCAAAGAGATCCACGAAATACAGATGTAACTCTGTGAGTGCAATTCACACATCACAGAGCAGTTTCTCAGAAAGCTTCTTTCCAGATTTCATCTGAGGATATTTCCTTTTTCACCAGAGCCCTCTATGGGCTTCCAAATATCACTTTGCCAATTCCACAAGAGCTGTCTTAGCGAAAGCCTTGTTGAGGGGAAAGCTATAACTCTGTGAGATGATTTCACAGAACACAAAGAAGTTTCTCAGAAAGCTTCTTTGTCTTTGTTATCGGAGGATATTTCCTTTGGCCCTATAATCTTCATAGGGATCCGAAATATCTGTTCTTAGATTCCACAGAAATAAGGATAGCAAAGAGATCCACGAAATACAGATGTAACTCTGTGAGTGCAAGTCACACATCACAGAGCAGTTTCTCAGAAAGCTTCTTTCCAGATTTAATCTGAGGATATTTCCTTTTTCACCATAGCCCTCTATGGGCTTCCAAATATCACTTTGCCTATTTTACAAGAACTGTCTTAGCGAAAGGCTTCTTGAGGGGAAAGCTGTAACTCTGTGAGATGATTTCACAGGACACAAAGAACTTTCTCAGAAAGCTTCTTTCTCTTTGTTATCGGAGGATATTTCCTTTGGCCCTATATCTTCAAAGGAATCCGAAATATCTGTTCTCAGATTCCACAGAAATAAGGATAGCAAATTGATCCACGAAATACAGATGTAACTCTGTGAGTGGAAGTCACACATCACAGAGCAGTTTCTCAGAAAGCTTCTTTCCAGATTTCATCTGAGGATATTTCCTTTTTCGCCATAGCCCTCTATGGGCTTCCAAATATCACTTTGCCAATTCCACAAGAACTGCCTTACCGAAAGTCTTCTTGAAGGGAAAGCTGTAACTCTGTGAGATGATTTCACAGAACACAAAGAAGTTTCTCAGAAAGTTTCTTGCTCTTTGTTATCGGAGGATATTTCCTTTGGCCCTATAGTCTTCAAAGGGATCCGAAATATCTGTTCTCAGATTCCACAGAAATAAGGCTAGCAAAGAGATCCACGAAATACAGATGTAACTCTGTGAGTGGAAGTCACACAACACAGAGCAGTTTCTCAGAAAGTTTCTTTCCAGATTTCATCTGAGGATATTTCCTTTTTCAACGTAGCCCTCTATGGGCTTCCAAATATCACTTTGCCAATTCCACAAGAACTGTCTTAGCGAAATGCTTCTTGAGGGGAAAGCTGTAACTCTGTGAGATGATTTCACAGAACACAAAGAAGTTTCTCAAAAAGCTTCTTTCTCTCTGTTATCGGAGGATATTTCCTTTGGCTCTATAGTCTTCAAAGGGATCCGAAATATCTGTTCTCAGATTCCACAGAAATAATGCTAGCAAAGAGATCCACGAAATACAGATGTCACTCTGTGAGTGTAAGTCACACATCACAGAGCAGTTTCTCAGAAAGCTTCTTTCCAGATTTCATCTGAGGATATTTCCTTTTTCACCATAGCCCTCTATTTGCTTCCAAATATCACTTTGCCAATTCCACAAGAACTGTCTTAGCGAAAGGCTTATTGAGGAGAAAGCTGTAACTCTGTGAGTTGATTTCACAGAACACAAAGAAGTTTCTCAGAAAGCTTCTTTCTCTTTGTTATCGGAGGATATTTCCTTTGGCCCTATAGTCTTCAAAGGGATCCGAAATATCTGTTCTCAGATTCCACAGATATAAGGCTAGCAAAGAGATCCACAAAATACAGATGTAACTCTGTGAGTGGAAGTCACACATCACAGAGCAGTTTCTCAGAAAGCTTCTTTCCAGATTTCATCTGAGGATATTTCCTTTTTCACCATAGCCCTCTATGGGCTTCCCAATATCACTTTGCCAATTCCACAAGAATTGCCTTACCGAAAGGCTTCTTGAAGGGAAAGTTGTAACTCTGTGAGATGATTTCACAAAACACAAAGAAGTTTCTCAGAGAGCTTCTTTCTCTTTGTTATCGGAGGATATTTCCTTTGGCCCTATAGTCTTCAAAGGGATCCGAAATATCTGTTCTCAGATTCCACAGAAATAAGGGTAGCAAAGAGATCCACGAAATACAGATGTAACTCTGTGAGTGCAAGTGAAACATCACAGAGCAGATTCTCAGAAAGCTTCTTTCCAGATTTCATCTGAGGATATTTCCTTTTTCACCTTAGCCCTCTATGGGCTTCCAAATATCACTGTGCGAATTCCACAAGAACTGTCTTAGCGAAAGGCTTCTTAAGGGAAAGCTGTAACTCTGTGAGATGATTTCACAGAACACAAAGAAGTTTCTCAGGAAGCTTCTTTCTCTTTGTTATCGGAGGATATTTACTTTGGCCCTATAGTCTTCAAAGGGATCCGAAATATCTGTTCTCCGATTCCACAGAAATAAGGCTAGCAAAGAGATCCACGAAATACAGATGTAACTCTGTGAGTGCAAGTCACACATCACGGATCAGTTTCTCAGAAAGCTTCTTTCCAGATTTCTTCTGGGGATATTTCCTTTTTCACCATAGCCCTCTATGGGCTTCCAAATATCACTTTGCAAATTGCACAAGAACTGCCTAACTGAAAGCCTTCTTGAAGGGAAAGCTCTAACTCTGTGAGATGATTTCAGAGTACACAAAGAAGTTTCTCAGAAAGCTTCTTTCTCTTTGTTATCGGAGGATATTTCCTTTGGTCCTATAGTTTTCAAAATGATCCGCAATATCTGTTCTCAGATTCCACAGAAATAAGGCTAGCAAAGAGATCCACGAAATACAGATGAAACTCTGTGAGATGAAATAACAGAACACTAAGCAGTTTCTCCGAAAGCTTCTTTCCAGATTTCACCTGAGGATATTTCCTTTTTCACCATAGCCCTCTATGGGCTTCCAAGTATCACTTTGCCAATTCCACAAGAACTGCCTTACCGAAAGGCTTCTTGAAGGGAAAGCTGTAACTCTGTGAGATGATTTCACAGAACACAAAGAAGTTTCTCAGAAAGCTTCTTTCTCTTTGTTATCGGAGGATATTTCCATTGGCCCTATAGTCTTCCAAGGGATCAGAAATATCTGTTCTCAGATTCCACAGAAATAAAGCTAGCAAAGAGATCCACGAAATACATATGTAACTCTGTGAGTGGAAGTCACACATCACACAGCGTTTCTCAGAAAGCTTCTTTAAAGATTTCATCTGAGGATATTTCCTTTTTCACCATAGACGTTTGTGGGCTTCCAAATATCACTTTGCCAATTCCAGAAGAATTGTCTTAGCGAAAGCCTTCTGGAGGGGAAAGCTGTAACTCTGTGAGATGATTTCACAGAACACAAAGAAGTTTCTCAGAAAGCTTCTTTCTCTTTGTTATCGGAGGATATTTCCTTTGGCCCTATAGTCTTCTTAGGGATCCGAAATATCTGTTCTCAGATTCCACAGAAATAAGGCTAGCAAAGAGATCCACGAAATACAGAAGTAACTCTGTGAGTGGAAGTCACACAACACAGAGGAGTTTCTCAGAAAGCTTCTTTGCTGATTTCATCTGAGGATAGTTCCTTTTTCACCATAGCCCTCTATGGGCTTCCAAATATCACTTTGCCAATTCCACAAGAACTGTCTTAGCGAAAGGCTTCTTGAGGGGAAAGCTGTAACTCTGTGAGATGATTTCACAGAACACAAAGAAGTTTCTCAGAAAGCTTCTTTCTCTTTGTTATCGGAGGATATTTCCTTTGGCCCTATAGTCTTCAAAGGGATCTGAAATATCTGTTCTCAGATTCCACAGAAATAAGGCTTGCAAAGAGATCCACGAAATACAGATGTAAGTCTGTGAGTGCAAGTCACACATCACAGAGCAGTTTCTCAGAAAGCTTCTTTCCAGATTTCATCTGAGGATATTTCCTTTTTCACCATATCCCTCTATGGGCTTCAAAATATCACTTTGCCAATTCCACAAGAACTGCCTTACCGAAAGGCTTCTTGAAGGGAAAGCTTTAACTCTGTGAGATGATTTCACAGAACACAAAGAAGTTTCTCAGAAAGCTTCTTTCTCTTTGTTATCGGAGGATATGTCCTTTGGCCCTATAGTCTTCAAAGGGATCCGAAATATCTGTTCTCAGATTCCACAGAAATAAGGCTAGCAAAGAGATCCACGAAATAGAGTTGTAACTCTGTGTGTGCAAGTGACACATCACAGAGCAGATTCTCAGAAAGATTCTTTCCAGATTTCATCTGAGCATATTTCCTTTTTCACCATAGCCCTCTATGGGCTTCCAAATATCACTTTGCCAATTCCACAAGAACTGTCTTAGCGAAAGGCTTCTTGAGGGGAAAGCTGTAATTCTGTGAGATGATTTCACAGAACACAAAGAAGTTTCTCAGAATGCTTCTTTCTCTTTGTTATCGGAGGATATTTCCTTTGGCCCTATAGTCTTCAATGGGATCCGAAATATGTGTTCTCAGGTTCCACAGAAATAAGGCTAGAAAAGAGATCCACGAAATACAGATGTAACTCTGTGAGTGCAAGTCGCACATCACAGAGCAGTTTCTCAGAAAGCTTCTTTCGAGATTTCATCTGGGGATAATTCCTTTTTCACCATAACCCTCTAAGGGCTTCCTAATATCACTTTGCCAATTAAACAAGAACTGTCTTAGCCAAAGTCTTCTTGAGGGGAAAACTGTAACTCTGTGAGATGATTTCACAGAACACAAAGAAGTTTCTCAGAAAGCTTCTTTCTCTTTGTTATCGGAGGATATTTCCTTTGGCCCTATAGTCTTCAAAGGGTTCCGAAATATCTGTTCTCAGATTCCACAGAAATAAGTCTAGCAAAGAGATCCAAGAAATACAGATATAACTCTGTGAGTGGACGTCACACATCACAGAGCAGTTTCTCAGAAAGCTTCTTTCCAGATTTCATCTGAGGATATTTCTTTGTCACCATAGCCCTCTATGGGCTTCCAAATATCACTTTGCCAATTCCACAAGAACTGTCTTAGCGAAAGTCTTCTTGAGGGGAGAGCTGTAACTCTGTGAGATGATTTCACAGAACACAAAGCAGTTTCTCAGAAAGCTTCTTTCTCTTGGTTATCGGTGGATATTTCCTTTGGCCCTATAGTCTTCAAAGGGATTCGAAATATCTGTTCTCAGATTCCACAGAAATAAGGCTAGCAAAGAGATCCACGAAATACAGATGTAAATCTGTGAGTGCAAGTCACATATCACAGAGAAGTTTCTCAGAAAGCTTCTTTCCAGATTTCATCTGAGGATATTTCCTTTTTCACCATATCCCTCTATGGGCTTCCAAATATCACTTTGCCAATGCCACAAGAACTGTCTTAGCGAAAGGCTACTTGAGGGGAAAGCTGTAACTCTGTGAGATGATTTCGCAGAACACAAAGAAGTTTCTCAGAAAGCTTCTTTCTCTTTGTTATCGGAGTATATTTTCTTTGGCCCTATAGTCTTCAAAGGGATCTGAAATATCTGTTCTCAGATTCCACAGAAATAAGGCCAGCAAAGAGATCCACGAAATACAGATGTAACTCTGTGAGTGCAAGTCACACATCACACAGCAGTTTCTCATAAAGCTTCTTTCCAGATTTCATCTGAGGATATTTCCTTTTTCACCATAGCCCTCTATGGGCTTCCAAGTATCACTTTGCCAATTCCACAAGAACTGTCTTACCGAAAGGCTTCTTGAAGGGAAAGCTGTAACTCTGTGAGATGATTTCACAGAACACAAAGAAGTTTCTCAGAAAGCTTCTTTCTCTTTATTATCAGAGGATATTTCCTTTGGCCCTATAGTCTTCCAAGGGATCCGAAATATCTGTTCTCAGATTCCACAGAAATAAAGCTAGCAAAGAGATCCACGAAATACATATGTAACTCTGTGAGTGGAAGTCACACATCACACAGCGTTTCTCAGAAAGCTTCTTTAAAGATTTCATCTGAGGTTATTTCCTTTTTCACCATAGCCCTCTATGGGCTTCCAAGTATCACTTTGCCAATTCCAAAAGAACTGTCTTAGCGAAAGACTTCTTGAGGGGAAAGCTGTAACTCTGTGAGATGATTTCACAGAACACAAAGAAGTTTCTCAGAATGCTTCTTTCTCTTTGTTATCGGAGGATATTTCCTTTGGCCCTATAGTCTTCTAAGGGTTCCGAAATATCTGTTCTCAGATTCCACAGAAATAAGGCTATCAAAGAGATCCACGAAATACAGAAGTAACTCTGTGAGTGGAAGTCACACAACACAGAGGAGTTTCTCAGAAAGCTTCTTTGCTGATTTCATCTGAGGATAGTTCCTTTTTCACCATAGCCCTCTAAGGGCTTCCAAATATCACTTTGCCAATTCCACAAGAACTGTCTTAGCGAAAGGCTTCTTGAGGGGAAAGCTGTAACTCTGTGAGATGATTTCACAGAACACAAAGAAGTTTCTCAGAAAGCTTCTTTCTCTTTGTTATCGGAGGATATTTCCTTTGGCCCTATAGTCTTCAAAGGGATCTGAAATATCTGTTCTCAGATTCCACAGAAATAAGGCTTGCAAAGAGATCCACGAAATACAGATGTAACTCTGTGAGTGCAAGTCACACATCACAGAGCAGTTTCTCAGAAAGCTTCTTTCCAGATTTCATCTGAGGATATTTCCTTTTTCACCATAGCCCTCTATGGGCTTCCAAATATCACTTTGCCAATTCCACAAGAACTGCCTTACCGAAAGGCTTCTTGAAGGGGAAGTTGTAACTCTGTGAGATGATTTCACAGAACACAAAGAAGTTTCTCAGAAAGCTTCTTTCTCTTTGTTATCGGAGGATATTTTCTTTGGCCCTATAGTCTTCAAAGGGATCTGAAATATCTGTTCTCAGATTCCACAGAAATAAGGCTAGCAAAGAGATCCACGAAATTCAGATTTAACTCTGTGAGTGCAAGTCACACATCACACAGCAGTTTCTCAGAAAGCTTCTTTCCAGATTTCATCTGAGGATATTTCCTTTTTCACCATAGCCCTCTATGGACTTCCAAGTATCACTTTGCAAATTCCACAAGAACTGTCTTAGCGAAAGACTTCTTGAGGGGAAAGCTGTAACTCTGTGAGATGATTTCACAGAACACAAAGAAGTTTCTCAGAAAGCTTCTTTCTCTTTGTTATCGGAGAATATTTCCTTTGGCCCTATAGTGTTCTTAGGGTTCCGAAATATCTGTTCTCAGATTCCACAGAAATAAGGCTAGCAAAGAGATTCACGAAATACAGAAGTAACTCTGTGAGTGGAAGTCACCCAACACAGAGGAGTTTCTCAGAAAGCTTCTTTGCAGATTTCATATGAGGATAGTTCATTTTTCACCATAGCCCTCTATGGGCTTCCAAATATCACTTTGCCAATTCCACAAGAACTGTCTTAGCGAAAGGCTTCTTGAGGGGAAAGCTGTAACTCTGTGAGATGATTTCACAGAACACAAAGAAGTTTCTCAGAAAGCTTCTTTCTCTTTGTTATCGGAGGATATTTCCTTTGGCCCTATAGTCTTCAAAGGGATCTGAAATATCTGTTCTCAGATTCCACAGAAATAAGGCTTGCAAAGAGATCCACGAAATACAGATGTAAATCTGTGAGTGCAAGTCACACATCATAGAGCAGTTTCTCAGAAAACTTCTTTCCAGATTTCATCTGAGGATATTTCCTTTTTCACCATAGCCCTCTATGGGCTTCCAAATATCACCTTGCCAATTCCACAAGAACTGCCTTACCGAAAGGCTTCTTGAAGGGAAAGCTGTAACTCTGTGAGATGATTTCACAGAACACAAAGAAGTTTCTCAGAAAGCCTCTTTCTCTTTGTTATCAGAGGATATTTCCTTTGGCCCTATAGTCTTCCAAGAGATCAGAAATATCTGTTCTCAGATTCCACAGAAATAAAGCTAGCAAAGAGATCCACGAAATACATATGTAACTCTGTGAGTGGAAGTCACACATCACACAGCGTTTCTCAGAAAGCTTCTTTAAAGATTTCATCTGAGGATATTTCCTTTTTCACCATAGACCTTTATGGGCTTCCAAATATCACTTTGCCAATTCCACAAGAATTGTCTTAGCGAAAGGCTTCTGGAGTGGAAAGCTGTAACTCTGAGAGATGATTTCACAGAACACAAAGAAGTTTCTCAGAAAGCTTCTTTCTCTTTGTTATCGGAGGATATTTCCTTTGGCCCTATAGTCTTCAAATGGATCCGAAATATCTGTTCTCAGATTCCACAGAAATAAGGCTAGCAAAGAGATCCACGAAATACAGATGTAACTCTGTGAGTGCAAGTCACACATCACACAGCAGTTTCTCAGAAAGCTTCTTTCCAGATTTCATCTGAGGATAATTCCTTTTTCACCAAAGCCCTCTATGGGCTTCCAAATATCACTTTGCCAATTCCACAAGAACTGTCTTAGCGAAAGGCTTCTTGAGGGGAAAGCTGTAACTCTGTGAGATGATTTCACAGAACACAAAGAAGTTTCTCAGAATGCTTCTTTCTCTTTGTTATCGGAGGATATTTCCTTTGGCCCTATAGTCTTCTTAGGGATCCGAAATATCTGTTCTCAGATTCCACAGAAATAAGGCTAGCAAAGAGATCCACGAAATACAGAAGTAACTCTGTGAGTGGAAGTCACACAACACAGAGGAGTTTCTCAGAAAGCTTCTTTGCTGATTTCATCTGAGGATAGTTCCTTTTTCACCATAGCCCTCTATGGGCTTCCAAGTATCACTTTGCCAATTCCAAAAGAACTGTCTTAGCGAAAGACTTCTTGAGGGGAAAGCTGTAACTCTGTGAGATGATTTCACAGAACACAAAGAAGTTTCTCAGAAAGCTTCTTTCTCTTTGTTATCGGAGGATATTTCCTTTGGCCCTATAGTCTTCTAAGGGTTCCGAAATATCTGTTCTGAGATTCCACAGAAATAAGGCTAGCAAAGAGATCCACGAAATACAGAAGTAACTCTGTGAGTGGAAGTCACACAACACAGAGGAGTTTCTCAGAAAGCTTCTTTGCTGATTTCATCTGAGCATAGTTCCTTTTTCACCATAGCCCTCTAAGGGCTTCCAAATATCACTTTGCCAATTCCACAAGAACTGTCATAGCGAAAGGCTTCTTGAGGGGAAAGCTGTAACTCTGTGAGATGATTTCACAGAACACAAAGAAGTTTCTCAGAAAGCTTCTTTCTCTTTGTTATCGGAGGATATTTCCTTTGGCCCTATAGTCTTCAAAGGGATCTGAAATATCTGTTCTCAGATTCCACAGAAATAAGGCTTTCAAAGAGATCCACGAAATACAGATGTAACTCTGTGAGTGCAAGTCACACATCACAGAGCAGTTTCTCAGAAAGCTTCTTTCCAGATTTCATCTGAGGATATTTCCTTTTTCACCATAGCCCTCTATGGGCTTCCAAATATCACTTTGCCAATTCCACAAGAACTGCCTTACCGAAAGGCTTCTTGAAGGGAAAGTTGTAACTCTGTGAGATGATTTCACAGAACACAAAGAAGTTTCTCAGAAAGCTTCTTTCTCTTTGTTATCGGAGGATATTTTCTTTGGCCCTATAGTCTTCAAAGGGATCTGAAATATCTGTTCTCAGATTCCACAGAAATAAGGCTAGCAAAGAGATCCACGAAATTCAGATGTAACTCTGTGAGTGCAAGTCACACATCACACAGCAGTTTCTCAGAAAGCTTCTTTCCAGATTTCATCTGAGGATATTTCCTTTTTCACCATAGCCCTCTATGGGCTTCCAAGTATCACTTTGCCAATTCCACAAGAACTGTCTTAGCGAAAGGCTTCTTGAGGGGAAAGCTGTAACTCTGTGAGATGATTTCACAGAACACAAAGAAGTTTCTCAGAAAGCTTCTTTCTCTTTGTTATCGGAGGATATTTCCTTTGGCCCTATAGTCTTCAAAGGGATCTGAAATATCTGTTCTCAGATTCCACAGAAATAAGGCTTGCAAAGAGATCCACGAAATACAGATGTAAATCTGTGAGTGCAAGTCACACATCATAGAGCAGTTTCTCAGAAAGCTTCTTTCCAGATTACATCTGAGGATATTTCCTTTTTCACCGTAGCCCTCTATGGGCTTCCAAATATCACCTTGCCAATTCCACAAGAACTGTCTTAGCGAAAGGCTTCTTGAGGGGAAAGCTGTAACTCTGTGAGATGATTTCACAGAACACAAAGAAGTTTCTCAGAAAGCTTCTTTCTCTTTGTTATCGGAGGATATTTCCTTTGGCCCTATAGTCTTCTTAGGGATCCGAAATATCTGTTCTCAGATTCCACAGAAATAAGGCTAGCAAAGAAATCCACGAAATACAGAAGTAACTCTGTGAGTGGAAGTCACACAACACAGAGGAGTTTCTCAGAAAGCTTCTTTGCTGATTTCATCTGAGGATAGTTCCTTTTTCACCATAGCCCTCTATGGGCTTCCAAATATCACTTTGCCAATTCCACAAGAACTGTCTTAGCGAAAGGCTTCTTGAGGGGAAAGCTGTAACTCTGTGAGATGATTTCAGAGAACACAAAGAAGTTTCTCAGAAAGCTTCTTTCTCTTTGTTATCGGAGGATATTTCCTTTGGCCCTATAGTCTTCAAAGGGATCTGAAATATCTGTTCTCAGATTCCACAGAAATAAGGCTTGCAAAGAGATCCACGAAATACAGATGTAACTCTGTGAGTGCAAGTCACACATCACAGAGCAGTTTCTCAGAAAGCTTCTTTTCAGATTTCATCTGAGGTTATTTCCTTTTTCACCATAGCCCTCTATGGGCTTCCAAATATCACTTTGCCAATTCCACAAGAACTGCCTTACCGAAAGGCTTCTTGAAGGGAAAGCTTTAACTCTGTGAGATGATTTCACAGAACACAAAGAAGTTTCTCAGAAAGCTTCTTTCTCTTTGTTATCGGAGGATATGTCCTTTGGCCCTATAGTCTTCAAAGGGATCTGAAATATCTGTTCTCAGATTCCACAGAATTAAGGCTAGCAAAGACATCCAAGAAATACAGGTGTAACTCTGTGAGTGCAAGTCACACATCACACAGCAGTTTCTCAGAAAGCTTCTTTCCAGATTTCATCTGAGGATATTTCCTTTTTCACCATAGCCCTCTATGGGCTTCCAAATATCACTTTGCCAATTCCACAAGAACTGTCTTAGCGAAAGGCTTCTTGAGGGGAAAGCTGTAACTCTTTGACATGATTTCACAGAACACAAACAAGTTTCTCAGAAAGTTTCTTTCTCTTTGTTATCGGAGGATATTTCCTTTGGCCCTATAGTCTTCAAAGGGATCCGAAATATCTGTTCTCAGATTCCACAGAAATAAGGCTAGCAAAGAGATTCACGAAATACAGAAGTAACTCTGTGAGTGGAAGTCACACAACACAGAGGAGTTTCTCAGAAAGCTTCTTTGCAGATTTCATCTGAGGATAGTTCCTTTTTCACCATAGCCCTCTATGGGCTTCCAAATATCACTTTACCAATTCCACAAGAACTGTCTTAGCGAAAGACTTCTTGAGGAGAAAGCTGTAACTCTGTGAGATGATTTCAACGAACACAAAGAAGTTTCTCAGAAAGCTTCTTACTCTTTGTTATCGGAGGATATTTCCTTTGGCCCTATAGTCTTCTAAGGGATCCGAAATATCTGTCTCAGATTCCACAGAAAGAAGGCTAGCAAAAAGATCCACGAAATACAGATATAACTCTGTGATTGTAAGTCACACATCACACAGCAGTTTCTCAGAAAGCTTCTTTCCAGATTTCATCTGAGGATATTTCCTTTTTCAAAATATCCCTCTATTGGCTTCCAAATATCACTTTGCCAATTCCACAAGAACTGTCTTAGCGAAAGGCTTCTTGAGGGGAAAGCTGTATCTCTGTGAGATGATTTCACAGAACACAAAGAAGTTTCTCAGAATGCTTCTTTCTCTTTGTTATCGGAGGATTTTTTCTTTGGCCCTATAGTCTTCAAAGGGATCTGAAATATCTGTTCTCAGATTCCACGGAAATAAGGCTAGCAAAGAGATCCACGAAATACAGATGTAACTCTGTGAGTGCAAGTCACACATCACACAGCAGTTTCTCAGAAAGCTTCTTTCCGGATTTCATCTGAGGATATTTCCTTTTTCACCATAGCCCTCTATGGGCTTCCAAGTATCACTTTGCCAATTCCAAAAGAACTGTCTTAGCGAAAGACTTCTTGAGGGGAAAGCTGTAACTCTGTGAGATGATTTCACAGAACACAAAGAAGTTTCTCAGAAAGCTTCTTTCTCTTTGTTATCGGAGGATATTTCCTTTGGCCCTATAGTCTTCTAAGGGTTCCGAAATATCTGTTCTCAGATTCCACAGAAATAAGGCTAGCAAAGAGATCCACGAAATACAGAAGTAACTCTGTGAGTGGAAGTCACACAACACAGAGGAGTTTCTCAGAAAGCTTCTTTGCTGATTTCATCTGAGGATAGTTCCTTTTTCACGATAGCCCTCTAAGGGCTTCCAAATATCACTTTGCCAATTCCACAAGAACTGTCTTAGCGATAGGCTTCTTGAGGGGAAAGCTGTAACTCTGTGAGATGATTTCACAGAACACAAAGAAATTTCTCAGAAAGCTTCTTTCTCTTTGTTATCGGAGGATATTTCCTTTGGCCCTATCGTCTTCAAAGGGATCTGAAATATCTGTTCTCAGATTCCACAGAAATAAGGCTTGCAAAGAGATCCACGAAATACAGATGTAACTCTGTGAGTGCAAGTCACACATCACAGAGCAGTGTCTCAGAAAGCTTCTTTCCAGATTTCATCTGAGGATATTTCCTTTTTCACCATAGCCCTCTATGGGCTTCCAAATATCACTTTGCCAATTCCACAAGAACTGCCTTACCGAAAGGCTTCTTGAAGGGAAAGTTGTAACTCTGTGAGATGATTTCACAGAACACAAAGAAGTTTCTCAGAAAGCTTCTTTCTCTTTGTTATCGGAGGATATTTTCTTTGGCCCTATAGTCTTCAAAGGGATCTGAAATATCTGTTCTCAGATTCCACAGAAATAAGGCTAGCAAAGAGATCCACGAAATTCAGATGTAACACTGTGAGTGCAAGTCACACATCACACAGCAGTTTCTCAGAAAGCTTCTTTCCAGATTTCATCTGAGGATATTTCCTTTTTCACCATAGCCCTCTATGGGCTTCCAAGTATCACTTTGCCAATTCCACAAGAACTGTCTTAGCGAAAGACTTCTTGAGGGGAAAGCTGTAACTCTGTAAGATGATTTCACAGAACACGAAGAAGTTTCTCAGAAAGCTTCTTTCTCTTTGTTATCGGAGGATATTTCCTTTGGCCCTATAGTGTTCTTAGGGTTCCGAAATATCTGTTCTCAGATTCCACAGAACTAAGGCTAGCAAAGCGATTCACGAAATACAGAAGTAACTCTGTGAGTGGAAGTCACACAACACAGAGGAGTTTCTCAGAAAGCTTCTTTGCTGATTTCATCTGAGGATAGTTCCTTTTTCACCATAGCCCTCTAAGGGCTTCCAAATATCACTTTGCCAATTCCACAAGAACTGTCTTAGCGAAAGGCTTCTTGATGGGAAAGCTGTAACTCTGTGAGATGATTTCACAGAACACAAAGAAGTTTCTCAGAAAGCTTCTTTCTCTTTGTTATCGGAGGATATTTCCTTTGGCCCTATAGTCTTCAAAGGGATCTGAAATATCTGTTCTCAGATTCCACAGAAATAAGGCTAGCAAAGAGATTCACGAAATACATATGTAACTCTGTGAGTGGAAGTCACACAACACAGAGGAGTTTCTCAGAAAGCTTCTTTGCAGATTTCATCTGAGGATAGTTCCTTTTTCACCATAGCCCTCTATCGGCTTCCAACTATCACTTTACCAATTCCACAAGAACTGTCTTAGCGAAAGGCTTCTTGAGGAGAAAGCTGTAACTCTGTGAGATGATTTCACAGAACACAAAGAAGTTTCTCAGAAAGCTTCTTTCTCTTTGTTATCGGAGGATATTTCCTTTGGCCCTATAGTCTTCTAAGGGATCCGAAATATCTGTTCTCAGATTCCACAGAAAGAAGGCTAGCAAAGAGATCCACGAAATACAGATATAACTCTGTGAGTGTAAGTCACACATCACACAGCAGTTTCTCAGAAAGCTTCTTTCCAGATTTCATCTGAGGATATTTCCTTTTTCACCATATCCCTCTATTGGTTTCCAAATATCACTTTGCCAATTCCACAAGAACTGTCTTAGCGAAAGGCTTCTTGAGGGGAAAGCTGTATCTCTGTGAGATGATTTCACAGAACACAAAGAAGTTTCTCAGAAAGCTTCTTTCTCTTTGTTATCGGAGGATATTTTCTTTGGCCCTATAGTCTTCAAAGGGATCTGAAATATCTGTTCTCAGATTCCACGGAAATAAGGCTAGCAAAGAGATCCACGAAATACAGATGTAACTCTGTGAATGCAAGTCACACATCACTCAGCAGTTTCTCAGAAAGCTTCTTTCCGGATTTCATCTGAGGATATTTCCTTTTTCACCATAGCCCTCTATGGGATTCCAAGTATCACTTTGCCAATTCCAAAAGAACTGTCTTAGCGAAAGACTTCTTGAGGGGAAAGCTGTAACTCTGTGAGATGATTTCACAGAACACAAAGAAGTTTCTCAGAAAGCTTCTTTCTCTTTGTTATCGGAGGATATTTCCTTTGGCCCTATAGTCTTCTAAGGGTTCCGAAATATCTGTTCTCAGATTCCACAGAAATAAGGCTAGCAAAGAGATCCACGAAATACAGAAGTAACTCTGTGAGTGGAAGTCACACAACACAGAGGAGTTTCTCAGAAAGCTTCTTTGCTGATTTCATCTGAGCATAGTTCCTTTTTCACCATAGCCCTCTAAGGGCTTCCAAATATCACTTTGCCAATTCCACAAGAACTGTCTTAGCGAAAGGCTTCTTGATGGGAAAGCTGTAACTCTGTGAGATGATTTCACAGAACACAAAGAAGTTTCTCAGAAAGCTTCTTTCTCTTTGTTATCGGAGGATATTTCCTTTGGCCCTATAGTCTTCAAAGGGATCTGAAATATCTGTTCTCAGATTCCACAGAAATAAGGCTTGCAAAATGATCCACGAAATACAGATGTAACTCTGTGAGTGCAAGTCACACATCACAGAGCAGTTTCTCAGAAAGCTTCTTTCCAGATTTCATCTGAGGATATTTCCTTTTTCACCATAGCCCTCTATGGGCTTCCAAATATCACTTTGCCAATTCCACAAGAACTGCCTTACCGAAAGGCTTCTTGAAGGGAAAGTTGTAACTCTGTGAGATGATTTCACAGAACACAAAGAAGTTTCTCAGAAAGCTTCTTTCTCTTTGTTATCGGAGGATATTTTCTTTGGCCCTATAGTCTTCAAAGGGATCTGAAATATCTGTTCTCAGATTCCACAGAAATAAGGCTAGCAAAGAGATCCACGAAATTCAGATGTAACTCTGTGAGTGCAAGTCACACATCACACAGCAGTTTCTCAGAAAGCTTCTTTCCAGATTTCATCTGAGGATATTTCCTTTTTCACCATAGCCCTCTATGGGCTTCCAAGTATCACTTTGCCAATTCCACAAGAACTGTCTTAGCGAAAGACTTCTTGAGGGGAAAGCTGTAACTCTGTGAGATGATTTCACAGAACACAAAGAAGTTTCTCAGAAAGCTTCTTTCTCTTTGTTATCGGAGGATATTTCCTTTGGCCCTATAGTGTTCTTAAGGTTCCGAAATATCTGTTCTCAGATTCCACAGAAATAAGGCTAGCAAAGAGATTCACGAAATACAGAAGTAACTCTGTGAGTGGAAGTCACACAACACAGAGGAGTTTCTCAGAAAGCTTCTTTGCAGATTTCATCTGAGGATAGTTCCTTTTTCACCATAGCCCTCTATGGGCTTCCAAATATCACTTTACCAATTCCACAAGAACTGTCTTAGCGAAAGGCTTCTTGAGGAGAAAGCTGTAACTCTGTGAGATGATTTCAAAGAACACAAAGAAGTTTCTCAGAAAGCTTCTTACTCTTTGTTATCGGAGGATATTTCCTTTGGCCCTATAGTCTTCTAAGGGATCCGAAATATCTGTTCTCAGATTCCACAGAAAGAAGGCTAGCAAAGAGATCCACGAAATACAGATATAACTCTGTGATTGTAAGTCACACATCACACAGCAGTTTCTCAGAAAGCTTCTTTCCAGATTTCATCTGAGGATATTTCCTTTTTCACCATATCCCTCTATTGGCTTCCAAATATCACTTTGCCAATTCCACAAGAACTGTCTTAGCGAAAGGCTTCTTGAGGGGAAAGCTGTATCTCTGTGAGATGATTTCACAGAACACAAAGAAGTTTCTCAGAATGCTTCTTTCTCTTTGTTATCGGAGGATTTTTTCTTTGGCCCTATAGTCTTCAAAGGGATCTGAAATATCTGTTCTCAGATTCCACGGAAATAAGGCTAGCAAAGAGATCCACGAAATACAGATGTAACTCTGTGAGTGCAAGTCACACATCACACAGCAGTTTCTCAGAAAGCTTCTTTCCGGATTTCATCTGAGGATATTTCCTTTTTCACCATAGCCCTCTATGGGCTTCCAAGTATCACTTTGCCAATTCCAAAAGAACTGTCTTAGCGAAAGACTTCTTGAGGGGAAAGCTGTAACTCTGTGAGATGATTTCACAGAACACAAAGAAGTTTCTCAGAAAGCTTCTTTCTCTTTGTTATCGGAGGATATTTCCTTTGGCCCTATAGTCTTCTAAGGGTTCCGAAATATCTGTTCTCAGATTCCACAGAAATAAGGCTAGCAAAGAGATCCACGAAATACAGAAGTAATTCTGTGAGTGGAATTCACACAACACAGAGGAGTTTCTCAGAAAGCTTCTTTGCTGATTTCATCTGAGGATAGTTCCTTTTTCACGATAGCCCTCTAAGGGCTTCCAAATATCACTTTGCCAATTCCACAAGAACTGTCTTAGCGATAGGCTTCTTGAGGGGAAAGCTGTAACTCTGTGAGATGATTTCACAGAACACAAAGAAGTTTCTCAGAAAGCTTCTTTCTCTTTGTTATCGGAGGATATTTCCTTTGGCCCTATCGTCTTCAAAGGGATCTGAAATATCTGTTCTCAGATTCCACAGAAATAAGGCTTGCAAAGAGATCCACGAAATACAGATGTAACTCTGTGAGTGCAAGTCACACATCACAGAGCAGTGTCTCAGAAAGCTTCTTTCCAGATTTCATCTGAGGATATTTCCTTTTTCACCATAGCCCTCTATGGGCTTCCAAATATCACTTTGCCAATTCCACAAGAACTGCCTTACCGAAAGGCTTCTTGAAGGGAAAGTTGTAACTCTGTGAGATGATTTCACAGAACACAAAGAAGTTTCTCAGAAAGCTTCTTTCTCTTTGTTATCGGAGGATATTTTCTTTGGCCCTATAGTCTTCAAAGGGATCTGAAATATCTGTTCTCAGATTCCACAGAAATAAGGCTAGCAAAGAGATCCACGAAATTCAGATGTAACACTGTGAGTGCAAGTCACACATCACACAGCAGTTTCTCAGAAAGCTTCTTTCCAGATTTCATCTGAGGATATTTCCTTTTTCACCATAGCCCTCTATGGGCTTCCAAGTATCACTTTGCCAATTCCACAAGAACTGTCTTAGCGAAAGACTTCTTGAGGGGAAAGCTGTAACTCTGTGAGATGATTTCACAGAACACAAAGAAGTTTCTCAGAAAGCTTCTTTCTCTTTGTTATCGGAGGATATTTCCTTTGGCCCTATAGTGTTCTTAGGGTTCCGAAATATCTGTTCTCAGATTCCACAGAACTAAGGCTAGCAAAGAGATTCACGAAATACAGAAGTAACTCTGTGAGTGGAAGTCACACAACACAGAGAAGTTTCTCAGAAAGCTTCTTTGCTGATTTCATCTGAGGATAGTTCCTTTTTCACCATAGCCCTCTAAGGGCTTCCAAATATCACTTTGCCAATTCCACAAGAACTGTCTTAGCGAAAGGCTTCTTGATGGGAAAGCTGTAACTCTGTGAGATGATTTCACAGAACACAAAGAAGTTTCTCAGAAAGCTTCTTTCTCTTTGTTATCGGAGGATATTTCCTTTGGCCCTATAGTCTTCAAAGGGATCTGAAATATCTGTTCTCAGATTCCACAGAAATAAGGCTAGCAAAGAGATTCACGAAATACATATGTAACTCTGTGAGTGGAAGTCACACAACACAGAGGAGTTTCTCAGAAAGCTTCTTTGCAGATTTCATCTGAGGATAGTTCCTTTTTCACCATAGCCCTCTATGGGCTTCCAACTATCACTTTACCAATTCCACAAGAACTGTCTTAGCGAAAGGCTTCTTGAGGAGAAAGCTGTAACTCTGTGAGATGATTTCACAGAACACAAAGAAGTTTCTCAGAAAGCTTCTTTCTCTTTGTTATCGGAGGATATTTTCTTTGGCCCTATAGTCTTCAAAGGGATCTGAAATATCTGTTCTCAGATTCCACGGAAATAAGGCTAGCAAAGAGATCCACGAAATACAGATGTAACTCTGTGAATGCAAGTCACACATCACACAGCAGTTTCTCAGAAAGCTTCTTTCCGGATTTCATCTGAGGATATTTCCTTTTTCACCATAGCCCTCTATGGGCTTCCAAGTATCACTTTGCCAATTCCAAAAGAACTGTCTTAGCGAAAGACTTCTTGAGGGGAAAGCTGTAACTCTGTGAGATGATTTCACAGAACACAAAGAAGTTTCTCAGAAAGCTTCTTTCTCTTTGTTATCTGAGGATATTTCCTTTGGCCCTATAGTCTTCTAAGGGTTCCGAAATATCTGTTCTCAGATTCCACAGAAATAAGGCTTGCAAAGAGATCCACGAAATACAGATGTAACTCTGTGAGTGCAAGTCACACATCACAGAGCAGTTTCTCAGAAAGCTTCTTTCCAGATTTCATCTGAGGATATTTCCTTTTTCACCATAGCCCTCTATGGGCTTCCAAATATCACTTTGCCAATTCCACAAGAACTGCCTTACCGAAAGGCTTCTTGAAGGGGAAGTTGTAACTCTGTGAGATGATTTCACAGAACACAAAGAAGTTTCTCAGAAAGCTTCTTTCTCTTTGTTATCGGAGGATATTTTCTTTGGCCCTATAGTCTTCAAAGGGATCTGAAATATCTGTTCTCAGATTCCACAGAAATAAGGCTAGCAAAGAGATCCACGAAATTCAGATGTAACTCTGTGAGTGCAAGTCACACATCACACAGCAGTTTCTCAGAAAGCTTCTTTCCAGATTTCATCTGAGGATATTTCCTTTTTCACCATAGCCCTCTATGGGCTTCCAAGTATCACTTTGCCAATTCCACAAGAACTGTCTTAGCGAAAGACTTCTTGAGGGGAAAGCTGTAACTCTGTGAGATGATTTCACAGAACACAAAGAAGTTTCTCAGAAAGCTTCTTTCTCTTTGTTATCGGAGAATATTTCCTTTGGCCCTATAGTGTTCTTAGGGTTCCGAAATATCTGTTCTCAGATTCCACAGAACTAAGGCTAGCAAAGAGATTCTCGAAATACAGAAGTAACTCTGTGAGTGGAAGTCACACAACACAGAGGAGTTTCTCAGAAAGCTTCTTTGCAGATTTCATCTGAGGATAGTTCCTTTTTCACCATAGCCCTCTATGGGCTTCCAAATATCACTGTGCGAATTCCACAAGAACTTTCTTAGCGAAAGGCTTCTTGAGGGGAAAGCTGTAACTCTGTGAGATGATTTCACAGAACACAAAGAAGTTTCTCAGAAAGCTTCTTTCTCTTTGTTATCGGAGGATATTTCCTTTGGCCCTATAGTCTTCAAAGGGATCTGAAATATCTCTTCTCAGATTCCACAGAAATAAGGCTTGCAAAGAGATCCAGGAAATACAGATGTAAATCTGTGAGTGCAAGTCACACATCATAGAGCAGTTTCTCAGAAACTTCTTTCCAGATTTCATCTGAGGATATTTCCTTTTTCACCTTAGCCCTCTATGGGCTTCCAAATATCACCTTGCCAATTCCACAAGAACTGCCTTACCGAAAGGCTTCTTGAAGGGAAAGCTGTAACTCTGTGAGATGATTTCACAGAACATAAAGAAGTTTCTCAGAAAGCTTCTTTCTCTTTGTTATCAGAGGATATTTCCTTTGGCCCTATAGTCTTCCAAGGGATCAGAAATATCTGTTCTCAGATTCCACAGAAATAAAGCTAGCAAAGAGATCCACGAAATACATATGTAACTCTGTGAGTGGAAGTCACACATCACACAGCGTTTCTCAGAAAGCTTCTTTAAAGATTTCATCTGAGGATATTTCCTTTTTCACCATAGACCTTTATGGGCTTCCAAATATCACTTTGCCAATTCCACCAGAATTGTCTTAGCGAAAGGCTTCTGGAGGGGAAAGCTGTAACTCTGTGAGATGATTTCACAGAACACAAAGAAGTTTCTCAGAAAGCTTCTTTCTCTTTGTTATCGGAGGATATTTCCTTTAGCCCTATAGTCTTCTTAGGGATCCGAAATATCTGTTCTCAGATTCCACAGAAATAAGGCTAGCAAAGAGATCCACGAAATACAGAAGTAACTCTGTGAGTGGAAGTCACACAACACAGAGGAGTTTCTCAGAAAGCTTCTTTGCTGATTTCATCTGAGGATAGTTCCTTTTTCACCATAGCCCTCTATGGGCTTCCAAATATCACTTTGCCAATTCCACAAGAACTGTCTTAGCGAAAGGCTTCTTGAGGGGAAAGCTGTAACTCTGTGAGACGATTTCACAGAACACAAAGAAGTTTCTCAGAAAGCTTCTTTCTCTTTGTTATCGGAGGATATTTCCTTTGGCCCTATAGTCTTCTAAGGGATCCGAAATATCTGTTCTCAGATTCCACAGAAAGAAGGCTAGCAAAGAGATCCACGAAATACAGATATAACTCTGTGAGTGTAAGTCACACATCACAGAGCAGTTTCTCAGAAAGCTTCTTTTCAGATTTCATCTGAGGTTATTTCCTTTTTCACCATAGCCCTCTATGGGCTTCCAAATATCACTTTGCCAATTCCACAAGAACTGCCTTACCGAAAGGCTTCTTGAAGGGAAAGCTTTAACTCTGTGAGATGATTTCACAGAACACAAAGAAGTTTCTCAGAAAGCTTCTTTCTCTTTGTTATCGGAGGATATGTCCTTTGGCCCTATAGTCTTCAAAGGGATCCGAAATATCTGTTCTCAGATTCCACAGAATTAAGGCTAGCAAAGACATCCAAGAAATACAGGTGTAACTCTGTGAGTGCAAGTCACACATCACACAGCAGTTTCTCAGAAAGCTTCTTTCCAGATTTCATCTGAGGATATTTCCTTTTTCACCATAGCCCTCTATGGGCTTCCAAATATCACTTTGCCAATTCCACAAGAACTGTCTTAGCGAAAGGCTTCTTGAGGGGAAAGCTGTAACTCTTTGACATGATTTCACAGAACACAAAGAAGTTTCTCAGAAAGTTTCTTTCTCTTTGTTATCAGAGGATATTTCCTTTGGCCCTATAGTCTTCAAAGGGATCCGAAATATCTGTTCTCAGATTCCACAGAAATAAGGCTAGCAAAGAGATCCACGAAATAGAGATGTAACTCTGTGTGTGCAAGTGACACATCACAGAGCAGATTCTCAGAAAGATTCTTTCCAGATTTCATCTGAGCATATTTCCTTTTTCACCATAGCCCTCTATGGGCTTCCAAATATCACTTTGCCAATTCCACAAGAACTGTCTTAGCGAAAGGCTTCTTGAGGGGAAAGCTGTAATTCTGTGAGATGATTTCACAGAACACAAAGAAGTTTCTCAGAATGCTTCTTTCTCTTTGTTATCGGAGGATATTTCCTTTGGCCCTATAGTCTTCAAAGGGATACGAAATATGTGTTCTCAGATTCCACAGAAATAAGGCTAGAAAAGAGATCCACGAAATACAGATGTAACTCTGTGAGTGCAAGTCGCACATCACAGAGCAGTTTCTCAGAAAGCTTCTTTCGAGATTTCATCTGGGGATATTTCCTTTTTCACCATAACCCTCTAAGGGCTTCCTAATATCACTTTGCCAATTAAACAAGAACTGTCTTAGCCAAAGTCTTCTTGAGGGGAAAACTGTAACTCTGTGAGATGATTTCACAGAACACAAAGAAGTTTCTCAGAAAGCTTCTTTCTCCTTGTTATCGGAGGATATTTCCTTTGGCCCTATAGTCTTCAAAGGGTTCCGAAATATCTGTTCTCAGATTCCACAGAAATAAGTCTAGCAAAGAGATCCACGAAATACAGATGTAACTCTGTGAGTGCAAGTCACACATCACCGAGCAGTTTTTCCGAAAGCTTCTTTCCTGATTTCACCTGAGGATATTTCCTTTTTCACCATAGCCCTCTATGGGCTTCCAAATATCACTGTGCGAATTCCACAAGAACTGTCTTAGCGAAAGGCTTCTTGAGGGGAAAGCTGTAACTCTGTGAGATGATTTCACAGAACACAAAGAAGTTTCTCAGAAAGCTTCTTTCTCTTTGTTATCGGAGGATATTTCCTTTGGCCCTATAGTCTTCAAAGGGATCCGAAATATCTGTTCTCAGATTCCACAGAAATAAGGCTAGCAAAGAGATCCAGGAAATACAGATATAACTCTGTGAGTGGACGTCACACATCACAGAGCAGTTTCTCAGAAAGCTTCTTTAAAGATTTCATCTGAGGTTATTTCCTTTTTCACCATAGACCTTTATGGGCTTCCAAATATCACTTTGCCAATTCCACAAGAATTGTCTTAGCGAAAGGCTTCTTGAGGGGAAAGCTGTAACTCTGTGAGATGATTTCACAGAACACAAAGAAGTTTCTCAGAAAGCTTCTTTCTCTTTGTTATCGGAGGATATTTCCTTTGGTCCTATAGTCTTCTAAGGGATCCGAAATATCTGTTCTCAGATTCCACAGAAAGAAGGCTAGCAAAGAGATCCACGAAATACAGATATAACTCTGTGAGTGTAAGTCACACATCACACAGCAGTTTCTCAGAAAGCTTCTTTCCAGATTTCATCTGAGGATATTTCCTTTTTCACCATATCCCTCTATTGGCTTCCAAATATCACTTTGCCAATTCCACAAGAACTGTCTTAGCGAAAGGCTTCTTGAGGGGAAAGCTGTATTTCTGTGAGATGATTTCACAGAACACAAAGAAGTTTCTCAGAAAGCTTCTTTCTCTTTGTTATCGGAGGATATTTTCTTTGGCCCTATAGTCTTCAAAGGGATCTGAAATATCTGTTCTCAGATTCCACGGAAATAAGGCTACCAAAGAGATCCACGAAATACAGATGTAACTCTGTGAGTGCAAGTCACACATCACACAGCAGTTTCTCAGAAAGCTTCTTTCCGGATTTCATCTGAGGATATTTCCTTTTTCACCATAGCCCTCTATGGGCTTCCAAGTATCACTTTGCCAATTCCAAAAGAACTGTCTTAGCGAAAGACTTCTTGAGGGGAAAGCTGTAACTCTGTGAGATGATTTCACAGAACACAAAGAAGTTTCTCAGAAAGCTTCTTTCTCTTTGTTATCGGAGGATATTTCCTTTGGCCCTATAGTCTTCTAAGGGTTCCGAAATATCTGTTCTCAGATTCCACAGAAATAAGGCTAGCAAAGAGATCCACGAAATACAGAAGTAACTCTGTGAGTGGAAGTCACACAACACAGAGCAGTTTCTCAGAAAGCTTCTTTGCTGATTTCATCTGAGGATAGTTCCTTTTTCACCATAGCCCTCTAAGGGCTTCCAAATATCACTTTGCCAATTCCACAAGAACTGTCTTAGCGAAAGGCTTCTTGAGGGGAAAGCTGTAACTCTGTGAGATGATTTCACAGAACACAAAGAAGTTTCTCAGAAAGCTTCTTTCTCTTTGTTATCGGAGGATATTTCCTTTGGCCCTATAGTCTTCAAATGGATCTGAAATATCTGTTCTCAGATTCCACAGAAATAAGGCTTGCAAAGAGATCCACGAAATACAGATGTAACTCTGTGAGTGCAAGTCACACATCACAGAGCAGTTTCTCAGAAAGCTTCTTTCCAGATTTCATCTGAGGATATTTCCTTTTTCACCATAGCCCTCTATGGGCTTCCAAATATCACTTTGCCAATTCCACAAGAACTGCCTTACCGAAAGGCTTCTTGAAGGGAAAGTTGTAACTCTGTGAGATGATTTCACAGAACACAAAGAAGTTTCTCAGAAAGCTTCTTTCTCTTTGTTATCGGAGGATATTTTCTTTGGCCCTATAGTCTTCAAAGGGATCTGAAATACTGTTCTCAGATTCCACAGAAATAAGGCTAGCAAAGAGATACACGAAATTCAGATGTAACTCTGTGAGTGCAAGTCACACATCACACAGCAGTTTCTCAGAAAGCTTCTTTCCAGATTTCATCTGAGGATATTTCCTTTTTCACCATAGCCCTCTATGGGCTTCCAAGTATCACTTTGCCAATTCCACAAGAACTGTCTTAGCGAAAGACTTCTTGAGGGGAAAGCTGTAACTCTGTGAGATGATTTCACAGAACACAAAGAAGTTTCTCAGAAAGCTTCTTTCTCTTTGTTATCGGAGGATATTTCCTTTGGCCCTATAGTGTTCTAAGGGTTCCGAAATATCTGTTCTCAGATTCCACAGAAATAAGGCTAGCAAAGAGATTCACGAAATACAGAAGTAACTCTGTGAGTGGAAGTCACACAACACAGAGGAGTTTCTCAGAAAGCTTCTTTGCAGATTTCATCTGAGGATAGTTCCTTTTTCACCATAGCCCTCTATGGGCTTCCAAATATCACTTTACCAATTCCACAAGAACTGTCTTAGCGAAAGGCTTCTTGAGGAGAAAGCTATAACTCTGTGAGATGATTTCAAAGAACACAAAGAAGTTTCTCAGAAAGCTTCTTACTCTTTGTTATCGGAGGATATTTCCTTTGGCCCTATAGTCTTCTAAGGGATCTGAAATATCTGTCCTCAGATTCCACAGAAAGAAGGCTAGCAAAGAGATCCACGAAATACAGATATAACTCTGTGATTGTAAGTCACACATCACACAGCAGTTTCTCAGAAAGCTTCTTTCCAGATTTCATCTGAGGATATTTCCTTTTTCACCATATCCCTCTATTGGCTTCCAAATATCACTTTGCCAATTCCACAAGAACTGTCTTAGCGAAAGGCTTCTTGAGGGGAAAGCTGTATCTCTGTGAGATGATTTCACAGAACACAAAGAAGTTTCTCAGAATGCTTCTTTCTCTTTGTTATCGGAGGATTTTTTCTTTGGCCCTATAGTCTTCAAAGGGATCTGAAATATCTGTTCTCAGATTCCACGGAAATAAGGCTAGCAAAGAGATCCACGAAATACAGATGTAACTCTGTGAGTGCAAGTCACACATCACACAGCAGTTTCTCAGAAAGCTTCTTTCCGGATTTCATCTGAGGATATTTCCTTTTTCACCATAGCCCTCTATGGGCTTCCAAGTATCACTTTGCCAATTCCAAAAGAACTGTCTTAGCGAAAGACTTCTTGAGGGGAACGCTGTAACTCTGTGAGATGATTTCACAGAACACAAAGAAGTTTCTCAGAAAGCTTCTTTCTCTTTGTTATCGGAGGATATTTTCTTTGGCCCTATAGTCTTCAAAGGGATCTGAAATATCTGTTCTCAGATTCCACAGAAATAAGGCTAGCAAAGAGATCCACGAAATTCAGATGTAACACTGTGAGTGCAAGTCACACATCACACAGCAGTTTCTCAGAAAGCTTCTTTCCAGATTTCATCTGAGGATATTTCCTTTTTCACCATAGCCCTCTATGGGCTTCCAAGTATCACTTTGCCAATTCCACAAGAAGTGTCTTAGCGAAAGACTTCTTGAGGGGAAAGCTGTAACTCTGTGAGATGATTTCACAGAACACAAAGAAGTTTCTCAGAAAGCTTCTTTCTCTTTGTTATCGGAGGATATTTCCTTTGGCCCTATAGTGTTCTTAGGGTTCCGAAATATCTGTTCTCAGATTCCACAGAACTAAGGCTAGCAAAGAGATTCACGAAATACAGAAGTAACTCTGTGAGTGGAAGTCACACAACAAAGAGGAGTTTCTCAGAAAGCTTCTTTGCAGATTTCATCTGAGGATAGTTCCTTTTTCACCATAGCCCTCTATGGGCTTCCAAATATCACTTTGCCAATTCCACAAGAACTGTCATAGCGAAAGGCTTCTTGAGGGGAAAGCTGTAACTCTGAGAGATGATTTCACAGAACACAAAGAAGTTTCTCAGAAAGCTTCTTTCTCTTTGTTATCGGAGGATATTTCCTTTGGCCCTATAGTCTTCAAAGGGATCTGAAATATCTGTTCTCAGATTCCACAGAAATAAGGCTTGCAAAGAGATCCACGAAATACAGATGTAAATCTGTGAGTGCAAGTCACACATCATAGAGCAGTTTCTCAGAAAGCTTCTTTCCAGATTACATCTGAGGATATTTCCTTTTTCACCGTAGCCCTCTATGGGCTTCCAAATATCACCTTGCCAATTCCACAAGAACTGCCTTACCGAAAGGCTTCTTGAAGGGAAAGCTGTAACTCTGTGAGATGATTTCACAGAACACAAAGAAGTTTCTCAGAAAGCTTCTTTCTCTTTGTTATCAGAGGATATTTCCTTTGGCCCTATAGTCTTCCAAGGGATCAGAAATATCTGTCCTCAGATTCCACAGAAATAAAGCTAGCAAAGAGATCCACGAAATACATATGTAACTCTGTGAGTGGAAGTCACACATCACACAGCGTTTCTCAGAAAGCTTCTTTAAAGATTTCATCTGAGGATATTTCCTTTTTCACCATAGACCTTTATGGGCTTCCAAATATCACTTTGCCAATTCCACAAGAATTGTCTTAGCGAAAGGCTTCTGGAGGGGAAAGCTGTAACTCTGTGAGATGATTTCACAGAACACAAAGAAGTTTCTCAGAAAGCTTCTTTCTCTTTGTTATCGGAGGATATTTCCTTTGGCCCTATAGTCTCCAAAGGGATCTGAAATATCTGTTCTCAGATTCCACAGAAATAAGGCTTGCAAAGAGATCCACGAAATACAGATGTAACTCTGTGAGTGCAAGTCACACATCACACAGCAGTTTCTCAGAAAGCTTCTTTCCGGATTTCATCTGAGGATATTTCCTTTTTCACCATAGCCCTCTATGGGCTTCCAAGTATCACTTTGCCAATTCCAAAAGAACTGTCTTAGCGAAAGACTTCTTGAGGGGAAAGCTGTAACTCTGTGAGATGATTTCACAGAACACAAAGAAGTTTCTCAGAAAGATTCTTTCTCTTTGTTATCGGAGGATATTTCCTTTGGCCCTATAGTCTTCTAAGGGTTCCGAAATATCTGTTCTCAGATTCCACAGAAATAAGGCTAGCAAAGAGATCCACGAAATACAGAAGTAACTCTGTGAGTGGAAGTCACACAACACAGAGGAGTTTCTCAGAAAGCTTCTTTGCTGATTTCATATGAGGATAGTTCCTTTTTCACCATAGCCCTCTAAGGGCTTCCAAATATCACTTTGCCAATTCCACAAGAACTGTCTTAGCGAAAGGCTTCTTGAGGGGAAAGCTGTAACTCTGTGAGATGATTTCACAGAACACAAAGAAGTTTCTCAGAAAGCTTCTTTCTCTTTGTTATCGGAGGATATTTCCTTTGGCCCTATAGTCTTCAAATGGATCTGAAATATCTGTTCTCAGATTCCACAGAAATAAGGCTTGCAAAGAGATCCACGAAATACAGATGTAACTCTGTGAGTGCAAGTCACACATCACAGAGCAGTTTCTCAGAAAGCTTCTTTCCAGATTTCATCTGAGGATATTTCCTTTTTCACCATAGCCCTCTATGGGCTTCCAAATATCACTTTGCCAATTCCACAAGAACTGCCTTACCGAAAGGCTTCTTGAAGGGAAAGTTGTAACTCTGTGAGATGATTTCACAGAACACAAAGAAGTTTCTCAGAAAGCTTCTTTCTCTTTGTTATCGGAGGATATTTTCTTTGGCCCTATAGTCTTCAAAGGGATCTGAAATATCTGTTCTCAGATTCCACAGAAATAAGGCTAGCAAAGAGATACACGAAATTCAGATGTAACTCTGTGAGTGCAAGTCACACATCACACAGCAGTTTCTCAGAAAGCTTCTTTCCAGATTTCATCTGAGGATATTTCCTTTTTCACCATAGCCCTCTATGGGCTTCCAAGTATCACTTTGCCAATTCCACAAGAACTGTCTTAGCGAAAGACTTCTTGAGGGGAAAGCTGTAACTCTGTGAGATGATTTCACAGAACACAAAGAAGTTTCTCAGAAAGCTTCTTTCTCTTTGTTATCGGAGGATATTTCCTTTGGCCCTATAGTGTTCTTAGGGTTCCGAAATATCTGTTCTCAGATTCCACAGAAATAAGGCTAGCAAAGAGATTCACGAAATACAGAAGTAACTCTGTGAGTGGAAGTCACACAACACAGAGGAGTTTCTCAGAAAGCTTCTTTGCAGATTTCATCTGAGGATAGTTCCTTTTTCACCATAGCCCTCTATGGGCTTCCAAATATCACTTTACCAATTCCACAAGAACTGTCTTAGCGAAAGGCTTCTTGAGGAGAAAGCTATAACTCTGTGAGATGATTTCAAAGAACACAAAGAAGTTTCTCAGAAAGCTTCTTACTCTTTGTTATCGGAGGATATTTCCTTTGGCCCTATAGTCTTCTAAGGGATCTGAAATATCTGTCCTCAGATTCCACAGAAAGAAGGCTAGCAAAGAGATCCACGAAATACAGATATAACTCTGTGATTGTAAGTCACACATCACACAGCAGTTTCTCAGAAAGCTTCTTTCCAGATTTCATCTGAGGATATTTCCTTTTTCACCATATCCCTCTATTGGCTTCCAAATATCACTTTGCCAATTCCACAAGAACTGTCTTAGCGAAAGGCTTCTTGAGGGGAAAGCTGTATCTCTGTGAGATGATTTCACAGAACACAAAGAAGTTTCTCAGAATGCTTCTTTCTCTTTGTTATCGGAGGATTTTTTCTTTGGCCCTATAGTCTTCAAAGGGATCTGAAATATCTGTTCTCAGATTCCACGGAAATAAGGCTAGCAAAGAGATCCACGAAATACAGATGTAACTCTGTGAGTGCAAGTCACACATCACACAGCAGTTTCTCAGAAAGCTTCTTTCCGGATTTCATCTGAGGATATTTCCTTTTTCACCATAGCCCTCTATGGGCTTCCAAGTATCACTTTGCCAATTCCAAAAGAACTGTCTTAGCGAAAGACTTCTTGAGGGGAACGCTGTAACTCTGTGAGATGATTTCACAGAACACAAAGAATTTTCTCAGAAAGCTTCTTTCTCTTTGTTATCGGAGGATATTTTCTTTGGCCCTATAGTCTTCAAAGGGATCTGAAATATCTGTTCTCAGATTCCACAGAAATAAGGCTAGCAAAGAGATCCACGAAATTCAGATGTAACACTGTGAGTGCAAGTCACACATCACACAGCAGTTTCTCAGAAAGCTTCTTTCCAGATTTCATCTGAGGATATTTCCTTTTTCACCATAGCCCTCTATGGGCTTCCAAGTATCACTTTGCCAATTCCACAACAACTGTCTTAGCGAAAGACTTCTTGAGGGGAAAGCTGTAACTCTGTGAGATGATTTCACAGAACACAAAGAAGTTTCTCAGAAAGCTTCTTTCTCTTTGTTATCGGAGGATATTTCCTTTGGCCCTATAGTGTTCTTAGGGTTCCGAAATATCTGTTCTCAGATTCCACAGAACTAAGGCTAGCAAAGAGATTCACGAAATACAGAAGTAACTCTGTGAGTGGAAGTCACACAACAAAGAGGAGTTTCTCAGAAAGCTTCTTTGCAGATTTCATCTGAGGATAGTTCCTTTTTCACCATAGCCCTCTATGGGCTTCCAAATATCACTTTGCCAATTCCACAAGAACTGTCTTTGCGAAAGGCTTCTTGAGGGGAAAGCTGTAACTCTGAGAGATGATTTCACAGAACACAAAGAAGTTTCTCAGAAAGCTTCTTTCTCTTTGTTATCGGAGGATATTTCCTTTGGCCCTATAGTCTTCAAAGGGATCTGAAATATCTGTTCTCAGATTCCACAGAAATAAGGCTTGCAAAGAGATCCACGAAATACAGATGTAAATCTGTGAGTGCAAGTCACACATCATAGAGCAGTTTCTCAGAAAGCTTCTTTCCAGATTACATCTGAGGATATTTCCTTTTTCACCGTAGCCCTCTATGGGCTTCCAAATATCACCTTGCCAATTCCACAAGAACTGCCTTACCGAAAGGCTTCTTGAAGGGAAAGCTGTAACTCTGTGAGATGATTTCACAGAACACAAAGAAGTTTCTCAGAAAGCTTCTTTCTCTTTGTTATCAGAGGATATTTCCTTTGGCCCTATAGTCTTCCAAGGGATCAGAAATATCTGTTCTCAGATTCCACAGAAATAAAGCTAGCAAAGAGATCCACGAAATACATATGTAACTCTGTGAGTGGAAGTCACACATCACACAGCGTTTCTCAGAAAGCTTCTTTAAAGATTTCATCTGAGGATATTTCCTTTTTCACCATAGACCTTTAAGGGCTTCCAAATATCACTTTGCCAATTCCACAAGAATTGTCTTAGCGAAAGGCTTCTGGAGGGGAAAGCTGTAACTCTGTGAGATGATTTCACAGAACACAAAGAAGTTTCTCAGAAAGCTCCTTTCTCTTTGTTATCGGAGGATATTTCCTTTGGCCCTATAATATTCTTAGGGATCCGAAATATCTGTTCTCAGATTCCACAGAAATAAGGCTAGCAAAGAAATCCACGAAATACAGAAGTAACTCTGTGAGTGGAAGTCACACAACACAGAGGAGTTTCTCAGAAAGCTTCTTTGCTGATTTCATCTGAGGATAGTTCCTTTTTCACCATAGCCCTCTATGGGCTTCCAAATATCACTTTGCCAATTCCACAAGAACTGTCTTAGCGAAAGGCTTCTTGAGGGGAAAGCTGTAACTCTGTGAGATGATTTCACAGAACACAAAGAAGTTTCTCAGAAAGCTTCTTTCTCTTTGTTATCAGAGGATATTTCCTTTGGCCCTATAGTCTTCAAAGGGATCTGAAATATCTGTTCTCAGATTCCACAGAAATAAGGCTTGCAAAGAGATCCACGAAATACAGATGTAACTCTGTGAGTGCAAGTCACACATCACAGAGCAGTTTCTCAGAAAGCTTCTTTTCAGATTTCATCTGAGGTTATTTCCTTTTTCACCATAGCCCTCTATGGGCTTCCAAATATCACTTTGCCAATTCCACAAGAACTGCCTTACCGAAAGGCTTCTTGAAGGGAAAGCTTTAACTCTGTGAGATGATTTCACAGAACACAAAGAAGTTTCTCAGAAAGCTTCTTTCTCTTTGTTATCGGAGGATATGTCCTTTGGCCCTATAGTCTTCAAAGGGATCCGAAATATCTGTTCTCAGATTCCACAGAATTAAGGCTAGCAAAGACATCCAAGAAATACAGGTGTAACTCTGTGAGTGCAAGTCACACATCACACAGCAGTTTCTCAGAAAGCTTCTTTCCAGATTTCATCTGAGGATATTTCCTTTTTCACCATAGCCCTCTATGGGCTTCCAAATATCACTTTGCCAATTCCACAAGAACTGTCTTAGCGAAAGGCTTCTTGAGGGGAAAGCTGTAACTCTTTGACATGATTTCACAGAACACAAAGAAGTTTCTCAGAAAGTTTCTTTCTCTTTGTTATCGGAGGATATTTCCTTTGGCCCTATAGTCTTCAAAGGGATCCGAAATATCTGTTCTCAGATTCCACAGTAATAAGGCTAGCAAAGAGATCCACGAAATAGAGATGTAACTCTGTGTGTGCAAGTGACACATCACAGAGCAGATTCTCAGAAAGATTCTTTCCAGATTTCATCTGAGCATATTTCCTTTTTCACCATAGCCCTCTATGGGCTTCCAAATATCACTTTGCCAATTCCACAAGAACTGTCTTAGCGAAAGGCTTCTTGAGGGGAAAGCTGTAATTCTGTGAGATGATTTCACAGAACACAAAGAAGTTTCTCAGAATGCTTCTTTCTCTTTGTTATCGGAGGATATTTCCTTTGGCCCTATAGTCTTCAAAGGGATACGAAATATGTGTTCTCAGATTCCACAGAAATAAGGCTAGAAAAGAGATCCACGAAATACAGATGTAACTCTGTGAGTGCAAGTCGCACATCACAGAGCAGTTTCTCAGAAAGCTTCTTTCGAGATTTCATCTGGGGATATTTCCTTTTTCACCATAACCCTCTAAGGGCTTCCTAATATCACTTTGCCAATTAAACAAGAACTGTCTTAGCCAAAGTCTTCTTCAGGGGAAAACTGTAACTCTGTGAGATGATTTCACAGAACACAAAGAAGTTTCTCAGAAAGCTTCTTTCTCCTTGTTATCGGAGGATATTTCCTTTGGCCCTATAGTCTTCAAAGGGTTCCGAAATATCTGTTCTCAGATTCCACAGAAATAAGTCTAGCAAAGAGATCCACGAAATACAGATGTAACTCTGTGAGTGCAAGTCACACATCACAGAGCAGTTTTTCCGAAAGCTTCTTTCCTGATTTCACCTGAGGATATTTCCTTTTTCACCATAGCCCTCTATGGGCTTCCAAATATCACTGTGCGAATTCCACAAGAACTGTCTTAGCGAAAGGCTTCTTGAGGGGAAAGCTGTAACTCTGTGAGATGATTTCACAGAACACAAAGAAGTTTCTCAGAAAGCTTCTTTCTCTTTGTTATCGGAGGATATTTCCTTTGGCCCTATAGTCTTCAAAGGGATCCGAAATATCTGTTCTCAGATTCCACAGAAATAAGGCTAGCAAAGAGATCCAAGAAATACAGATATAACTCTGTGAGTGGACGTCACACATCACAGAGCAGTTTCACAGAAAGCTTCTTTAAAGATTTCATCTGAGGTTATTTCCTTTTTCACCGTAGACCTTTATGGGCTTCCAAATATCACTTTGCCAATTCCACAAGAATTGTCTTAGCGAAAGGCTTCTTGAGGGGAAAGCTGTAACTCTGTGAGATGATTTCACAGAACACAAAGAAGTTTCTCAGAAAGCTTCTTTCTCTTTGTTATCGGAGGATATTTTCTTTGGCCCTATAGTCTTCAAAGGGATCTGAAATATCTGTTCTCAGATTCCACGGAAATAAGGCTACCAAAGAGATCCACGAAATACAGATGTAACTCTGTGAGTGCAAGTCACACATCACACAGCAGTTTCTCAGAAAGCTTCTTTCCGGATTTCATCTGAGGATATTTCCTTTTTCACCATAGCCCTCTATGGGCTTCCAAGTATCACTTTGCCAATTCCAAAAGAACTGTCTTAGCGAAAGACTTCTTGAGGGGAAAGCTGTAACTCTGTGAGATGATTTCACAGAACACAAAGAAGTTTCTCAGAAAGCTTCTTTCTCTTTGTTATCGGAGGATATTTCCTTTGGCCCTATAGTCTTCTAAGGGTTCCGAAATATCTGTTCTCAGATTCCACAGAAATAAGGCTAGCAAAGAGATCCACGAAATACAGAAGTAACTCTGTGAGTGGAAGTCACACAACACAGAGCAGTTTCTCAGAAAGCTTCTTTGCTGATTTCATCTGAGGATAGTTCCTTTTTCACCATAGCCCTCTAAGGGCTTCCAAATATCACTTTGCCAATTCCACAAGAACTGTCTTAGCGAAAGGCTTCTTGAGGGGAAAGCTGTAACTCTGTGAGATGATTTCACAGAACACAAAGAAGTTTCTCAGAAAGCTTCTTTCTCTTTGTTATCGGAGGATATTTCCTTTGGCCCTATAGTCTTCAAATGGATCTGAAATATCTGTTCTCAGATTCCACAGAAATAAGGCTTGCAAAGAGATCCACGAAATACAGATGTAACTCTGTGAGTGCAAGTCACACATCACAGAGCAGTTTCTCAGAAAGCTTCTTTCCAGATTTCATCTGAGGATATTTCCTTTTTCACCATAGCCCTCTATGGGCTTCCAAATATCATTTTGCCAATTCCACAAGAACTGCCTTACCGAAAGGCTTCTTGAAGGGAAAGTTGTAACTCTGTGAGATGATTTCACAGAACACAAAGAAGTTTCTCAGAAAGCTTCTTTCTCTTTGTTATCGGAGGATATTTTCTTTGGCCCTATAGTCTTCAAAGGGATCTGAAATACTGTTCTCAGATTCCACAGAAATAAGGCTAGCAAAGAGATACACGAAATTCAGATGTAACTCTGTGAGTGCAAGTCACACATCACACAGCAGTTTCTCAGAAAGCTTCTTTCCAGATTTCATCTGAGGATATTTCCTTTTTCACCATAGCCCTCTATGGGCTTCCAAGTATCACTTTGCCAATTCCACAAGAACTGTCTTAGCGAAAGACTTCTTGAGGGGAAAGCTGTAACTCTGTGAGATGATTTCACAGAACACAAAGAAGTTTCTCAGAAAGCTTCTTTCTCTTTGTTATCGGAGGATATTTCCTTTGGCCCTATAGTGTTCTAAGGGTTCCGAAATATCTGTTCTCAGATTCCACAGAAATAAGGCTAGCAAAGAGATTCACGAAATACAGAAGTAACTCTGTGAGTGGAAGTCACACAACACAGAGGAGTTTCTCAGAAAGCTTCTTTGCTGATTTCATCTGAGGATAGTTCCTTTTTCACCATAGCCCTCTATGGGCTTCCAAATATCACTTTACCAATTCCACAAGAACTGTCTTAGCGAAAGGCTTCTTGAGGAGAAAGCTATAACTCTGTGAGATGATTTCAAAGAACACAAAGAAGTTTCTCAGAAAGCTTCTTACTCTTTGTTATCGGAGGATATTTCCTTTGGCCCTATAGTCTTCTAAGGGATCTGAAATATCTGTCCTCAGATTCCACAGAAAGAAGGCTAGCAAAGAGATCCACGAAATACAGATATAACTCTGTGATTGTAAGTCACACATCACACAGCAGTTTCTCAGAAAGCTTCTTTCCAGATTTCATCTGAGGATATTTCCTTTTTCACCATATCCCTCTATTGGCTTCCAAATATCACTTTGCCAATTCCACAAGAACTGTCTTAGCGAAAGGCTTCTTGAGGGGAAAGCTGTATCTCTGTGAGATGATTTCACAGAACACAAAGAAGTTTCTCAGAATGCTTCTTTCTCTTTGTTATCGGAGGATTTTTTCTTTGGCCCTATAGTCTTCAAAGGGATCTGAAATATCTGTTCTCAGATTCCACGGAAATAAGGCTAGCAAAGAGATCCACGAAATACAGATGTAACTCTGTGAGTGCAAGTCACACATCACACAGCAGTTTCTCAGAAAGCTTCTTTCCGGATTTCATCTGAGGATATTTCCTTTTTCACCATAGCCCTCTATGGGCTTCCAAGTATCACTTTGCCAATTCCAAAAGAACTGTCTTAGCGAAAGACTTCTTGAGGGGAACGCTGTAACTCTGTGAGATGATTTCACAGAACACAAAGAAGTTTCTCAGAAAGCTTCTTTCTCTTTGTTATCGGAGGATATTTTCTTTGGCCCTATAGTCTTCAAAGGGATCTGAAATATCTGTTCTCAGATTCCACAGAAATAAGGCTAGCAAAGAGATCCACGAAATTCAGATGTAACACTGTGAGTGCAAGTCACACATCACACAGCAGTTTCTCAGAAAGCTTCTTTCCAGATTTCATCTGAGGATATTTCCTTTTTCACCATAGCCCTCTATGGGCTTCCAAGTATCACTTTGCCAATTCCACAAGAAGTGTCTTAGCGAAAGACTTCTTGAGGGGAAAGCTGTAACTCTGTGAGATGATTTCACAGAACACAAAGAAGTTTCTCAGAAAGCTTCTTTCTCTTTGTTATCGGAGGATATTTCCTTTGGCCCTATAGTGTTCTTAGGGTTCCGAAATATCTGTTCTCAGATTCCACAGAACTAAGGCTAGCAAAGAGATTCACGAAATACAGAAGTAACTCTGTGAGTGGAAGTCACACAACAAAGAGGAGTTTCTCAGAAAGCTTCTTTGCAGATTTCATCTGAGGATAGTTCCTTTTTCACCATAGCCCTCTATGGGCTTCCAAATATCACTTTGCCAATTCCACAAGAACTGTCATAGCGAAAGGCTTCTTGAGGGGAAAGCTGTAACTCTGAGAGATGATTTCACAGAACACAAAGAAGTTTCTCAGAAAGCTTCTTTCTCTTTGTTATCGGAGGATATTTCCTTTGGCCCTATAGTCTTCAAAGGGATCTGAAATATCTGTTCTCAGATTCCACAGAAATAAGGCTTGCAAAGAGATCCACGAAATACAGATGTAAATCTGTGAGTGCAAGTCACACATCATAGAGCAGTTTCTCAGAAAGCTTCTTTCCAGATTACATCTGAGGATATTTCCTTTTTCACCGTAGCCCTCTATGGGCTTCCAAATATCACCTTGCCAATTCCACAAGAACTGCCTTACCGAAAGGCTTCTTGAAGGGAAAGCTGTAACTCTGTGAGATGATTTCACAGAACACAAAGAAGTTTCTCAGAAAGCTTCTTTCTCTTTGTTATCAGAGGATATTTCCTTTGGCCCTATAGTCTTCCAAGGGATAAGAAATATCTGTTCTCAGATTCCACAGAAATAAAGCTAGCAAAGAGATCCACGAAATACATATGTAACTCTGTGAGTGGAAGTCACACATCACACAGCGTTTCTCAGAAAGCTTCTTTAAAGATTTCATCTGAGGATATTTCCTTTTTCACCATAGACCTTTATGGGCTTCCAAATATCACTTTGCCAATTCCACAAGAATTGTCTTAGCGAAAGGCTTCTGGAGGGGAAAGCTGTAACTCTGTGAGATGATTTCACAGAACACAAAGAAGTTTCTCAGAAAGCTTCTTTCTCTTTGTTATCGGAGGATATTTCCTTTGGCCCTATAGTCTCCAAAGGGATCTGAAATATCTGTTCTCAGATTCCACAGAAATAAGGCTTGCAAAGAGATCCACGAAATACAGATGTAACTCTGTGAGTGCAAGTCACACATCACACAGCAGTTTCTCAGAAAGCTTCTTTCCGGATTTCATCTGAGGATATTTCCTTTTTCACCATAGCCCTCTATGGGCTTCCAAGTATCACTTTGCCAATTCCAAAAGAACTGTCTTAGCGAAAGACTTCTTGAGGGGAAAGCTGTAACTCTGTGAGATGATTTCACAGAACACAAAGAAGTTTCTCAGAAAGATTCTTTCTCTTTGTTATCGGAGGATATTTCCTTTGGCCCTATAGTCTTCTAAGGGTTCCGAAATATCTGTTCTCAGATTCCACAGAAATAAGGCTAGCAAAGAGATCCACGAAATACAGAAGTAACTCTGTGAGTGGAAGTCACACAACACAGAGGAGTTTCTCAGAAAGCTTCTTTGCTGATTTCATATGAGGATAGTTCCTTTTTCACCATAGCCCTCTAAGGGCTTCCAAATATCACTTTGCCAATTCCACAAGAACTGTCTTAGCGAAAGGCTTCTTGAGGGGAAAGCTGTAACTCTGTGAGATGATTTCACAGAACACAAAGAAGTTTCTCAGAAAGCTTCTTTCTCTTTGTTATCGGAGGATATTTCCTTTGGCCCTATAGTCTTCAAATGGATCTGAAATATCTGTTCTCAGATTCCACAGAAATAAGGCTTGCAAAGAGATCCACGAAATACAGATGTAACTCTGTGAGTGCAAGTCACACATCACAGAGCAGTTTCTCAGAAAGCTTCTTTCCAGATTTCATCTGAGGATATTTCCTTTTTCACCATAGCCCTCTATGGGCTTCCAAATATCACTTTGCCAATTCCACAAGAACTGCCTTACCGAAAGGCTTCTTGAAGGGAAAGTTGTAACTCTGTGAGATGATTTCACAGAACACAAAGAAGTTTCTCAGAAAGCTTCTTTCTCTTTGTTATCGGAGGATATTTTCTTTGGCCCTATAGTCTTCAAAGGGATCTGAAATATCTGTTTTCAGATTCCACAGAAATAAGGCTAGCAAAGAGATACACGAAATTCAGATGTAACTCTGTGAGTGCAAGTCACACATCACACAGCAGTTTCTCAGAAAGCTTCTTTCCAGATTTCATCTGAGGATATTTCCTTTTTCACCATAGCCCTCTATGGGCTTCCAAGTATCACTTTGCCAATTCCACAAGAACTGTCTTAGCGAAAGACTTCTTGAGGGGAAAGCTGTAACTCTGTGAGATGATTTCACAGAACACAAAGAAGTTTCTCAGAAAGCTTCTTTCTCTTTGTTATCGGAGGATATTTCCTTTGGCCCTATAGTGTTCTTAGGGTTCCGAAATATCTGTTCTCAGATTCCACAGAAATAAGGCTAGCAAAGAGATTCACGAAATACAGAAGTAACTCTGTGAGTGGAAGTCACACAACACAGAGGAGTTTCTCAGAAAGCTTCTTTGCAGATTTCATCTGAGGATAGTTCCTTTTTCACCATAGCCCTCTATGGGCTTCCAAATATCACTTTACCAATTCCACAAGAACTGTCTTAGCGAAAGGCTTCTTGAGGAGAAAGCTATAACTCTGTGAGATGATTTCAAAGAACACAAAGAAGTTTCTCAGAAAGCTTCTTACTCTTTGTTATCGGAGGATATTTCCTTTGGCCCTATAGTCTTCTAAGGGATCTGAAATATCTGTCCTCAGATTCCACAGAAAGAAGGCTAGCAAAGAGATCCACGAAATACAGATATAACTCTGTGATTGTAAGTCACACATCACACAGCAGTTTCTCAGAAAGCTTCTTTCCAGATTTCATCTGAGGATATTTCCTTTTTCACCATATCCCTCTATTGGCTTCCAAATATCACTTTGCCAATTCCACAAGAACTGTCTTAGCGAAAGGCTTCTTGAGGGGAAAGCTGTATCTCTGTGAGATGATTTCACAGAACACAAAGAAGTTTCTCAGAATGCTTCTTTCTCTTTGTTATCGGAGGATTTTTTCTTTGGCCCTATAGTCTTCAAAGGGATCTGAAATATCTGTTCTCAGATTCCACGGAAATAAGGCTAGCAAAGAGATCCACGAAATACAGATGTAACTCTGTGAGTGCAAGTCACACATCACACAGCAGTTTCTCAGAAAGCTTCTTTCCGGATTTCATCTGAGGATATTTCCTTTTTCACCATAGCCCTCTATGGGCTTCCAAGTATCACTTTGCCAATTCCAAAAGAACTGTCTTAGCGAAAGACTTCTTGAGGGGAACGCTGTAACTCTGTGAGATGATTTCACAGAACACAAAGAATTTTCTCAGAAAGCTTCTTTCTCTTTGTTATCGGAGGATATTTTCTTTGGCCCTATAGTCTTCAAAGGGATCTGAAATATCTGTTCTCAGATTCCACAGAAATAAGGCTAGCAAAGAGATCCACGAAATTCAGATGTAACACTGTGAGTGCAAGTCACACATCACACAGCAGTTTCTCAGAAAGCTTCTTTCCAGATTTCATCTGAGGATATTTCCTTTTTCACCATAGCCCTCTATGGGCTTCCAAGTATCACTTTGCCAATTCCACAACAACTGTCTTAGCGAAAGACTTCTTGAGGGGAAAGCTGTAACTCTGTGAGATGATTTCACAGAACACAAAGAAGTTTCTCAGAAAGCTTCTTTCTCTTTGTTATCGGAGGATATTTCCTTTGGCCCTATAGTGTTCTTAGGGTTCCGAAATATCTGTTCTCAGATTCCACAGAACTAAGGCTAGCAAAGAGATTCACGAAATACAGAAGTAACTCTGTGAGTGGAAGTCACACAACAAAGAGGAGTTTCTCAGAAAGCTTCTTTGCAGATTTCATCTGAGGATAGTTCCTTTTTCACCATAGCCCTCTATGGGCTTCCAAATATCACTTTGCCAATTCCACAAGAACTGTCTTTGCGAAAGGCTTCTTGAGGGGAAAGCTGTAACTCTGAGAGATGATTTCACAGAACACAAAGAAGTTTCTCAGAAAGCTTCTTTCTCTTTGTTATCGGAGGATATTTCCTTTGGCCCTATAGTCTTCAAAGGGATCTGAAATATCTGTTCTCAGATTCCACAGAAATAAGGCTTGCAAAGAGATCCACGAAATACAGATGTAAATCTGTGAGTGCAAGTCACACATCATGGAGCAGTTTCTCAGAAAGCTTCTTTCCAGATTACATCTGAGGATATTTCCTTTTTCACCGTAGCCCTCTATGGGCTTCCAAATATCACCTTGCCAATTCCACAAGAACTGCCTTACCGAAAGGCTTCTTGAAGGGAAAGCTGTAACTCTGTGAGATGATTTCACAGAACACAAAGAAGTTTCTCAGAAAGCTTCTTTCTCTTTGTTATCAGAGGATATTTCCTTTGGCCCTATAGTCTTCCAAGGGATCAGAAATATCTGTTCTCAGATTCCACAGAAATAAAGCTAGCAAAGAGATCCACGAAATACATATGTAACTCTGTGAGTGGAAGTCACACATCACACAGCGTTTCTCAGAAAGCTTCTTTAAAGATTTCATCTGAGGATATTTCCTTTTTCACCATAGACCTTTATGGGCTTCCAAATATCACTTTGCCAATTCCACAAGAATTGTCTTAGCGAAAGGCTTCTGGAGGGGAAAGCTGTAACTCTGTGAGATGATTTCACAGAACACAAAGAAGTTTCTCAGAAAGCTCCTTTCTCTTTGTTATCGGAGGATATTTCCTTTGGCCCTATAATATTCTTAGGGATCCGAAATATCTGTTCTCAGATTCCACAGAAATAAGGCTAGCAAAGAAATCCACGAAATACAGAAGTAACTCTGTGAGTGGAAGTCACACAACACAGAGGAGTTTCTCAGAAAGCTTCTTTGCTGATTTCATCTGAGGATAGTTCCTTTTTCACCATAGCCCTCTATGGGCTTCCAAATATCACTTTGCCAATTCCACAAGAACTGTCTTAGCGAAAGGCTTCCTGAGGGGAAAGCTGTAACTCTGTGAGATGATTTCACAGAACACAAAGAAGTTTCTCAGAAAGCTTCTTTCTCTTTGTTATCAGAGGATATTTCCTTTGGCCCTATAGTCTTCAAAGGGATCTGAAATATCTGTTCTCAGATTCCACAGAAATAAGGCTTGCAAAGAGATCCACGAAATACAGATGTAACTCTGTGAGTGCAAGTCACACATCACAGAGCAGTTTCTCAGAAAGCTTCTTTTCAGATTTCATCTGAGGTTATTTCCTTTTTCACCATAGCCCTCTATGGGCTTCCAAATATCACTTTGCCAATTCCACAAGAACTGCCTTACCGAAAGGCTTCTTGAAGGGAAAGCTTTAACTCTGTGAGATGATTTCACAGAACACAAAGAAGTTTCTCAGAAAGCTTCTTTCTCTTTGTTATCGGAGGATATGTCCTTTGGCCCTATAGTCTTCAAAGGGATCCGAAATATCTGTTCTCAGATTCCACAGAATTAAGGCTAGCAAAGACATCCAAGAAATACAGGTGTAACTCTGTGAGTGCAAGTCACACATCACACAGCAGTTTCTCAGAAAGCTTCTTTCCAGATTTCATCTGAGGATATTTCCTTTTTCACCATAGCCCTCTATGGGCTTCCAAATATCACTTTGCCAATTCCACAAGAACTGTCTTAGCGAAAGGCTTCTTGAGGGGAAAGCTGTAACTCTTTGACATGATTTCACAGAACACAAAGAAGTTTCTCAGAAAGTTTCTTTCTCTTTGTTATCGGAGGATATTTCCTTTGGCCCTATAGTCTTCAAAGGGATCCGAAATATCTGTTCTCAGATTCCACAGTAATAAGGCTAGCAAAGAGATCCACGAAATAGAGATGTAACTCTGTGTGTGCAAGTGACACATCACAGAGCAGATTCTCAGAAAGATTCTTTCCAGATTTCATCTGAGCATATTTCCTTTTTCACCATAGCCCTCTATGGGCTTCCAAATATCACTTTGCCAATTCCACAAGAACTGTCTTAGCGAAAGGCTTCTTGAGGGGAAAGCTGTAATTCTGTGAGATGATTTCACAGAACACAAAGAAGTTTCTCAGAATGCTTCTTTCTCTTTGTTATCGGAGGATATTTCCTTTGGCCCTATAGTCTTCAAAGGGATACGAAATATGTGTTCTCAGATTCCACAGAAATAAGGCTAGAAAAGAGATCCACGAAATACAGATGTAACTCTGTGAGTGCAAGTCGCACATCACAGAGCAGTTTCTCAGAAAGCTTCTTTCGAGATTTCATCTGGGGATATTTCCTTTTTCACCATAACCCTCTAAGGGCTTCCTAATATCACTTTGCCAATTAAACAAGAACTGTCTTAGCCAAAGTCTTCTTCAGGGGAAAACTGTAACTCTGTGAGATGATTTCACAGAACACAAAGAAGTTTCTCAGAAAGCTTCTTTCTCCTTGTTATCGGAGGATATTTCCTTTGGCCCTATAGTCTTCAAAGGGTTCCGAAATATCTGTTCTCAGATTCCACAGAAATAAGTCTAGCAAAGAGATCCACGAAATACAGATGTAACTCTGTGAGTGCAAGTCACACATCACAGAGCAGTTTTTCCGAAAGCTTCTTTCCTGATTTCACCTGAGGATATTTCCTTTTTCACCATAGCCCTCTATGGGCTTCCAAATATCACTGTGCGAATTCCACAAGAACTGTCTTAGCGAAAGGCTTCTTGAGGGGAAAGCTGTAACTCTGTGAGATGATTTCACAGAACACAAAGAAGTTTCTCAGAAAGCTTCTTTCTCTTTGTTATCGGAGGATATTTCCTTTGGCCCTATAGTCTTCAAAGGGATCCGAAATATCTGTTCTCAGATTCCACAGAAATAAGGCTAGCAAAGAGATCCAAGAAATACAGATATAACTCTGTGAGTGGACGTCACACATCACAGAGCAGTTTCACAGAAAGCTTCTTTAAAGATTTCATCTGAGGTTATTTCCTTTTTCACCGTAGACCTTTATGGGCTTCCAAATATCACTTTGCCAATTCCACAAGAATTGTCTTAGCGAAAGGCTTCTTGAGGGGAAAGCTGTAACTCTGTGAGATGATTTCACAGAACACAAAGAAGTTTCTCAGAAAGCTTCTTTCTCTTTGTTATCGGAGGATATTTCCTTTGGCCCTATAGTCTTCTAAGGGATCCGAAATATCTGTTCTCAGATTCCACAGAAAGAAGGCTAGCAAAGAGATCCACGAAATACAGATATAACTCTGTGAGTGTAAGTCACACATCACACAGCAGTTTCTCAGAAAGCTTCTTTCCAGATTTCATCTGAGGATATTTCCTTTTTCACCATATCCCTCTATTGGCTTCCAAATATCACTTTGCCAATTCCACAAGAACTGTCTTAGCGAAAGGCTTCTTGAGGGGAAAGCTGTATTTCTGTGAGATGATTTCACAGAACACAAAGAAGTTTCTCAGAAAGCTTCTTTCTCTTTGTTATCGGAGGATATTTTCTTTGGCCCTATAGTCTTCAAAGGGATCTGAAATATCTGTTCTCAGATTCCACGGAAATAAGGCTAGCAAAGAGATCCACGAAATACAGATGTAACTCTGTGAGTGCAAGTCACACATCACACAGCAGTTTCTCAGAAAGCTTCTTTCCGGATTTCATCTGAGGATATTTCCTTTTTCACCATAGCCCTCTATGGGCTTCCAAGTATCACTTTGCCAATTCCAAAAGAACTGTCTTAGCGAAAGACTTCTTGAGGGGAAAGCTGTAACTCTGTGAGATGATTTCACAGAACACAAAGAAGTTTCTCAGAAAGCTTCTTTCTCTTTGTTATCGGAGGATATTTCCTTTGGCCCTATAGTCTTCTAAGGGTTCCGAAATGTCTGTTCTCAGATTCCACAGAAATAAGGCTAGCAAAGAGATCCACGAAATACAGAAGTAACTCTGTGAGTGGAAGTCACACAACACAGAGGAGTTTCTCAGAAAGCTTCTTTGCTGATTTCATCTGAGGATAGTTCCTTTTTCACCATAGCCCTCTAAGGGCTTCCAAATATCACTTTGCCAATTCCACAAGAACTGTCTTAGCGAAAGGCTTCTTGAGGGGAAAGCTGTAACTCTGTGAGATGATTTCACAGAACACAAAGAAGTTTCTCAGAAAGCTTCTTTCTCTTTGTTATCGGAGGATATTTCCTTTGGCCCTATATTCTTCAAATGGATCTGAAATATCTGTTCTCAGATTCCACAGAAATAAGGCTTGCAAAGAGATCCACGAAATACAGATGTAACTCTGTGAGTGCAAGTCACACATCACAGAGCAGTTTCTCAGAAAGCTTCTTTCCAGATTTCATCTGAGGATATTTCCTTTTTCACCATAGCCCTCTATGGGCTTCCAAATATCACTTTGCCAATTCCACAAGAACTGCCTTACCGAAAGGCTTCTTGAAGGGAAAGTTGTAACTCTGTGAGATGATTTCACAGAACACAAAGAAGTTTCTCAGAAAGCTTCTTTCTCTTTGTTATCGGAGGATATTTTCTTTGGCCCTATAGTCTTCAAAGGGATCTGAAATATCTGTTCTCAGATTCCACAGAAATAAGGCTAGCAAAGAGATCCACGAAATTCAGATGTAACTCTGTGAGTGCAAGTCACACATCACACAGCAGTTTCTCAGAAAGCTTCTTTCCAGATTTCATCTGAGGATATTTCCTTTTTCACCATAGCCCTCTATGGGCTTCCAAGTATCACTTTGCCAATTCCACAAGAACTGTCTTAGCGAAAGACTTCTTGAGGGGAAAGCTGTAACTCTGTGAGATGATTTCACAGAACACAAAGAAGTTTCTCAGAAAGCTTCTTTCTCTTTGTTATCGGAGGATATTTCCTTTGGCCCTATAGTGTTCTTAGGGTTCCGAAATATCTGTTCTCAGATTCCACAGAAATAAGGCTAGCAAAGAGATTCACGAAATACAGAAGTAACTCTGTGAGTGGAAGTCACACAAAACAGAGGAGTTTCTCAGAAAGCTTCTTTGCAGATTTGATCTGAGGATAGTTCCTTTTTCACCATAGCCCTCTATGGGCTTCCAAATATCACTGTGCGAATTCCACAAGAACTGTCTTAGCGAAAGGCTTCTTGAGGAGAAAGCTGTAACTCTGTGAGATGATTTCAAAGAACCCAAAGAAGTTTCTCAGAAAGCTTCTTACTCTTTGTTATCGGAGGATATTTCCTTTGGCCCTATAGTCTTCTAAGGGATCCGAAATATCTGTTCTCAGATTCCACAGAAAGAAGGCTAACAAAGAGATCCACGAAATACAGATATAACTCTGTGATTGTAAGTCACACATCACACAGCAGTTTCTCAGAAAGCTTCTTTCCAGATTTCATCTGAGGATATTTCCTTTTTCACCATATCCCTCTGTTGGCTTCCAAATATCACTTTGCCAATTCCACAAGAACTGTCTTAGCGAAAGGCTTCTTGAGGGGAAAGCTGTATCTCTGTGAGATGATTTCACAGAACACAAAGAAGTTTCTCAGAATGCTTCTTTCTCTTTGTTATCGGAGGATTTTTTCTTTGGCCCTATAGTCTTCAAAGGGATCTGAAATATCTGTTCTCAGATTCCACGGAAATAAGGCTAGCAAAGAGATCCACGAAATACAGATGTAACTCTGTGAGTGCAAGTCACACATCACACAGCAGTTTCTCAGAAAGCTTCTTTCCGGATTTCATCTGAGGATATTTCCTTTTTCACCATAGCCCTCTATGGGCTTCCAAGTATCACTTTGCCAATTCCAAAAGAACTGTCTTAGCGAAAGACTTCTTGAGGGGAAAGCTGTAACTCTGTGAGATGATTTCACAGAACACAAAGAAGTTTCTCAGAAAGCTTCTTTCTCTTTGTTATCGGAGGATATTTCCTTTGGCCCTATAGTCTTCTATGGGTTCCGAAATATCTGTTCTCAGATTCCACAGAAATAAGGCTAGCAAAGAGATCCACGAAATACAGAAGTAACTCTGTGAGTGGAAGTCACACAACACAGAGGAGTTTCTCAGAAAGCTTCTTTGCTGATTTCATCTGAGGATAGTTCCTTTTTCACGATAGCCCTCTAAGGTCTTCCAAATATCACTTTGCCAATTCCACAAGAACTGTCTTAGCGATAGGCTTCTTGAGGGGAAAGCTGTAACTCTGTGAGATGATTTCACAGAACACAAAGAAGTTTCTCAGAAAGCTTCTTTCTCTTTGTTATCGGAGGATATTTCCTTTGGCCCTATCGTCTTCAAAGGGATCTGAAATATCTGTTCTCAGATTCCACAGAAATAAGGCTTGCAAAGAGATCCACGAAATACAGATGTAACTCTGTGAGTGCAAGTCACACATCACAGAGCAGTGTCTCAGAAAGCTTCTTTCCAGATTTCATCTGAGGATATTTCCTTTTTCACCATAGCCCTCTATGGGCTTCCAAATATCACTTTGCCAATTCCACAAGAACTGCCTTACCGAAAGGCTTCTTGAAGGGAAAGTTGTAACTCTGTGAGATGATTTCACAGAACACAAAGAAGTTTCTCAGAAAGCTTCTTTCTCTTTGTTATCGGAGGATATTTTCTTTGGCCCTATAGTATTCAAAGGGATCTGAAATATCTGTTCTCAGATTCCACAGAAATAAGGCTAGCAAAGAGATCCACGAAATTCAGATGTAACACTGTGAGTGGAAGTCACTCATCACACAGCAGTTTCTCAGAAAGCTTCTTTCCAGATTTCATCTGAGGATATTTCCTTTTTCACCATAGCCCTCTATGGGCTTCCAAGTATCACTTTGCCAATTCCACAAGAACTGTCTTAGCGAAAGACTTCTTGAGGGGAAAGCTGTAACTCTGTGAGATGATTTCACAGAACACAAAGAAGTTTCTCAGAAAGCTTCTTTCTCTTTGTTATCGGAGGATATTTCCTTTGGCCCTATAGTGTTCTTAGGGTTCCGAAATATCTGTTCTCAGATTCCACAGAACTAAGGCTAGCAAAGAGATTCACGAAATACAGAAGTAACTCTGTGAGTGGAAGTCACACAACAAAGAGGAGTTTCTCAGAAAGCTTCTTTGCAGATTACATCTGAGGATAGTTCCTTTTTCACCATAGCCCTCTATGGGCTTCCAAATATCACTTTGCCAATTCCACAAGAACTGTCTTTGCGAAAGGCTTCTTGAGGGGAAAGCTGTAACTCTGTGAGATGATTTCACAGAACACAAAGAAGTTTCTCAGAAAGCTTCTTTCTCTTTGTTATCGGAGGATATTTCCTTTGGCCCTATAGTCTTCAAAGGGATCTGAAATATCTGTTCTCAGATTCCACAGAAATAAGGCTTGCAAAGAGATCCACGAAATACAGATGTAAATCTGTGAGTGCAAGTCACACATCATAGAGCAGTTTCTCAGAAAGCTTCTTTCCAGATTTCATCTGAGGATATTTCCTTTTTCACCGTAGCCCTCTAAGGGCTTCCAAATATCACCTTGCCAATTCCACAAGAACTGCCTTACCGAAAGGCTTCTTGAAGGGAAAGCTGTAACTCTGTGAGATGATTTCACAGAACACAAAGAAGTTTCTCAGAAAGCTTCTCTCTCTTTGTTATCAGAGGATATTTCCTTTGACCCTATAGTCTTCAAAGGGATCCGAAATATCTGTTCTCAGATTCCACAGAAATCAGGATAACAAAGATTCCACGAAATACAGATGTACCTCTGTGAGGGCAAGTGACGCATCACACAGCAGTTTCTCAGAAAGCTTCTTTCCAGATTTCATCTGAGGATATTTCCTTTTCACCTTAGCCCTCGATGGGCTTCCAAATATCACTCTGCCAATTCCACAAGAACTGCCTTACCGAAAGGCTTCTTTAAGGGAAAGCTGTAACTCTGTGAGATGATTTCACAGAACACAAAGAAGTTTCTCAGAAAGCTTCTTTCTCTTTGTTATCGGAGGATATTTCCTTTGGCCCTATAGTTTCAAAGGGATCCGAAATATCTGTTCTCAGATTCCACAGAAATAAGGCTAGCAAAGGGATCCACGAAATACAGATGTAACTCTGTGAGTGGAAGTCACACATCACAGAGCAGTTTCTCAGAAAGCTTCTTTCCAGATTTCATCTGAGGATACTTCCTTTTTCACCATAGCCCTCTATGGGTTTCCAAATATCACTTTGCCAATTCCACAAGAACAGCCTTAGCGAAAGGCTTCTTGAGGAGAAAGCTGTAACTCTGTGAGATGATTTCACAAAACACAAAGAAGTTTCTCAAAAAGCTTCTTTCTCTCTGTTATCGGAGGCTATTTCCTTTGGCCCTATAGTCTTCAAAAGGATGCGAAATATCTGTTCTCAGATTCCACAGAAATAAGGCTAGCAAAGAGATCCACGAAATACAGATGTAACTGTGTGAGTGTAAGTCCCACATCACAGAGCAGTTTCTCAGAAAGCTTCTTTCCAGATTTCATCTGAGGATATTTCCTTTTTCACCATAGCCCTCTATGGGCTTCCAAATATCACTTTGCCAATTCCACAAGAACTGTCGTAGCGAAAGGCTTCATGAGGGGAAAGCTGTAACTCTGTGAGATGATTTCACAGAACACAAATAAGTTTCTCAGAATGCTTCTTTCTCTTTGTTATCGGAGGATATTTCCTTTGGCCCTATAGTCTTCAAAGGGATCCGAAATATCTGTTCTCAGATTCCACAGAAATAAGGCTAGCAAAGGTATCCACGAAATACAGATGTAACTCTGTGAGTGGAAGTCACACATCACAGAGCAGTTTCTCAGAAAGCTTCTTTCCAGATTTCACATGAGGATATTTCCTTTTTCACCATAGCCCTCTATGGGCTTCCAAATATCACTTTGCCAATTCCACAAGAACTGTTTTAGCGAAAGGCTTCTTGAAGGGAAAGCTGTAACTCTGTGAGATGATTTCACAGAACACAAAGAAGTTTCTCAGAAAGCTTCTTTCTCTTTGTTATCAGAGGATATTTCCTTTGGCCCTATAGTCTTCCAAGGGATCCGAAATATCTGTTCTCAGATTCCACAGAAATAAAGCTAGCAAAGAGATCCACGAAATACAGATGTAACTCTGTGAGTGCAAGTCACACATCACACAGCAGTTTCTCAGAAAGCTTCTTTCCGGATTTCATCTGAGGATATTTCCTTTTTCACCATAGCCCTCTATGGGCTTCCAAGTATCACTTTGCCAATTCCAAAAGAACTGTCTTAGCGAAAGACTTCTTGAGGGGAACGCTGTAACTCTGTGAGATGATTTCACAGAACACAAAGAAGTTTCTCAGAAAGCTTCTTTCTCTTTGTTATCGGAGGATATTTTCTTTGGCCCTATAGTCTTCAAAGGGATCTGAAATATCTGTTCTCAGATTCCACAGAAATAAGGCTAGCAAAGAGATCCACGAAATTCAGATGTAACACTGTGAGTGCAAGTCACACATCACACAGCAGTTTCTCAGAAAGCTTCTTTCCAGATTTCATCTGAGGATATTTCCTTTTTCACCATAGCCCTCTATGGGCTTCCAAGTATCACTTTGCCAATTCCACAAGAACTGTCTTAGCGAAAGACTTCTTGAGGGGAAAGCTGTAACTCTGTGAGATGATTTCAGAGAACACAAAGAAGTTTCTCAGAAAGCTTCTTTCTCTTTGTTATCGGAGGATATTTCCTTTGGCCCTATAGTGTTCTTAGGGTTCCGAAATATCTGTTCTCAGATTCCACAGAACTAAGGCTAGCAAAGAGATTCACGAAATACAGAAGTAACTCTGTGAGTGGAAGTCACACAACAAAGAGGAGTTTCTCAGAAAGCTTCTTTGCAGATTTCATCTGAGGATAGTTCCTTTTTCACCATAGCCCTCTATGGGCTTCCAAATATCACTTTGCCAATTCCACAAGAACTGTCTTTGCGAAAGGCTTCTTGAGGGGAAAGCTGTAACTCTGAGAGATGATTTCACAGAACACAAAGAAGTTTCTCAGAAAGCTTCTTTCTCTTTGTTATCGGAGGATATTTCCTTTGGCCCTATAGTCTTCAAAGGGATCTGAAATATCTGTTCTCAGATTCCACAGAAATAAGGCTTGCAAAGAGATCCACGAAATACAGATGTAAATCTGTGAGTGCAAGTCACACATCATAGAGCAGTTTCTCAGAAAGCTTCTTTCCAGATTACATCTGAGGATATTTCCTTTTTCACCGTAGCCCTCTATGGGCTTCCAAATATCACCTTGCCAATTCCACAAGAACTGCCTTACCGAAAGGCTTCTTGAAGGGAAAGCTGTAACTCTGTGAGATGATTTCACAGAACACAAAGAAGTTTCTCAGAAAGCTTCTTTCTCTTTGTTATCGGAGGATATGTCCTTTGGCCCTATAGTCTTCAAAGGGATCCGAAATATCTGTTCTCAGATTCCACAGAATTAAGGCTAGCAAAGACATCCAAGAAATACAGGTGTAACTCTGTGAGTGCAAGTCACACATCACACAGCAGTTTCTCAGAAAGCTTCTTTCCAGATTTCATCTGAGGATATTTCCTTTTTCACCATAGCCCTCTAAGGGCTTCCAAATATCACTTTGCCAATTCCACAAGAACTGTCTTAGCGAAAGGCTTCTTGAGGGGAAAGCTGTAACTCTTTGACATGATTTCACAGAACACAAAGAAGTTTCTCAGAAAGTTTCTTTCTCTTTGTTATCGGAGGATATTTCCTTTGGCCCTATAGTCTTCAAAGGGATCCGAAATATCTGTTCTCAGATTCCACAGAAATAAGGCTAGCAAAGAGATCCACGAAATAGAGATGTAACTCTGTGTGTGCAAGTGACACATCACAGAGCAGATTCTCAGAAAGATTCTTTCCAGATTTCATCTGAGCATATTTCCTTTTTCACCATAGCCCTCTATGGGCTTCCAAATATCACTTTGCCAATTCCACAAGAACTGTCTTAGCGAAAGGCTTCTTGAGGGGAAAGCTGTAATTCTGTGAGATGATTTCACAGAACACAAAGAAGTTTCTCAGAATGCTTCTTTCTCTTTGTTATCGGAGGATATTTCCTTTGGCCCTATAGTCTTCAAAGGGATACGAAATATGTGTTCTCAGATTCCACAGAAAAAAGGCTAGAAAAGAGATCCACGAAATACAGATGTAACTCTGTGAGTGCAAGTCGCACATCACAGAGCAGTTTCTCAGAAAGCTTCTTTCGAGATTTCATCTGGGGATATTTCCTTTTTCACCATAACCCTCTAAGGGCTTCCTAATATCACTTTGCCAATTAAACAAGAACTGTCTTAGCCAAAGTCTTCTTCAGGGGAAAACTGTAACTCTGTGAGATGATTTCACAGAACACAAAGAAGTTTCTCAGAAAGCTTCTTTCTCCTTGTTATCGGAGGATATTTCCTTTGGCCCTATAGTCTTCAAAGGGTTCCGAAATATCTGTTCTCAGATTCCACAGAAATAAGTCTAGCAAAGAGATCCACGAAATACAGATGTAACTCTGTGAGTGCAAGTCACACATCACAGAGCAGTTTTTCCGAAAGCTTCTTTCCTGATTTCACCTGAGGATATTTCCTTTTTCACCATAGCCCTCTATGGGCTTCCAAATATCACTGTGCGAATTCCACAAGAACTGTCTTAGCGAAAGGCTTCTTGAGGGGAAAGCTGTAACTCTGTGAGATGATTTCACAGAACACAAAGAAGTTTCTCAGAAAGCTTCTTTCTCTTTGTTATCGGAGGATATTTCCTTTGGCCCTATAGTCTTCAAAGGGATCCGAAATATCTGTTCTCAGATTCCACAGAAATAAGGCTAGCAAAGAGATCCAGGAAATACAGATATAACTCTGTGAGTGGACGTCACACATCACAGAGCAGTTTCTCAGAAAGCTTCTTTAAAGATTTCATCTGAGGTTATTTCCTTTTTCACCATAGACCTTTATGGGCTTCCAAATATCACTTTGCCAATTCCACAAGAATTGTCTTAGCGAAAGGCTTCTTGAGGGGAAAGCTGTAACTCTGTGAGATGATTTCACAGAACACAAAGAAGTTTCTCAGAAAGCTTCTTTCTCTTTGTTATCGGAGGATATTTCCTTTGGTCCTATAGTCTTCTAAGGGATCCGAAATATCTGTTCTCAGATTCCACAGAAAGAAGGCTAGCAAAGAGATCCACGAAATACAGATATAACTCTGTGAGTGTAAGTCACACATCACACAGCAGTTTCTCAGAAAGCTTCTTTCCAGATTTCATCTGAGGATATTTCCTTTTTCACCATATCCCTCTATTGGCTTCCAAATATCACTTTGCCAATTCCACAAGAACTGTCTTAGCGAAAGGCTTCTTGAGGGGAAAGCTGTATTTGTGTGAGATGATTTCACAGAACACAAAGAAGTTTCTCAGAAAGCTTCTTTCTCTTTGTTATCGGAGGATATTTTCTTTGGCCCTATAGTCTTCTAAGGGTTCCGAAATGTCTGTTCTCAGATTCCACAGAAATAAGGCTAGCAAAGAGATCCACGAAATACAGAAGTAACTCTGTGAGTGGAAGTCACACAACACAGAGGAGTTTCTCAGAAAGCTTCTTTGCTGATTTCATCTGAGGATAGTTCCTTTTTCACCATAGCCCTCTAAGGGCTTCCAAATATCACTTTGCCAATTCCTCAAGAACTGTCTTAGCGAAAGGCTTCTTGAGGGGAAAGCTGTAACTCTGTGAGATGATTTCACAGAACACAAAGAAGTTTCTCAGAAAGCTTCTTTCTCTTTGTTATCGGAGGATATTTCCTTTGGCCCTATAGTCTTCAAATGGATCTGAAATATCTGTTCTCAGATTCTTCAGAAATAAGGCTTGCAAAGAGATCCACGAAATACAGATGTAACTCTGTGAGTGCAAGTCACACATCACAGAGCAGTTTCTCAGAAAGCTTCTTTCCAGATTTCATCTGAGGATATTTCCTTTTTCACCATAGCCCTCTATGGGCTTCCAAATATCACTTTGCCAATTCCACAAGAACTGCCTTACCGAAAGGCTTCTTGAAGGGAAAGTTGTAACTCTGTGAGATGATTTCACAGAACACAAAGAAGTTTCTCAGAAAGCTTCTTTCTCTTTGTTATCGGAGGATATTTTCTTTGGCCCTATAGTCTTCAAAGGGATCTGAAATATCTGTTCTCAGATTCCACAGAAATAAGGCTAGCAAAGAGATTCACGAAATACAGAAGTAACTCTGTGAGTGGAAGTCACACAACACAGAGGAGTTTCTCAGAAAGCTTCTTTGCAGATTTCATCTGAGGATAGTTCCTTTTTCACCATAGCCCTCTATGGGCTTCCAAATATCACTTTACCAATTCCACAAGAACTGTCTTAGCGAAAGGCTTCTTGAGGAGAAAGCTGTAACTCTGTGAGATGATTTCAAAGAACCCAAAGAAGTTTCTCAGAAAGCTTCTTACTCTTTGTTATCGGAGGATATTTCCTTTGGCCCTATAGTCTTCTAAGGGATCCGAAATATCTGTTCTCAGATTCCACAGAAAGAAGGCTAGCAAAGAGATCCACGAAATACAGATATAACTCTGTGATTGTAAGTCACACATCACACAGCAGTTTCTCAGAAAGCTTCTTTCCAGATTTCATCTGAGGATATTTCCTTTTTCACCATATCCCTCTGTTGGCTTCCAAATATCACTTTGCCAATTCCACAAGAACTGTCTTAGCGAAAGGCTTCTTGAGGGGAAAGCTGTATCTCTGTGAGATGATTTCACAGAACACAAAGAAGTTTCTCAGAATGCTTCTTTCTCTTTGTTATCGGAGGATTTTTTCTTTGGCCCTATAGTCTTCAAAGGGATCTGAAATATCTGTTCTCAGATTCCACGGAAATAAGGCTAGCAAAGAGATCCACGAAATACAGATGTAACTCTGTGAGTGCAAGTCACACATCACACAGCAGTTTCTCAGAAAGCTTCTTTCCGGATTTCATCTGAGGATATTTCCTTTTTCACCATAGCCCTCTATGGGCTTCCAAGTATCACTTTGCCAATTCCAAAAGAACTGTTTTAGCGAAAGACTTCTTGAGGGGAAAGCTGTAACTCTGTGAGATGATTTCACAGAACACAAAGAAGTTTCTCAGAAAGCTTCTTTCTCTTTGTTATCGGAGGATATTTCCTTTGGCCCTATAGTCTTCTATGGGTTCCGAAATATCTGTTCTCAGATTCCACAGAAATAAGGCTAGCAAAGAGATCCACGAAATACAGAAGTAACTCTGTGAGTGGAAGTCACACAACACAGAGGAGTTTCTCAGAAAGCTTCTTTGCTGATTTCATCTGAGGATAGTTCCTTTTTCACGATAGCCCTCTAAGGTCTTCCAAATATCACTTTGCCAATTCCACAAGAACTGTCTTAGCGATAGGCTTCTTGAGGGGAAAGCTGTAACTCTGTGAGATGATTTCACAGAACACAAAGAAGTTTCTCAGAAAGCTTCTTTCTCTTTGTTATCGGAGGATATTTCCTTTGGCCCTATCGTCTTCAAAGGGATCTGAAATATCTGTTCTCAGATTCCACAGAAATAAGGCTTGCAAAGAGATCCACGAAATACAGATGTAACTCTGTGAGTGCAAGTCACACATCACAGAGCAGTGTCTCAGAAAGCTTCTTTCCAGATTTCATCTGAGGATATTTCCTTTTTCACCATAGCCCTCTATGGGCTTCCAAATATCACTTTGCCAATTCCACAAGAACTGCCTTACCGAAAGGCTTCTTGAAGGGAAAGTTGTAACTCTGTGAGATGATTTCACAGAACACAAAGAAGTTTCTCAGAAAGCTTCTTTCTCTTTGTTATCGGAGGATATTTTCTTTGGCCCTATAGTATTCAAAGGGATCTGAAATATCTGTTCTCAGATTCCACAGAAATAAGGCTAGCAAAGAGATCCACGAAATTCAGATGTAACACTGTGAGTGCAAGTCACACTTCACACAGCAGTTTCTCAGAAAGCTTCTTTCCAGATTTCATCTGAGGATATTTCCTTTTTCACCATAGCCCTCTATGGGCTTCCAAGTATCACTTTGCCAATTCCACAAGAACTGTCTTAGCGAAAGACTTCTTGAGGGGAAAGCTGTAACTCTGTGAGATGATTTCACAGAACACAAAGAAGTTTCTCAGAAAGCTTCTTTCTCTTTGTTATCGGAGGATATTTCCTTTGGCCCTATAGTGTTCTTAGGGTTCCGAAATATCTGTTCTCAGATTCCACAGAACTAAGGCTAGCAAAGAGATTCACGAAATACAGAAGTAACTCTGTGAGTGGAAGTCACACAACAAAGAGGAGTTTCTCAGAAAGCTTCTTTGCAGATTACATCTGAGGATAGTTCCTTTTTCACCATAGCCCTCTATGGGCTTCCAAATATCACTTTGCCAATTCCACAAGAACTGTCTTTGCGAAAGGCTTCTTGAGGGGAAAGCTGTAACTCTGTGAGATGATTTCACAGAACACAAAGAAGTTTCTCAGAAAGCTTCTTTCTCTTTGTTATCGGAGGATATTTCCTTTGGCCCTATAGTCTTCAAAGGGATCTGAAATATCTGTTCTCAGATTCCACAGAAATAAGGCTTGCAAAGAGATCCACGAAATACAGATGTAAATCTGTGAGTGCAAGTCACACATCATAGAGCAGTTTCTCAGAAAGCTTCTTTCCAGATTTCATCTGAGGATATTTCCTTTTTCACCGTAGCCCTCTAAGGGCTTCCAAATATCACCTTGCCAATTCCACAAGAACTGCCTTACCGAAAGGCTTCTTGAAGGGAAAGCTGTAACTCTGTGAGATGATTTCACAGAACACAAAGAAGTTTCTCAGAAAGCTTCTCTCTCTTTGTTATCAGAGGATATTTCCTTTGACCCTATAGTCTTCAAAGGGATCCGAAATATCTGTTCTCAGATTCCACAGAAATCAGGATAACAAAGATTCCACGAAATACAGATGTACCTCTGTGAGGGCAAGTGACGCATCACACAGCAGTTTCTCAGAAAGCTTCTTTCCAGATTTCATCTGAGGATATTTCCTTTTCACCTTAGCCCTCGATGGGCTTCCAAATATCACTCTGCCAATTCCACAAGAACTGCCTTACCGAAAGGCTTCTTTAAGGGAAAGCTGTAACTCTGTGAGATGATTTCACAGAACACAAAGAAGTTTCTCAGAAAGCTTCTTTCTCTTTGTTATCGGAGGATATTTCCTTTGGCCCTATAGTTTCAAAGGGATCCGAAATATCTGTTCTCAGATTCCACAGAAATAAGGCTAGTAAAGGGATCCACGAAATACAGATGTAACTCTGTGAGTGGAAGTCACACATCACAGAGCAGTTTCTCAGAAAGCTTCTTTCCAGATTTCATCTGAGGATACTTCCTTTTTCACCATAGCCCTCTATGGGTTTCCAAATATCACTTTGCCAATTCCACAAGAACAGCCTTAGCGAAAGGCTTCTTGAGGAGAAAGCTGTAACTCTGTGAGATGATTTCACAAAACACAAAGAAGTTTCTCAAAAAGCTTCTTTCTCTCTGTTATCGGAGGCTATTTCCTTTGGCCCTATAGTCTTCAAAAGGATGCGAAATATCTGTTCTCAGATTCCACAGAAATAAGGCTAGCAAAGAGATCCACGAAATACAGATGTAACTGTGTGAGTGTAAGTCCCACATCACAGAGCAGTTTCTCAGAAAGCTTCTTTCCAGATTTCATCTGAGGATATTTCCTTTTTCACCATAGCCCTCTATGGGCTTCCAAATATCACTTTGCCAATTCCACAAGAACTGTCGTAGCGAAAGGCTTCATGAGGGGAAAGCTGTAACTCTGTGAGATGATTTCACAGAACACAAATAAGTTTCTCAGAATGCTTCTTTCTCTTTGTTATCGGAGGATATTTCCTTTGGCCCTATAGTCTTCAAAGGGATCCGAAATATCTGTTCTCAGATTCCACAGAAATAAGGCTAGCAAAGGTATCCACGAAATACAGATGTAACTCTGTGAGTGGAAGTCACACATCACAGAGCAGTTTCTCAGAAAGCTTCTTTCCAGATTTCACATGAGGATATTTCCTTTTTCACCATAGCCCTCTATGGGCTTCCAAATATCACTTTGCCAATTCCACAAGAACTGTCTTAGCGAAAGGCTTCTTGAAGGGAAAGCTGTAACTCTGTGAGATGATTTCACAGAACACAAAGAAGTTTCTCAGAAAGCTTCTTTCTCTTTGTTATCAGAGGATATTTCCTTTGGCCCTATAGTCTTCCAAGGGATCCGAAATATCTGTTCTCAGATTCCACAGAAATAAAGCTAGCAAAGAGATCCACGAAATACAGATGTAACTCTGTGAGTGCAAGTCACACATCACACAGCAGTTTCTCAGAAAGCTTCTTTCCGGATTTCATCTGAGGATATTTCCTTTTTCACCATAGCCCTCTATGGGCTTCCAAGTATCACTTTGCCAATTCCAAAAGAACTGTCTTAGCGAAAGACTTCTTGAGGGGAACGCTGTAACTCTGTGAGATGATTTCACAGAACACAAAGAAGTTTCTCAGAAAGCTTCTTTCTCTTTGTTATCGGAGGATATTTTCTTTGGCCCTATAGTCTTCAAAGGGATCTGAAATATCTGTTCTCAGATTCCACAGAAATAAGGCTAGCAAAGAGATCCACGAAATTCAGATGTAACACTGTGAGTGCAAGTCACACATCACACAGCAGTTTCTCAGAAAGCTTCTTTCCAGATTTCATCTGAGGATATTTCCTTTTTCACCATAGCCCTCTATGGGCTTCCAAGTATCACTTTGCCAATTCCACAAGAACTGTCTTAGCGAAAGACTTCTTGAGGGGAAAGCTGTAACTCTGTGAGATGATTTCAGAGAACACAAAGAAGTTTCTCAGAAAGCTTCTTTCTCTTTGTTATCGGAGGATATTTCCTTTGGCCCTATAGTGTTCTTAGGGTTCCGAAATATCTGTTCTCAGATTCCACAGAACTAAGGCTAGCAAAGAGATTCACGAAATACAGAAGTAACTCTGTGAGTGGAAGTCACACAACAAAGAGGAGTTTCTCAGAAAGCTTCTTTGCAGATTTCATCTGAGGATAGTTCCTTTTTCAACATAGCCCTCTATGGGCTTCCAAATATCACTTTGCCAATTCCACAAGAACTGTCGTAGCGAAAGGCTTCTTGAGGAGAAAGCTGTAACTCTGAGAGATGATTTCACAGAACACAAAGAAGTTTCTCAGAAAGCTTCTTTCTCTTTGTTATCGGAGGATATTTCCTTTGGCCCTATAGTCTTCAAAGGGATCTGAAATATCTGTTCTCAGATTCCACAGAAATAAGGCTTGCAAAGAGATCCACGAAATACAGATGTAAATCTGTGAGTGCAAGTCACACATCATAGAGCAGTTTCTCAGAAAGCTTCTTTCCAGATTACATCTGAGGATATTTCCTTTTTCACCGTAGCCCTCTATGGGCTTCCAAATATCACCTTGCCAATTCCACAAGAACTGCCTTACCGAAAGGCTTCTTGAAGGGAAAGCTGTAACTCTGTGAGATGATTTCACAGAACACAAAGAAGTTTCTCAGAAAGCTTCTTTCTCTTTGTTATCAGAGGATATTTCCTTTGGCCCTATAGTCTTCCAAGGGATCCGAAATATCTGTTCTCAGATTCCACAGAAATAAAGCTAGCAAAGAGATCCACGAAATACATATGTAACTCTGTGAGTGGAAGTCACACATCACACAGCGTTTCTCAGAAAGCTTCTTTAAAGATTTCATCTGAGGATATTTCCTTTTTCACCATAGACCTTTATGGGCTTCCAAATATCACTTTGCCAATTCCACAAGAATTGTCTTAGCGAAAGGCTTCTGGAGGGGAAAGCTGTAACTCTGTGAGATGATTTCACAGAACACAAAGAAGTTTCTCAGAAAGCTTCTTTCTCTTTGTTATCGGAGGATATTTCCTTTGGCCCTATAATCTTCTTAGGGATCCGAAATATCTGTTCTCAGATTCCACAGAAATAAGGCTAGCAAAGAAATCCACGAAATACAGAAGTAACTCTGTGAGTGGAAGTCACACAACACAGAGGAGTTTCTCAGAAAGCTTCTTTGCTGATTTCATCTGAGGATAGTTCCTTTTTCACCATAGCCCTCTATGGGCTTCCAAATATCACTTTGCCAATTCCACAAGAACTGTCTTAGCGAAAGGCTTCTTGAGGGGAAAGCTGTAACTCTGTGAGATGATTTCACAGAACACAAAGAAGTTTCTCAGAAAGCTTCTTTCTCTTTGTTATCGGAGGATATTTCCTTTGGCCCTATAGTCTTCAAAGGGATCTGAAATATCTGTTCTCAGATTCCACAGAAATAAGGCTTGCAAAGAGATCCACGAAATACAGATGTAACTCTGTGAGTGCAAGTCACACATCACAGAGCAGTTTCTCAGAAAGCTTCTTTTCAGATTTCATCTGAGGTTATTTCCTTTTTCACCATAGCCCTCTATGGGCTTCCAAATATCACTTTGCCAATTCCACAAGAACTGCCTTACCGAAAGGCTTCTTGAAGGGAAAGCTTTAACTCTGTGAGATGATTTCACAGAACACAAAGAAGTTTCTCAGAAAGCTTCTTTCTCTTTGTTATCGGAGGATATGTCCTTTGGCCCTATAGTCTTCAAAGGGATCCGAAATATCTGTTCTCAGATTCCACAGAATTAAGGCTAGCAAAGACATCCAAGAAATACAGGTGTAACTCTGTGAGTGCAAGTCACACATCACACAGCAGTTTCTCAGAAAGCTTCTTTCCAGATTTCATTTGAGGATATTTCCTTTTTCACCATAGCCCTCTATGGGCTTCCAAATATCACTTTGCCAATTCCACAAGAACTGTCTTAGCGAAAGGCTTCTTGAGGGGAAAGCTGTAACTCTTTGACATGATTTCACAGAACACAAAGAAGTTTCTCAGAAAGTTTCTTTCTCTTTGTTATCGGAGGATATTTCCTTTGGCCCTATAGTCTTCAAAGGGATCCGAAATATCTGTTCTCAGATTCCACAGAAATAAGGCTAGCAAAGAGATCCACGAAATAGAGATGTAACTCTGTGTGTGCAAGTGACACATCACAGAGCAGATTCTCAGAAAGATTCTTTCCAGATTTCATCTGAGCATATTTCCTTTTTCACCATAGCCCTCTATGGGCTTCCAAATATCACTTTGCCAATTCCACAAGAACTGTCTTAGCGAAAGGCTTCTTGAGGGGAAAGCTGTAATTCTGTGAGATGATTTCACAGAACACAAAGAAGTTTCTCAGAATGCTTCTTTCTCTTTGTTATCGGAGGATATTTCCTTTGGCCCTATAGTCTTCAAAGGGATACGAAATATGTGTTCTCAGATTCCACAGAAATAAGGCTAGAAAAGAGATCCACGAAATACAGATGTAACTCTGTGAGTGCAAGTCGCACATCACAGAGCAGTTTCTCAGAAAGCTTCTTTCGAGATTTCATCTGGGGATATTTCCTTTTTCACCATAACCCTCTAAGGGCTTCCTAATATCACTTTGCCAATTAAACAAGAACTGTCTTAGCCAAAGTCTTCTTGAGGGGAAAACTGTAACTCTGTGAGATGATTTCACAGAACACAAAGAAGTTTCTCAGAAAGCTTCTTTCTCCTTGTTATCGGAGGATATTTCCTTTGGCCCTATAGTCTTCAAAGGGTTCCGAAATATTTGTTCTCAGATTCCACAGAAATAAGTCTAGCAAAGAGATCCACGAAATACAGATGTAACTCTGTGAGTGCAAGTCACACATCACAGAGCAGTTTTTCCGAAAGCTTCTTTCCTGATTTCACCTGAGGATATTTCCTTTTTCACCATAGCCCTCTATGGGCTTCCAAATATCACTGTGCGAATTCCCAAAGAACTGTCTTAGCGAAAGGCTTCTTGAGGGGAAAGCTGTAACTCTGTGAGATGATTTCACAGAACACAAAGAAGTTTCTCAGAAAGCTTCTTTCTCTTTGTTATCGGAGGATATTTCCTTTGGCCCTATAGTCTTCAAAGGGATCCGAAATATCTGTTCTCAGATTCCACAGAAATAAGGCTAGCAAAGAGATCCAAGAAATACAGATATAACTCTGTGAGTGGACGTCACACATCACAGAGCAGTTTCTCAGAAAGCTTCTTTAAAGATTTCATCTGAGGTTATTTCCTTTTTCACCGTAGACCTTTATGGGCTTCCAAATATCACTTTGCCAATTCCACAAGAATTGTCTTAGCGAAAGGCTTCTTGAGGGGAAAGCTGTAACTCTGTGAGATGATTTCACAGAACACAAAGAAGTTTCTCAGAAAGCTTCTTTCTCTTTGTTATCGGAGGATATTTCCTTTGGCCCTATAGTCTTCTAAGGGATCCGAAATATCTGTTCTCAGATTCCACAGAAAGAAGGCTAGCAAAGAGATCCACGAAATACAGATATAACTCTGTGAGTGTAAGTCACACATCACACAGCAGTTTCTCAGAAAGCTTCTTTCCAGATTTCATCTGAGGATATTTCCTTTTTCACCATATCCCTCTATTGGCTTCCAAATATCACTTTGCCAATTGCACAAGAACTGTCTTAGCGAAAGGCTTCTTGAGGGGAAAGCTGTATTTCTGTGAGATGATTTCACAGAACACAAAGAAGTTTCTCAGAAAGCTTCTTTCTCTTTGTTATCGGAGGATATTTTCTTTGGCCCTATAGTCTTCAAAGGGATCTGAAATATCTGTTCTCAGATTCCACGGAAATAAGGCTAGCAAAGAGATCCACGAAATACAGATGTAACTCTGTGAGTGCAAGTCACACATCACACAGCAGTTTCTCAGAAAGCTTCTTTCCGGATTTCATCTGAGGATATTTCCTTTTTCACCATAGCCCTCTATGGGCTTCCAAGTATCACTTTGCCAATTCCAAAAGAACTGTCTTAGCGAAAGAATTCTTGAGGGGAAAGCTGTAACTCTGTGAGATGATTTCACAGAACACAAAGAAGTTTCTCAGAAAGCTTCTTTCTCTTTGTTATCGGAGGATATTTCCTTTGGCCCTATAGTCTTCTAAGGGTTCCGAAATGTCTGTTCTCAGATTCCACAGAAATAAGGCTAGCAAAGAGATCCACGAAATACAGAAGTAACTCTGTGAGTGGAAGTCACACAACACAGAGGAGTTTCTCAGAAAGCTTCTTTGCTGATTTCATCTGAGGATAGTTCCTTTTTCACCATAGCCCTCTAAGGGCTTCCAAATATCACTTTGCCAATTCCACAAGAACTGTCTTAGCGAAAGGCTTCTTGAGGGGAAAGCTGTAACTCTGTGAGATGATTTCACAGAACACAAAGAAGTTTCTCAGAAAGCTTCTTTCTCTTTGTTATCGGAGGATATTTCCTTTGGCCCTATAGTCTTCAAATGGATCTGAAATATCTGTTCTCAGATTCCACAGAAATAAGGCTTGCAAAGAGATCCACGAAATACAGATGTAACTCTGTGAGTGCAAGTCACACATCACAGAGCAGTTTCTCAGAAAGCTTCTTTCCAGATTTCATCTGAGGATATTTCCTTTTTCACCATAGCCCTCTATGGGCTTCCAAATATCACTTTGCCAATTCCACAAGAACTGCCTTACCGAAAGGCTTCTTGAAGGGAAAGTTGTAACTCTGTGAGATGATTTCACAGAACACAAAGAAGTTTCTCAGAAAGCTTCTTTCTCTTTGTTATCGGAGGATATTTTCTTTGGCCCTATAGTCTTCAAAGGGATCTGAAATATCTGTTCTCAGATTCCACAGAAATAAGGCTAGCAAAGAGATCCACGAAATTCAGATGTAACTCTGTGAGTGCAAGTCACACATCACACAGCAGTTCCTCAGAAAGCTTCTTTCCAGATTTCATCTGAGGATATTTCCTTTTTCACCATAGCCCTCTATGGGCTTCCAAGTATCACTTTGCCAATTCCACAAGAACTGTCTTAGCGAAAGACTTCTTGAGGGGAAAGCTGTAACTCTGTGAGATGATTTCACAGAACACAAAGAAGTTTCTCAGAAAGCTTCTTTCTCTTTGTTATCGGAGGATATTTCCTTTGGCCCTATAGTGTTCTTAGGGTTCCGAAATATCTGTTCTCAGATTCCACAGAAATAAGGCTAGCAAAGAGATTCACGAAATACAGAAGTAACTCTGTGAGTGGAAGTCACACAACACAGAGGAGTTTCTCAGAAAGCTTCTTTGCAGATTTCATCTGAGGATAGTTCCTTTTTCACCATAGCCCTCTATGGGCTTCCAAATATCACTTTACCAATTCCACAAGAACTGTCTTAGCGAAAGGCTTCTTGAGGAGAAAGCTGTAACTCTGTGAGATGATTTCAAAGAACCCAAAGAAGTTTCTCAGAAAGCTTCTTACTCTTTGTTATCGGAGGATATTTCCTTTGGCCCTATAGTCTTCTAAGGGATCCGAAATATCTGTTCTCAGATTCCACAGAAAGAAGGCTAGCAAAGAGATCCACGAAATACAGATATAACTCTGTGATTGTAAGTCACACATCACACAGCAGTTTCTCAGAAAGCTTCTTTCCAGATTTCATCTGAGGATATTTCCTTTTTCACCATATCCCTCTGTTGGCTTCCAAATATCACTTTGCCAATTCCACAAGAACTGTCTTAGCGAAAGGCTTCTTGAGGGGAAAGCTGTATCTCTGTGAGATGATTTCACAGAACACAAAGAAGTTTCTCAGAATGCTTCTTTCTCTTTGTTATCGGAGGATTTTTTCTTTGGCCCTATAGTCTTCAAAGGGATCTGAAATATCTGTTCTCAGATTCCACGGAAATAAGGCTAGCAAAGAGATCCACGAAATACAGATGTAACTCTGTGAGTGCAAGTCACACATAACACAGCAGTTTCTCAGAAAGCTTCTTTGCGGTTTTCATCTGAGGATATTTCCTTTTTCACCATAGCCCTCTATGTGCTTCCAAGTATCACTTTGCCAATTCCAAAAGAACTGTCTTAGCGAAAGACTTCTTGAGGGGAAAGCTGTAACTCTGTGAGATGATTTCACAGAACACAAAGAAGTTTCTCAGAAAGCTTCTTTCTCTTTGTTATCGGAGGATATTTCCTTTGGCCCTATAGTCTTCTAAGGGTTCCGAAATATCTGTTCTCAGATTCCACAGAAATAAGGCTAGCAAAGAGATCCACGAAATACAGAAGTAACTCTGTGAGTGGAAGTCACACAACACAGAGGAGTTTCTCAGAAAGCTTCTTTGCTGATTTCATCTGAGGATAGTTCCTTTTTCACGATAGCCCTCTAAGGTCTTCCAAATATCACTTTGCCAATTCCACAAGAACTGTCTTAGCGATAGGCTTCTTGAGGGGAAAGCTGTAACTCTGTGAGATGATTTCACAGAACACAAAGAAGTTTCTCAGAAAGCTTCTTTCTCTTTGTTATCGGAGGATATTTCCTTTGGCCCTATCGTCTTCAAAGGGATCTGAAATATCTGTTCTCAGATTCCACAGAAATAAGGCTTGCAAAGAGATCCACGAAATACAGATGTAACTCTGTGAGTGCAAGTCACACATCACAGAGCAGTGTCTCAGAAAGCTTCTTTCCAGATTTCATCTGAGGATATTTCCTTTTTCACCATAGCCCTCTATGGGCTTCCAAATATCACTTTGCCAATTCCACAAGAACTGCCTTACCGAAAGGCTTCTTGAAGGGAAAGTTGTAACTCTGTGAGATGATTTCACAGAACACAAAGAAGTTTCTCAGAAAGCTTCTTTCTCTTTGTTATCGGAGGATATTTTCTTTGGCCCTATAGTATTCAAAGGGATCTGAAATATCTGTTCTCAGATTCCACAGAAATAAGGCTAGCAAAGAGATCCACGAAATTCAGATGTAACACTGTGAGTGCAAGTCACACATCACACAGCAGTTTCTCAGAAAGCTTCTTTCCAGATTTCATCTGAGGATATTTCCTTTTTCACCATAGCCCTCTATGGGCTTCCAAGTATCACTTTGCCAATTCCACAAGAACTGTCTTAGCGAAAGACTTCTTGAGGGGAAAGCTGTAACTCTGTGAGATGATTTCACAGAACACAAAGAAGTTTCTCAGAAAGCTTCTTTCTCTTTGTTATCGGAGGATATTTCCTTTGGCCCTATAGTGTTCTTAGGGTTCCGAAATATCTGTTCTCAGATTCCACAGAACTAAGGCTAGCAAAGAGATTCACGAAATACAGAAGTAACTCTGTGAGTGGAAGTCACACAACAAAGAGGAGTTTCTCAGAAAGCTTCTTTGCAGATTTCATCTGAGGATAGTTCCTTTTTCACCATAGCCCTCTATGGGCTTCCAAATATCACTTTGCCAATTCCACAAGAACTGTCTTTGCGAAAGGCTTCTTGAGGGGAAAGCTGTAACTCTGTGAGATGATTTCACAGAACACAAAGAAGTTTCTCAGAAAGCTTCTTTCTCTTTGTTATCGGAGGATATTTCCTTTGGCCCTATAGTCTTCAAAGGGATCTGAAATATCTGTTCTCAGATTCCACAGAAATAAGGCTTGCAAAGAGATCCACGAAATACAGATGTAAATCTGTGAGTGCAAGTCACACATCATAGAGCAGTTTCTCAGAAAGCTTCTTTCCAGATTTCATCTGAGGATATTTCCTTTTTCACCGTAGCCCTCTAAGGGCTTCCAAATATCACCTTGCCAATTCCACAAGAACTGCCTTACCGAAAGGCTTCTTGAAGGGAAAGCTGTAACTCTGTGAGATGATTTCACAGAACACAAAGAAGTTTCTCAAAAAGCTTCTTTCTCTCTGTTATCGGAGGCTATTTCCTTTGGCCCTATAGTCTTCAAAAGGATGCGAAATATCTGTTCTCAGATTCCACAGAAATAAGGCTAGCAAAGAGATCCACGAAATACAGATGTAACTGTGTGAGTGTAAGTCCCACATCACAGAGCAGTTTCTCAGAAAGCTTCTTTCCAGATTTCATCTGAGGATATTTCCTTTTTCACCATAGCCCTCTATGGGCTTCCAAATATCACTTTGCCAATTCCACAAGAACTGTCGTAGCGAAAGGCTTCATGAGGGGAAAGCTGTAACTCTGTGAGATGATTTCACAGAACACAAATAAGTTTCTCAGAATGCTTCTTTCTCTTTGTTATCGGAGGATATTTCCTTTGGCCCTATAGTCTTCAAAGGGATCCGAAATATCTGTTCTCAGATTCCACAGAAATAAGGCTAGCAAAGGTATCCACGAAATACAGATGTAACTCTGTGAGTGGAAGTCACACATCACAGAGCAGTTTCTCAGAAAGCTTCTTTCCAGATTTCACATGAGGATATTTCCTTTTTCACCATAGCCCTCTATGGGCTTCCAAATATCACTTTGCCAATTCCACAAGAACTGTCTTAGCGAAAGGCTTCTTGAAGGGAAAGCTGTAACTCTGTGAGATGATTTCACAGAACACAAAGAAGTTTCTCAGAAAGCTTCTTTCTCTTTGTTATCAGAGGATATTTCCTTTGGCCCTATAGTCTTCCAAGGGATCCGAAATATCTGTTCTCAGATTCCACAGAAATAAAGCTAGCAAAGAGATCCACGAAATACATATGTAACTCTGTGAGTGGAAGTCACACATCACACAGCGTTTCTCAGAAAGCTTCTTTAAAGATTTCATCTGAGGATATTTCCTTTTTCACCATAGCCCTTTAAGGGCTTCCAAATATCACTTTGCCAATTCCACAGGAATTGTCTTAGCGAAAGGCTTCTTGAGGGGAAAGCTGTAACTCTTTGAGATGATTTCAGAGAACACAAAGAAGTTTCTCAGAAAGCTTCATTCTCTTTGTTATCGGAGGATATTTCCTTTGGCCCTATAGTCTTCAAAGGGATCCGAAATATCTGTTCTCAGATTCCACAGAAATAAGGCTAGCAAAGAGATCCACGAAATGCAGATGTAACTCTGTGAGTGGAAGTCACATATCACAGAGCAGTTTCTCAGAAAGCTTCTTTCCAGATTTCATCTGAGGATATTTCCTTTTTCACCATAGCCCTCTACGGGCTTCCAAATATCACTCTGCCAATTCCACAAGAACTGCTTTACCGAAAGGCTTCTTTAAGGGAAAGCAATATCTCTGTGAGATGATTTCACAGAACACAAAGAAGTTTCTCATAAAGCTTCTTTCTCTTTGTTATCGGAGGATATTTCCTTTGGCCCTATAGTCTTCAAAGGGATCCGAAATATCTGTTCTCAGATTCCACAGAAATAAGGATGGCAAAGAGATCCACGAAATACAGATGTAACTCTGTGAGTGGAAGTCACACATCACAGAGCAGTTTCTCAGACAGCTTCTTTCCAGATTTCATCTGAGGATATTTCCTTTTTCACCATAGCCCTCTATGGGCTTCCAAATATCACTGTGCGAATTCCACAAGAACTGTCTTAGCGAAAGGCTTCTTGAGGGGAAAGCTGTAACTCTGTGAGATGATTTCACAGAACACAAAGAAGTTTCTCAGAAAGCTTCTTTCTCTTTGTTATCGGAGAATATTTCCTTTGGCCCTATGGACTTCAAAGGGATCCGAAATATCTGTTCTCAGATTCCACAGAAATAAGGCTACCAAAGAGATCCACGTAATACAGATGTAACTCTCTGAGTGGAAGTCACACATCACAGAGCAGTTTCCCAGAAAGCTTCTTTCCAGATTTCATCTGAGGATATTTCCTTTTTCACCATAGCCCTCTATGGGCTTCCAAATATCACTTTGCCAATTCCACAAGAACTGTCGTAGCGAAAGGCTCCTTGAGGTGAAAGCTGTAACTCTGTGAGATGATTTCACAGAACACAAAGAAGTTTCTCAGAAAGCTTCTTTCTCTTTGTTATCGGAGGATATTTCCTTTGGCCCTATAGTCTTCAAAGGGATCCGAAATATCTGTTCTCAGATTCCACAGAAATAAGGCTAGCAAAGAGATCCACGAAATACAGATTTAACTCTGTGAGTGGAAGTCACACATCACAGAGCAGTTAATCAGAAAGCTTCTTTCCAGATTTCATTTGAGGATATTTCCTTTTTCACCATAGCCCTCTATGGGCTTCCAAATATCACTGAGCGAATTCCAAAAGAACTGTCTTAGCGAAAGTCTTCTTGAGGGGAAAGCTGTAACTCAGTGAGATGATTTCAGAGAACACAAAGAAGTTTCTCAGAAAGCTTCTTTCTCTTTGTTATCGGAGGATATTTCCTTTGGCCCTATAGTCTTCAAAGGGATCCGAAATATCTGTTCTCAGATTCCACAGAAATAAGGCTAGCAAAGGGATCCACGAAATACAGATGTAACTCTGTGAGTGGAAGTCACACATCACAGAGCAGTTTCTCAGAAAGCTTCTTTCCAGATTTCATCTGAGGATATTTCCTTTTTCACCGTAGCCCTCTATTTGCTTCCAAATATCACTTTGCCAATTCCACAAGAACTGTCTTAGCGAAAGGCTTCTTGAGGGGAAAACTGTAACTCTGTGAGATGATTTCACAGAACACAAAGAAGTTTCTCAGAAAGCTTCTTTCTCTTTGTTATTGGAGGATATTTCCTTTGGCCCTATAGTCTTCAAAGGGATCCGAAATATCTGTTCTCAGATTCCACAGAAATAAGGCTAGCAAAGAGATCCACGAAATACAGATGTAACTCTGTGAGTGCAAGTGACACATCACAGAGCAGTTTCTCAGAAAGCTTCTTTCCAGATTTCATCTGAGAATACTTCCTTTTCACCATAGCCCTCAATGGGCTTCCAAATATCACTTTGCCAATTCCACAAGAACTGCCTTACCGAAAGGCTTCTTGAAGAGAAAGCTGTATCTCTGTGAGATGATTTCACAGAACACAAAGAAATTTCTCAGAAAGCTTCTTTCTCTTTGTTATCGAAGGATATTTCCTTTGGACCAATAGTCTTCAAGGGATCCGAAATATCTGTCCTCAGATTCCACAGAAATAAGGCTAGCAAAGAGATCCACGAAATACAGATGTAACTCTGTGAGTGGAAGTCACACATCACACAGCAGTTTCTCAGAAAGCTTCTTTCCAGATTTCATCGGAGGATATTTCCTTTTTCACCATAGCCCTCTATGGGCTTCCAAATATCACTTTGCCAATTCCACAAGAACTGTCTTAGCGAAAGTCTTCTTGAGGGGAAAGCTGTAACTCTGTGAGATGATTTCACAAAACACCAAGAAGTTTCTCAAAAAGCTTCTTTCCCTCTGTTATCCTAGGATATTTCCTTTGGCCCTATAGTCTTCAAAAGGATCCGAAATATCTGTTCTCAGATTCCACAGAAATAAGGCTAGCAAAGAGATCCACGAAATAGAGATGTAACTCTGTGAGTGCAAGTCACACATCACACAGCAGTTTCTCAGAAAGCTTCTTTCCAGATTTCATCTGAGGATAATTCCTTTTTCACCAAAGCCCTCTATGGGCTTCCAAATATCACTTTGCCAATTCCACAAGAACTGTCTTAGCGAAAGGCTTCTTGAGGGGAAAGCTGTAACTCTGTGAGATGATTTCACAGAACACAAAGAAGTTTCTCAGAATGCTTCTTTCTCTTTGTTATCGGAGGTTATTTCCTTTGACCCTATATTCTTCAAAGGGATCCGAAATATCTGTTCTCAGATTCCACAGAAATCAGGATAACAAAGATTCCACGAAATACAGATGTACCTCTGTGAGTGCAAGTGACACATCACACAGCAGTTTCTCAGAAAGCTTCTTTCCAGATTTCATCTGAGGATATTTCCTTTTCACTTTAGCCCTCGATGGGCTTCCAAATATCACTTTGCCAATTCCACAAGAACTGCCTTACTGAAAGGCTTCTAGAAGGGAAAGCTGTAACTCTGTGAGATGATTTCACAGAACACAAAGAAGTTTCTCAGAAAGCTTCTTTCTCTTTGTTATCGGAGGATATTTCCTTTGGCCCTATAGTTTCAAAGGGATCCGAAATATCTGTTTCTAGATTCCACAGAAATAAGGCTAGCAAAGAGATCCACGAAATACAGATGTAACTCTGTGAGTGGAAGTCACACATCACAGAGCAGTTTCTCAGAAAGCTTCTTTCCAGATATCATCTGAGGATACTTCCTTTTTCACCATAGCCCTCTATGGGTTTCCAAATATCACTTTGCCAATTCCACAAGAACTGTCTTAGCGAAAGTCTTCCTGAGGAGAAAGCTGTAACTCCGTGAGATGATTTCACAAAACACAAAGAAGTTTCTCAAAAAGCTTCTTTCTCTCTGTTATCGGAGGATATTTCCTTTGGCCCTATAGTCTTCAAAAGGATGCGAAATATCTGTTCTCAGATTCCACAGAAATAAGGCTAGCAAAGAGATCCACGAAATACAGATGTAACTCTGTGAGTGTAAGTCCCATATCACAGAGCAGTTTCTCAGAAAGCTTCTTTCCAGATTTCATCTGAGGATATTTCCTTTTTCACCATAGCCCTCTATGGGCTTCCAAATATCACTCTGCCAATTCCACAAGAACTGTCGTAGCGAAAGGCTCCTTGAGGGGAAAGCTGTAACTCTGAGAGATGATTTCACAGAACACAAATAAGTTTCTCAGAAAGCTTCTTTCTCTTTGTTATCGGAGGATATTTCCTTTGGCCCTATAGTCTTCAAAGGGATCCGAAAGATCTGTTCTCAGATTCCACAGAAATAAGGCTAGCAAAGTGATCCACGAAATACAGATGTAACTCTGTGAGTGTAAGTCCCACATCACAGAGCAGTTTCTCAGAAAGCTTCTTTCCAGATTTCATCTGAGGATATTTCCTTTTTCACCATAGCCCTCTATGGGCTTCCAAATATCAATTTGCCAATTCCACAAGAACTGTCGTAGCGAAAGGCTCCTTGAGGGGAAAGCTGTAACTCTGAGAGATGATTTCACAGAACACAAATAAGTTTCTCAGAAAGCTTCTTTCTCTTTGTTATCGGAGGATATTTCCTTTGGCCCTATAGTCTTCAAAGGGATCCGAAATATCTGTTCTCAGATTCCACAGAAATAAGGCTAGCAAAGAGATCCATGAAATACAGATGTAACTCTGTGAGTGCAAGTCACACATCACATAGCAGTTTCTCAGAAACCTTCTTTCCAGATTTCATCTGAAGATATTTCCTTTTTCACCATAGCCCTCTATGGGCTTCCAAATATCACTTTGCCAATTCCACAAGAACTGCCTTACCGAAAGGCTTCTTGGAGGGAAAGCTGTATCTCTGTGAGATGATTTCACAGAACACGAAGAAATTTCTCAGAAAGCTTCTTTCTCTTTGTTATCGAAGGATATTTCCTTTGGACCAATAGTCTTCAAAGGGATCCGAAATATCTGTTCTCAGATTCCACAGAAATAAGGCTAGCAAAGAGATCCACGAAATACAGATGTAACTCTGTGAGTGGAAGTCACACATCACAGAGCAGTTTCTCAGAAAGCTTCTTTCCAGATTTCATCGGAGGATATTTCCTTTTTCACCATAGCCCTCTATGGGCTTCCAAATATCACTTTGCCAATTCCACAAGAACTGTCTTAGCGAAAGGCTTCTTGAGGGGAAAGCTGTAACTCTGTGAGATGATTTCACAGAACACAAAGAAGTTTCTCAAAAAGCTTCTTTCTCTTTGTTATCGGAGGATATTTCCTTTGGCCCTATAGTCTTCAAAGGGATCCGAAATATCTGTTCTCAGATTCCACAGAAATAAGGCTAGCAAAGAGATCCACGAAATACAGATGTAACTCTGTGAGTGCAAGTGACACATCACAGAGCAGTTTCTCAGAAAGCTTCTTTCCAGATTTCATCTGAGGATATTTCCTTTTCACCATAGCCCTCTATGGGCTTCCAAATATCACATTGCCAATTCCACAAGAACTGCCTTACCGAAAGGCTTCTTGAAGGGAAAGCTGTATCTCTGTGAGATGATTTCACAGAACACGAAGAAATTTCTCAGAAAGCTTCTTTCTCTTTGTTATCGAAGGATATTTCCTTTGGACCAATAGTCTTCAAAGGGATCCGAAATATCTGTTCTCAGTTTCCACAGAAATAAGGCTAGCAAAGAGATCCACGAAATACAGATGTAACTCTGTGAGTGGAAGTCACACATCACAGAGCAGTTTCTCAGAAAGCTTCTTTCCAGATTTCATCGGAGGATATTTCGTTTTTCACCATAGCCCTCCTTGGGCTTCCAAATATCACTTTGCCAATTCCACAAGAACTGCCTTAGCGAAATGCCTCTTGAGGGGAATGCTGTAACTCTGTGAGATGATTTCACAGAACACAAAGAAGTTTCTCAGAAAGCTTCTTTCTCTTTGTTATCGGAGGATATTTCCTTTGGCCCTATAGTTTCAAAGGGATCCGAAATATCTGTTTCTAGATTCCACAGAAATAAGGCTAGCAAAGAGATCCACGAAATACAGATGTAACTCTGTGAGTGGAAGTCACACATCACAGAGCAGTTTCTCAGAAAGCTTCTTTCCAGATATCATCTGAGGATACTTCCTTTTTCACCATAGCCCTCTATGGGTTTCCAAATATCACTTTGCCAATTCCACAAGAACTGTCTTAGCGAAAGTCTTCCTGAGGAGAAAGCTGTAACTCCGTGAGATGATTTCACAAAACACAAAGAAGTTTCTCAAAAAGCTTCTTTCTCTCTGTTATCGGAGGATATTTCCTTTGGCCCTATAGTCTTCAAAAGGATGCGAAATATCTGTTCTCAGATTCCACAGAAATAAGGCTAGCAAGGAGATCCACGAAATAAAGATGTAACTCTGTGAGTGTAAGTCCCATATCACAGAGCAGTTTCTCAGAAAGCTTCTTTCCAGATTTCATCTGAGGATATTTCCTTTTTCACCATAGCCCTCTATGGGCTTCCAAATATCACTCTGCCAATTCCACAAGAACTGTCGTAGCGAAAGGCTCCTTGAGGGGAAAGCTGTAACTCTGAGAGATGATTTCACAGAACACAAATAAGTTTCTCAGAAAGCTTCTTTCTCTTTGTTATCGGAGGATATTTCCTTTGGCCCTATAGTCTTCAAAGGGATCCGAAAGATCTGTTCTCAGATTCCACAGAAATAAGGCTAGCAAAGTGATCCACGAAATACAGATGTAACTCTGTGAGTGTAAGTCCCACATCACAGAGCAGTTTCTCAGAAAGCTTCTTTCCAGATTTCATCTGAGGATATTTCCTTTTTCACCATAGCCCTCTATGGGCTTCCAAATATCAATTTGCCAATTCCACAAGAACTGTCGTAGCGAAAGGCTCCTTGAGGGGAAAGCTGTAACTCTGAGAGATGATTTCACAGAACACAAATAAGTTTCTCAGAAAGCTTCTTTCTCTTTGTTATCGGAGGATATTTCCTTTGGCCCTATAGTCTTCAAAGGGATCCGAAATATCTGTTCTCAGATTCCACAGAAATAAGGCTAGCAAAGAGATCCATGAAATACAGATGTAACTCTGTGAGTGCAAGTCACACATCACATAGCAGTTTCTCAGAAAGCTTCTTTCCAGATTTCATCTGAAGATATTTCCTTTTTCACCATAGCCCTCTATGGGCTTCCAAATATCACTTTGCCAATTCCACAAGAACTGCCTTACCGAAAGGCTTCTTGGAGGGAAAGCTGTATCTCTGTGAGATGATTTCACAGAACACGAAGAAATTTCTCAGAAAGCTTCTTTCTCTTTGTTATCGAAGGATATTTCCTTTGGACCAATAGTCTTCAAAGGGATCCGAAATATCTGTTCTCAGATTCCACAGAAATAAGGCTAGCAAAGAGATCCACGAAATACAGATGTAACTCTGTGAGTGGAAGTCACACATCACAGAGCAGTTTCTCAGAAAGCTTCTTTCCAGATTTCATCGGAGGATATTTCCTTTTTCACCATAGCCCTCTATGGGCTTCCAAATATCACTTTGCCAATTCCACAAGAACTGTCTTAGCGAAAGGCTTCTTGAGGGGAAAGCTGTAACTCTGTGAGATGATTTCACAGAACACAAAGAAGTTTCTCAAAAAGCTTCTTTCTCTTTGTTATCGGAGGATATTTCCTTTGGCCCTATAGACTTCAAAGGGATCCGAAATATCTGTTCTCAGATTCCACAGAAATAAGGCTAGCAAAGAGATCCACGAAATACAGATGTAACTCTGTGAGTGCAAGTGACACATCACAGAGCAGTTTCTCAGAAAGCTTCTTTCCAGATTTCATCTGAGGATATTTCCTTTTCACCATAGCCCTCTATGGGCTTCCAAATATCACATTGCCAATTCCACAAGAACTGCCTTACCGAAAGGCTTCTTGAAGGGAAAGCTGTATCTCTGTGAGATGATTTCACAGAACACGAAGAAATTTCTCAGAAAGCTTCTTTCTCTTTGTTATCGAAGGATATTTCCTTTGGACCAATAGTCTTCAAAGGGATCCGAAATATCTGTTCTCAGTTTCCACAGAAATAAGGCTAGCAAAGAGATCCACGAAATACAGATGTAACTCTGTGAGTGGAAGTCACACATCACAGAGCAGTTTCTCAGAAAGCTTCTTTCCAGATTTCATCGGAGGATATTTCGTTTTTCACCATAGACCTCCTTGGGCTTCCAAATATCACTTTGCCAATTCCACAAGAACTGCCTTAGCGAAATGCCTCTTGAGGGGAATGCTGTAACTCTGTGAGATGATTTCACAGAACACAAAGAAGTTTCTCAGAAAGCTTCTTTCTCTTTGTTATCGGAGGATATTTCCTTTGGCCCTATAGTCTTCAAAGGGATCCGAAATATCCGTTCTCAGATTCCACACAAATAAGGCTAGCAAAGAGATCCACGAAATACAGATGTAACTCTGTGAGTGGAATTCACACATCACAGAGCAGTTTCTCAGAAAGCTTCTTTCCAGATTTCATCTGAGTATATTTCCTTTTTCACCATAGCCCTCTATGGGCTTCCAAATATCACTTTGCCAATTCCACAAGAACTGACGTAGCGAAAGGCTTCTTGAGGGGAAAGCTGTAACTCTGTGAGATGATTTCACAGAACACAAAGAAGTTTCTCAGAATGCTTCTTTCTCTTTGTTATCGGAGGATATTTCCTTTGGCCCTATAGTCTTCAAAGGGATCCGAAATATCTGTTCTCAAATTCCACAGAAATAAGGCTAGCAAAGGGATCCACGAAATACAGATGTAACTCTGTGAGTGGAAGTCACACATCACAGAGCAGTTTCTCAGAATGCGTCTTTCCAGATTTCATCTGAGGATATTTCCTTTTTCACCATAGCCCTCTATGGGCTTCCAAATATCACTGTGCGAATTCCTCAAGAACTGTCTTAGCGAAAGGCTTCTTGAGGGGAAAGCTGTAACTCTGTGAGATGATTTCACAGAACACAAAGAAGTTTCTCAGAAAGCTTCTTTCTCTTTGTTATCGGAGGATATTTCCTTTGGCCCTATAGTCTTCAAAGGGATCCGAAATATCTGTTCTCAGATTCCACAGAAATAAGGCTAGCAAAGAGATCCACGAAATACAGATGTAACTCTGTGAGTGCAAGTCACACATCACACAGCAGTTTCTCAGAAAGCTTCTTTCCAGATTTCATCTGAGGATAATTCCTTTTTCACCAAAGCCTTCTATGGGCTTCCAAATATCACTTTGCCAATTCCACAAGAACTGTCTTAGCGAAAGGCTTCTTGAGGGGAAAGCTGTAACTCTGTGAGATGATTTCATAGAACACAAAGAAGTTTCTCAGAATGCTTCTTTCTCTTTGTTATCGGAGGATATTTCCTTTGCCCCTATAGTCTTCAAAGGGATCCGAAATATCTGTTCTCAGATTCCACAGAAATAAGGATAGCAAAGAGTCCACGAAATACAGATGTAACTCTGTGAGTGCAAGAGACACATCACACAGCAGTTTCTCAGAAAGCTTCTTTCCAGATTTCATCTGAGGATATTTCCTTTTCACCTTAGCCCTCGATGGGCTTCCAAATATCACTTTGCCAATTCCACAAGCAGTGCCTTACCGAAAGGCTTCTGGAAGGGGAAGCTGTAACTCTGTGAGATGATTTCACAGAACACAAAGAAGTTTCTCAGAAATCTTCTTTCTCTTTGTTTTCGGAGGATATTTCCTTTGGCCCTATAGTCTTCAAAGGGATCTGAAATATCTGTTCTCAGATTCCACAGAAATAAGGCTAGCAAAGAGATCCACGAAATACAGATAACTCTGTGAGTGGAAGTCACACATCACAGAGCAGTTTCTCAGAAAGCTTCTTTCCAGATTTCATCTGAGGATATTTCCTTTTTCACCATAGACCTCTATGGGCTTCCAAATATCACTGTGCGAATTCCACAAGAACTGTCTTAGCGAAAGGCTTCTTGAGGGGAAAGCTGTAACTCTGTGAGATGATTTCACAGAACACAAAGAAGTTTCTCAGAAAGCTTCTTTCTCTTTGTTATCGGAGGATATTTCCTTTGGCCCTATAGTCTTCAAAGGGATCTGAAATATCTGTTCTCAGATTCTACACAAATAAGGCTAGCAAAGAGATCCACGAAATACAGATGTAACTCTGTGAGTGGAAGTCACACATCACAGAGCAGTTTCTCAGAAAGCTTCTTTCCAGATTTCATCTGAGGATATTTCCTTTTTCACCATGGCCATCTATGGGCTTCCAAATATCACTTTGCCAATTCCACAAGAACTGTCTTAGTGAAAGGCTTCTTGAGGGGAAAGCTGTAACTCTGTGAGATGATTTCAAAAAACACAATGAAGTTTCTCAAAAACCTTCTTTCTCTCTGTTATCGGAGGATATTTCCTTTGGCCCTATGGACTTCAAAGGGATCCGAAATATCTGTTCTCAGATTCCACAGAAATAAGGCTAGCAAAGAGATCCTCGTAATACAGATGTAACTCTCTGAGTAGAAGTCACACATCACAGAGCAGTTTCCCAGAATGCTTCTTTCCAGATTTCATCTGAGGATATTTCCTTTTTCACCATAGCCCTCTATGGGCTTCCAAATATCACTTTGCCAATTCCTCAAGAACTGTCGTAGCGAAAGGCTCCTTGAGGGGAAAGCTGTAACTCTGTAAGATGATTTCACAGAACACAAAGAAGTTTCTCAGAAAGCTTCTTTCTCTTTGTTATCGGAGGATATTTCCTTTGGCCCTATAGTCTTCAAAGGGATCCGAAATATCTGTTCTCAGATTCCACAGAAATAAGGCTAGCAAAGAGATTCACGAAATACAGATTTAACTCTGTGAGTGGAAGTCACACATCACAGAGCAGTTAATCAGAAAGCTTCTTTCCAGATTTCATTTGAGGATATTTCCTTTTTCACCATAGCCCTCTATGGGCTTCCAAATATCACTGAGCGAATTCCAAAAGAACTGTCTTAGCGAAAGGCTTCTTGAGGGGAAAGCTGTAACTCTGTGAGATGATTTCAGAGAACACAAAGAAGTTTCTCAGAAAGCTTCTTTGTCTTTGTTATCGGAGGATATTTCCTTAGGCCCTATAGTCTTCAAAGGGATCCGAAATATCTGTTCTCAGATTCCACAGAAATAAGGCTAGCAAAGAGATCCACGAAATACACATGTAACTCTGTGAGTGAAAGTCACACATCACAGAGCAGTTTCTCAGAAAGCTTCTTTCCAGATTTTATCTGAGGATATTTCCTTTTCACCATAGCCCTCTATGGGCTTCCAATTATCACTTTGCCAATTCCACAAGAACTGTCGTAGCGAAAGGCTCCTTGAGGGTAAAGCTGTAACTCTGTGAGATGATTTCAGAGAACACAAAGAAGTTTCTCAGAAAGCTTCTTTCTCTTTGTTATCGGAGGATATTTCCTTTGGCCCTATAGTCTTCAAGGGGATCCGAAATATCTGTTCTCAGATTCCACAGTAATAAGGCTAGCAAAGAGATCCACGAAATACAGATGTAACTCTGTGAGTGGAAGTCACACATCACAGAGCAGTTAATCAGAAAGCCTCTTTCCAGATTTCATTTGAGGATATTTCCTTTTTCACCATAGCCCTCTATGGGCTTCCAAATATCACTGTGCGAATTCCACAAGAACTGTCTTAGCGAAAGGCTTCTTGAGGGGAAAGCTGTAACTCTGTGAGATGATTTCACAGAACACAAAGAAGTTTCTCCGAAAGCTTCTTTCTCTTTGTTATCGGAGGATATTTCCTTTGGCCCTATAGTCTTCAAAGGGATCCGAAATATCTGTTCTCAGATTCCACAGAAATAAGGCTAGCAAAGAGATCCACGAAATACAGATGTAACTCTGTGAGTGCAAGTCACACATCACAGAGCAGTTTCTGAGAAAGCTTCTTTCCAGATTTCATTTGAGGATATTTCCTTTTTCACCATAGCCCTCTATGGGCTTCCAAATATCACTTTGCCAATTCCACAAGAACTGCCTTAGCGAAATGCCTCTTGGAGGGAAAGCTGTAACTCTGTGAGATGATTTCACAGAACACAAAGGAGTTTCTCAGAAAGCTTCTTTCTCTTTGTTATCGGAGGATATTTCCTTTGGCTCTATAGTCTTAAAAGGGATCCGAAATATCTGTTCTCAGATTCCACAGAAATAAGGCTAGCGAAGAGATCCACGAAATACAGATGTAACTCTGTGAGTGGAAGTCACACATCACAGAGCAGTTTCTGAGACAGCTTCTTTCCAGATTTCATCTGAGGATATTTCCTTTTTCACCATAGTCCTCTATGGGCTTCCAAATATCACTGTGCGAATTCCACAAGAACTGTCTTAGCGAAAGGCGTCTTGAGGGGAAAGCTGTAACTCTGTGAGATGATTTCACAGAACACAAAGAAGTTTCTCAGAAAGCTTCTTTCTCTTTGTTATCGGAGGATATTTCCTTTGGCCCTATAGTCTTCAAAGGGATCCGAAATATCTGTTCTCAGATTCCACAGAAATAAGGCTAGCAAAGAGATCCACGAAATACAGATGTAACTCTGTGAGTGCAAGTCACACATCACACAGCAGTTTCTCAGAAAGCTTCTTTCCAGATTTCATCTGAGGATAATTCCTTTTTCACCAAAGCCTTCTATGGGCTTCCAAATATCACTTTGCCAATTCCACAAGAACTGTCTTAGCGAAAGGCTTCTTGAGGGGAAAGCTGTAACTCTGTGAGATGATTTCATAGAACGCAAAGAAGTTTCTCAGAATGCTTCTTTCTCTTTGTTATCGGAGGATATTTCCTTTGGCCCTATAGTCTTCAAAGGGATCCGAAATATCAGTTCTCAGATTCCACAGAAATAAGGATAGCAAAGAGTCCACGAAATACAGATGTAACTCTGTGAGTGCAAGTGACACATCACACAGCAGTTTCTCAGAAAGCTTCTTTCCAGATTTCATCTGAGGATATTTCCTTTTCACCTTAGCCCTCGATGGGCTTCCAAATATCACTTTGCCAATTCCACAAGCACTGCCTTACCGAAAGGCTTCTGGAAGGGAAAGCTGTAACTCTGTGAGATGATTTCACAGAAAACAAAGAAGTTTCTCAGAAATCTTCTTTCTCTTTGTTATCGGAGGATATTTCCTTTGGCCCTATAATCTTCAAAGGTATCTGAAATATCTGTTCTCAGATTCTACACAAATAAGGCTAGCAAAGAGATCCACGAAATACAGATGTAACTCTGTGAGTGGAAGTCACACATCACAGAGCAGTTTCTCAGAAAGCTTCTTTCCAGATTTCATCTGAGGATATTTCCTTTTTCACCATAGCCATCTATGGGCTTCCAAATATCACTTTGCCAATTCCACAAGAACTGTTTTAGTGAAAGGCTTCTTGAGGGGAAAGCTGTAACTCTGTGAGATGATTTCACAAAACACAAAGAAGTTTCTCAAAAAGCTCCTTTCTCTCTGTTATCGGAGGATATTTCCTTTGGCCCTATGGACTTCAAAGGGATCCGAAATATCTGTTCTCAGATTCCACAGAAATAAGGCTAGCAAAGAGATCCACGTAATACAGATGTAACTCTCTGAGTGGAAGTCACACATCACAGAGCAGTTTCCCAGAAAGCTTCTTTCCAGATTTCATCTGAGGATATTTCCTTTTTCACCATAGCCCTCTATGGGCTTCCAAATATCACTTTGCCAATTCCACAAAAACTGTCGTACCGAAAGGCTCCTTGAGGGGAAAGCTGTAACTCTGTGAGATGTTTTCACAGAACACAAAGAAGTTTCTCAGAAAGCTTCTTTCTCTTTGTTATCGGAGGATATTTCCTTTGGCCCTATAGTCTTCAAAGGGATCCGAAATATCTGTTCTCAGATTCCACAGTAATAAGGCTAGCAAAGAGATCCACGAAATACAGATGTAACTCTGTGAGTGGAAGTCACACAGCACAGAGCAGTTAATCAGAAAGCCTCTTTCCAGATTTCATTTGAGGATATTTCCTTTTTCACCATAGCCCTCTATGGGCTTCCAAATATCACTGTGCGAATTCCACAAGAACTGTCTTAGCGAAAGGCTTCTTGAGGGGAAAGCTGTAACTCTGTGAGATGATTTCACAGAACACAAAGAAGTTTCTCCGAAAGCTTCTTTCTCTTTGTTATCGGAGGATATTTCCTTTGGCCCTATAGTCTTCAAAGGGATCCGAAATATCTGTTCTCAGATTCCACAGAAATAAGGCTAGCCAAGAGATCCACGAAATACAGATGTAACTCTGTGAGTGGAAGTCACACATCACAGAGCAGTTTCTCAGAAAGCTTCTTTCCAGATTTCATCTGAGGATATTTGCTTTTTCACCATAGCCCTCTATTTGCTTCCAAATGTCACTTTGCCAATTCCACAAGAACTGTCTTAGCGAAAGGTTTCTTGAGGGGAAAACTGTAACTCTGTGAGATGATTTCACAGAACACAAAGAAGTTTCTCAGAAAGCTTCTTTCTCTTTGTTATCGGAGGATATTTCCTTTGGCCCTATAGTATTCAAATGGATCCGAAATATCTGTTCTCAGATTCCACAGAAATAAGGCTAGCAAAGAGATCCACGAAATACAGATGTAACTCTGTGAGTGCAAGTGACACATCACAGAGCAGTTTCTCAGAAAGCTTCTTTCCAGATTTCATCTGAGGATATTTCCTTTTCACCATAGCCCTCAATGGGCTTCCAAATATCACTTTGCCAATTCCACAAGAACTGCCTTACCGAAAGGCTTCTTGAAGAGAAAGCTGTATCTCTGTGAGATGATTTCACAGAACACAAAGAAATTTCTCAGAAAGCTTCTTTCTCTTTGTTATCGAAGGATATTTCCTTTGGACCAATAGTCTTCAAAGGGATCCGAAATATCTGTCCTCAGATTCCACAGAAATAAGGCTAGCAAAGAGATCCACGAAATACAGATGTACCTCTGTGAGTGGAAGTCACACATCACAGAGCAGTTTCTCAGAAAGCTTCTTTCCAGATTTCATCGGAGGATATTTCCTTTTTCACCATAGCCCTCTATGGGCTTCCAAATATCACTTTTCCAATTCCACAAGAACTGTCTTAGCGAAAGTCTTCTTGAGGGGAAAGCTGTAACTCTGTGAGATGATTTCACAAAACACCAAGAAGTTTCTCAAAAAGCTTCTTTCTCTCTGTTATCCTAGGATATTTCATTTGGCCCTATAGTCTTCAAAAGGATCCCGAAATATCTGTTCTCAGATTCCACAGAAATAAGGCTAGCAAAGAGATCCACGAAATACAGATGTAACTCTGTGAGTGCAAGTCACACATCACAGAGCAGTTTCTGAGAAAGCTTCTTTCCAGATTTCATTTGAGGATATTTCCTTTTTCACCATAGCCCTCTATGGGCTTCCAAATATCACTTTGCCAATTCCACAAGAACTGCCTTAGCGAAATGCCTCTTGGAGGGAAAGCTGTAACTCTGTGAGATGATTTCACAGAACACAAAGAAGTTTCTCAGAAAGCTTCCTTCTCTTTGTTATCGGAGGATATTTCCTTTGGCTCTATAGTCTTAAAAGGGATCCGAAATATCTGTTCTCAGATTCCACAGAAATAAGGCTAGCGAAGAGATCCACGAAATACAGATGTAACTCTGTGAGTGGAAGTCACACATCACAGAGCAGTTTCTGAGACAGCTTCTTTCCAGATTTCATCTGAGGATATTTCCTTTTTCACCATAGCCCTCTATGGGCTTCCAAATATCACTTTGCCAATTCCACAAGAACTGTCTTAGTGAAAGACTTCTTGAGGGGAAAGCTGTAACTCTGTGAGATGATTTCACAAAACACAAAGAAGTTTCTCAAAAAGCTTCTTTCTCTCTGTTATCGGAGGATATTTCCTTTGGCCCTATGGACTTCAAAGGGATCCGAAATATCTGTTCTCAGATTCCACAGAAATAAGGCTAGCAAAGAGATCCACGTAATACAGATGTAACTCTCTGAGTGGAAGTCACACATCACAGAGCAGTTTCCCAGAAAGCTTCTTTCCAGATTTCATCTGAGGATATTTCCTTTTTCACCATAGCCCTCTATGGGCTTCCAAATATCACTTTGCCAATTCCACAAGAACTGTCGTAGCGAAAGGCTCCTTGAGGGGAAAGCTGTAACTCTGTAAGATGATTTCACAGAACACAAAGAAGTTTCTCAGAAAGCTTCTTTCTCTTTGTTATCGGAGGATATTTCCTTTGGCCCTATAGTCTTCAAACGGATCCGAAATATCTGTTCTCAGATTCCACAGAAATAAGGCTAGCAAAGAGATCCACGAAATACAGATTTAACTCTGTGAGTGGAAGTCACACATCACAGAGCAGTTAATCAGAAAGCTTCTTTCCAGATTTCATTTGAGGATATTTCCTTTTTCACCATAGCCCTCTAGGGGCTTCCAAATATTACTGAGCGAATTCCAAAAGAACTGTCTTAGCGAAAGGCTTCTTGAGGGGAAAGCTGTAACTCTGTGAGATGATTTCAGAGAACACAAAGAAGTTTCTCAGAAAGCTTCTTTGTCTTTGTTATCGGAGGATATTTCCTTTGGCCCTATAGTCTTCAAAGGGATCCGAAATATCTGTTCTCAGATTCCACAGAAATAAGGCTAGCAAAGAGATCCACGAAATACACATGTAACTCTGTGAGTGAAAGTCACACATCACAGAGCAGTTTCTCAGAAAGCTTCTTTCCAGATTTTATCTGAGGATATTTCCTTTTCACCATAGCCCTCTATGGGCTTCCAATTATCACTTTGCCAATTCCACAAGAACTGTCGTAGCGAAAGGCTCCTTGAGGGTAAAGCTGTAACTCTGTGAGATGATTTCAGAGAACACAAAGAAGTTTCTCAGAAAGCTTCTTTCTCTTTGTTATCGGAGGATATTTCCTTTGGCCCTATAGTCTTCAAAGGGATCCGAAATATCTGTTCTCAGATTCCACAGTAATAAGGCTAGCAAAGAGATCCACGAAATACAGATGTAACTCTGTGAGTGGAAGTCACACATCACAGAGCAGTTAATCAGAAAGCCTCTTTCCAGATTTCATTTGAGGATATTTCCTTTTTCACCATAGCCCTCTATGGGCTTCCAAATATCACTGAGCGAATTCCACAAGAACAGTCTTAGCGAAAGGCTTCTTGAGGGGAAAGCTGTAACTCTGTGAGATGATTTCACAGAACACAAAGAAGTTTCTCCGAAAGCTTCTTTCTCTTTGTTATCGGAGGATATTTCCTTTGGCCCTATAGTCTACAAAGGGATCCGAAATATCTGTTCTCAGATTCCACAGAAATAAGGCTAGCAAAGAGATCCACGAAATACAGATGTAACTCTGTGAGTGGAAGTCACACATCACAGAGCAGTTTCTCAGAAAGCTTCTTTCCAGATTTCATCTGAGGATATTTCCTTTTTCACCGTAGCCCTCTATTTGCTTCCAAATATCACTTTGCCAATTCCACAAGAACTGTCTTAGCGAAAGGTTTCTTGAGGGGAAAACTGTAACTCTGTGAGATGATTTCACAGAACACAAAGAAGTTTCTCAGAAAGCTTCTTTCTCTTTGTTATCGGAGGATATTTCCTTTGGCCCTATAGACTTCAAAAGGATCCGAAATATCTGTTCTCAGATTCCACAGAAATAAGGCTAGCAAAGAGATCCACGAAATACAGATGTAACTCTGTGAGTGCAAGTCACACATCACAGAGCAGTTTCTGAGAAAGCTTCTTTCCAGATTTCATTTGAGGATATTTCCTTTTTCACCATAGCCCTCTATGGGCTTCCAAATATCACTTTGCCAATTCCACAAGAACTGCCTTAGCGAAATGCCTCTTGGAGGGAAAGCTGTAACTCTGTGAGATGATTTCACAGAACACAAAGAAGTTTCTCAGAAAGCTTCTTTCTCTTTGTTATCGGAGGATATTTCCTTTGGCTCTATAGTCTTAAAAGGGATCCGAAATATCTGTTCTCAGATTCCACAGAAATAAGGCTAGCGAAGAGATCCACGAAATACAGATGTAACTCTGTGAGTGGAAGTCACACATCACAGAGCAGTTTCTGAGACAGCTTCTTTCCAGATTTCATCTGAGGATATTTCCTTTTTCACCATAGCCCTCTATGGGCTTCCAAATATCACTTTGCCAATTCCACAAGAACTGTCTTAGTGAAAGGCTTCTTGAGGGGAAAGCTGTAACTCTGTGAGATGATTTCACAAAACACAAAGAAGTTTCTCAAAAAGCTTCTTTCTCTCTGTTATCGGAGGATATTTCCTTTGGCCCTATGGACTTCAAAGGGATCCGAAATATCTGTTCTCAGATTCCACAGAAATAAGGCTAGCAAAGAGATCCACGTAATACAGATGTAACTCTCTGAGTGGAAGTCACACATCACAGAGCAGTTTCCCAGAAAGCTTCTTTCCAGATTTCATCTGAGGATATTTCCTTTTTCACCATAGCCCTCTATGGGCTTCCAAATATCACTTTGCCAATTCCACAAGCAGTGCCTTACCGAAAGGCTTCTGGAAGGGGAAGCTGTAACTCTGTGAGATGATTTCACAGAACACAAAGAAGTTTCTCAGAAATCTTCTTTCTCTTTGTTATCGGAGGATATTTCCTTTGGCCCTATAGTCTTCAAAGGGATCCGAAATATCTGTTCTCAGATTCCACAGAAATAAGGCTAGCAAAGAGATCCACGAAATACAGATGTAACTCTGTGAGTGGAAGTCACACATCACAGAGCAGTTTCTCAGAAAGCTTCTTTCCAGATTTCATCTGAGGATATTTCCTTTTTCACCATAGACCTCTATGGGCTTCCAAATATCACTGTGCGAATTCCACAAGAACTGTCTTAGCGAAAGGCTTCTTGAGGGGAAAGCTGTAACTCTGTGAGATGATTTCACAGAACACAAAGAAGTTTCTCAGAAAGCTTCTTTCTCTTTGTTATCGGAGGATATTTCCTTTGGCCCTATAGTCTTCAAAGGGATCTGAAATATCTGTTCTCAGATTCTACACAAATAAGGCTAGCAAAGAGATCCACGAAATACAGATGTAACTCTGTGAGTGGAAGTCACACATCACAGAGCAGTTTCTCAGAAAGCTTCTTTCCAGATTTCATCTGAGGATATTTCCTTTTTCACCATGGCCATCTATGGGCTTCCAAATATCACTTTGCCAATTCCACAAGAACTGTCTTAGTGAAAGGCTTCTTGAGGGGAAAGCTGTAACTCTGTGAGATGATTTCAAAAAACACAAAGAAGTTTCTCAAAAACCTTCTTTCTCTCTGTTATCGGAGGATATTTCCTTTGGCCCTATGGACTTCAAAGGGATCCGAAATATCTGTTCTCAGATTCCACAGAAATAAGGCTAGCAAAGAGATCCTCGTAATACAGATGTAACTCTCTGAGTAGAAGTCACACATCACAGAGCAGTTTCCCAGAATGCTTCTTTCCAGATTTCATCTGAGGATATTTCCTTTTTCACCATAGCCCTCTATGGGCTTCCAAATATCACTTTGCCAATTCCTCAAGAACTGTCGTAGCGAAAGGCTCCTTGAGGGGAAAGCTGTAACTCTGTAACATGATTTCACAGAACACAAAGAAGTTTCTCAGAAAGCTTCTTTCTCTTTGTTATCGGAGGATATTTCCTTTGGCCCTATAGTCTTCAAAGGGATCCGAAATATCTGTTCTCAGATTCCACAGAAATAAGGCTAGCAAAGAGATTCACGAAATACAGATTTAACTCTGTGAGTGGAAGTCACACATCACAGAGCAGTTAATCAGAAAGCTTCTTTCCAGATTTCATTTGAGGATATTTCCTTTTTAACCATAGCCCTCTATGGGCTTCCAAATATCACTGAGCGAATTCCAAAAGAACTGTCTTAGCGAAAGGCTTCTTGAGGGGAAAGCTGTAACTCTGTGAGATGATTTCAGAGAACACAAAGAAGTTTCTCAGAAAGCTTCTTTGTCTTTGTTATCGGAGGATATTTCCTTAGGCCCTATAGTCTTCAAAGGGATCCGAAATATCTGTTCTCAGATTCCACAGAAATAAGGCTAGCAAAGAGATCCACGAAATACACATGTAACTCTGTGAGTGAAAGTCACACATCACAGAGCAGTTTCTCAGAAAGCTTCTTTCCAGATTTTATCTGAGGATATTTCCTTTTCACCATAGCCCTCTATGGGCTTCCAATTATCACTTTGCCAATTCCACAAGAACTGTCGTAGCGAAAGGCTCCTTGAGGGTAAAGCTGTAACTCTGTGAGATGATTTCAGAGAACACAAAGAAGTTTCTCAGAAAGCTTCTTTCTCTTTGTTATCGGAGGATATTTCCTTTGGCCCTATAGTCTTCAAAGGGATCCGAAATATCTGTTCTCGGATTCCACAGTAATAAGGCTAGCAAAGAGATCCAAGAAATACAGATGTAACTCTGTGAGTGGAAGTCACACATCACAGAGCAGTTAATCAGAAAGCCTCTTTCCAGATTTCATTTGAGGATATTTCCTTTTTCACCATAGCCCTCTATGGGCTTCCAAATATCACTGTGCGAATTCCACAAGAACTGTCTTAGCGAAAGGCTTCTTGAGGGGAAAGCTGTAACTCTGTGAGATGATTTCACAGAACACAAAGAAGTTTCTCCGAAAGCTTCTTTCTCTTTGTTATCGGAGGATATTTCCTTTGGCTCTATAGTCTTAAAAGGGATCCGAAATATCTGTTCTCAGATTCCACAGAAATAAGGCTAGCAAAGAGATCCACGAAATACAGATGTAACTCTGTGAGTGCAAGTCACACATCACAGAGCAGTTTCTGAGAAAGCTTCTTTCCAGATTTCATTTGAGGATATTTCCTTTTTCACCATAGCCCTCTATGGGCTTCCAAATATCACTTTGCCAATTCCACAAGAACTGCCTTAGCGAAATGCCTCTTGGAGGGAAAGCTGTAACTCTGTGAGATGATTTCACAGAACACAAAGGAGTTTCTCAGAAAGCTTCTTTCTCTTTGTTATCGGAGGATATTTCCTTTGGCTCTATAGTCTTAAAAGGGATCCGAAATATCTGTTCTCAGATTCCACAGAAATAAGGCTAGCGAAGAGATCCACGAAATACAGATGTAACTCTGTGAGTGGAAGTCACACATCACAGAGCAGTTTCTGAGACAGCTTCTTTCCAGATTTCATCTGAGGATATTTCCTTTTTCACCATAGTCCTCTATGGGCTTCCAAATATCACTGTGCGAATTCCACAAGAACTGTCTTAGCGAAAGGCGTCTTGAGGGGAAAGCTGTAACTCTGTGAGATGATTTCACAGAACACAAAGAAGTTTCTCAGAAAGCTTCTTTCTCTTTGTTATCGGAGGATATTTCCTTTGGCCCTACAGTCTTCAAAGGGATCCGAAATATCTGTTCTCAGATTCCCCAGAAATAAGGCTAGCAAAGAGATCCACGAAATACAGATGTAACTCTGTGAGTGCAAGTCACACATCACACAGCAGTTTCTCAGAAAGCTTCTTTCCAGATTTCATCTGAGGATAATTCCTTTTTCACCAAAGCCTTCTATGGGCTTCCAAATATCACTTTGCCAATTCCACAAGAACTGTCTTAGCGAAAGGCTTCTTGAGGGGAAAGCTGTAACTCTGTGAGATGATTTCATAGAACGCAAAGAAGTTTCTCAGAATGCTTCTTTCTCTTTGTTATCGGAGGATATTTCCTTTGGCCCTATAGTCTTCAAAGGGATCCGAAATATCTGTTCTCAGATTCCACAGAAATAAGGATAGCAAAGAGTCCACGAAATACAGATGTAACTCTGTGAGTGCAAGTGACACATCACACAGCAGTTTCTCAGAAAGCTTCTTTCCAGATTTCATCTGAGGATATTTCCTTTTCACCTTAGCCCTCGATGGGCTTCCAAATATCACTTTGCCAATTCCACAAGCACTGCCTTACCGAAAGGCTTCTGGAAGGGAAAGCTGTAACTCTGTGAGATGATTTCACAGAACACAAAGAAGTTTCTCAGAAATCTTCTTTCTCTTTGTTATCGGAGGATATTTCCTTTGGCCCTATAGTCTTCAAAGGGATCCGAAATATCTGTTCTCAGATTCCACACAAATAAGGCTAGCAAAGAGATCCACGAAATACAGATGTAACTCTGTGAGGGCAAGTCACACATCACAGAGCAGTTTCTCAGAAAGCTTCTTTCCAGATTTCATCTGAGGATATTTCCTTTTTCACCATAGCCATCTATGGGCTTCCAAATATCACTTTGCCAGTTCCACAAGAACTGTCTTAGTGAAAGGCTTCCTGAGGGGAAAGCTGTAACTCTGTGAGATGATTTCACAAAACACAAAGAAGTTTCTCAAAAAGCTTCTTTCTCTCTGTTATCGGAGGATATTTCCTTTGGCCCTATGGACTTCAAAGGGATCCGAAATATCTGTTCTCAGATTCCACAGAAATAAGGCTAGCAAAGAGATCCACGTAATACAGATGTAACTCTCTGAGTGGAAGTCACACATCACAGAGCTGTTTCCCAGAAAGCTTCTTTCCAGATTTCATCTGAGGATATTTCCTTTTTCACCATAGCCCTCTATGGGCTTCCAAATATCACTTTGCCAATTCCACAAGAACTGTCGTAGCGAAAGGCTCCTTGAGGGGAAAGCTGTAACTCTGTGAGATGATTTCACAGAACACAAAGAAGTTTCTCAGAAAGCTTCTTTCTCTTTGTTATCGGAGGATATTTCCTTTGGCCCTATAGTCTTCAAAGGGATCCGAAATATCTGTTCTCAGATTCCACAGAAATAAGGCTAGCAAAGAGATCCACGAAATACAGATTTAACTCTGTGAGTGGAAGTCACACATCACAGAGCAGTTAATCAGAAAGCTTCTTTCCAGATTTCATTTGAGGATATTTCCTTTTTCACCATAGCCCTCTATGGGCTTCCAAATATCACTGAGCGAATTCCAAAAGAACTGTCTTAGCGAAAGGCTTCTTGAGGGGAAAGCTGTAACTCTGTGAGATGATTTCAGAGAACACAAAGAAGTTTCTCAAAAAGCTTCTTTCTCTTTGTTATCGGAGGATATTTCCTTTGGCCCTATAGTCTTCAAAGGGATCCGAAATATCTGTTCTCAGATTCCACACAAATAAGGCTAGCAAAGAGATCCACGAAATACACATGTAACTCTGTGAGTGAAAGTCACACATCACAGAGCAGTTTCTCAGAAAGCTTCTTTCCAGATTTCATCTGAGGATATTTCCTTTTTCACCATAGCCCTCTATTTGCTTCCAAATATCACTTTGCCAATTCCACAAGAACTGTCTTAGCGAAAGGCTTCTTGAGGGGAAAACTGTAACTCTGTGAGATGATTTCACAGAACACAAAGAAGTTTCTCAGAAAGCTTCTTTCTCTTTGTTATCGGAGGATATTTCCTTTGGCCCTATAGTATTCAAAGGGATCCGAAATATCTGTTCTCAGATTCCACAGAAATAAGGCTAGCAAAGAGATCCACGAAATACAGATGTAACTCTGTGAGTGCAAGTGACACATCACAGAGCAGTTTCTCAGAAAGCTTCTCTCCAGATTTCATCTGAGGATATTTCCTTTTCACCATAGCCCTCAATGGGCTTCCAAATATCACTTTGCCAATTCCACAAGAACTGCCTTACCGAAAGGCTTCTTGAAGAGAAAGCTGTATCTCTGTGAGATGATTTCACAGAACACAAAGAAATTTCTCAGAAAGCTTCTTTCTCTTTGTTATCGAAGGATATTTCCTTTGGACCAATAGTCTTCAAAGGGATCCGAAATATCTGTTCTCAGATTCCACAGAAATAAGGCTAGCAAAGAGATCCACGAAATACAGATGTAACTCAGTGAGTGGAAGTCACATATCACAGAGCAGTTTCTCAGAAAGCTTCTTTCCAGATTTCATCTGAGGATATTTCCTTTTTCACCATAGCCCTCTACGGACTTCCAAATATCACTTTGCCAATTCCACAAGAACTGCCTTACCGAAAGGCTTCTTGAAGGGAAAGCAATATCTCTGTGAGATGATTTCACAGAACACAAAGAAGTTTCTCAGAAATCTTCTTTCTCTTTGTTATCGGAGGATATTTCCTTTGGCCCTATAATCTTCAAAGGTATCTGAAATATCTGTTCTCAGATTCTACACAAATAAGGCTAGCAAAGAGATCCACGAAATACAGATGTAACTCTGCGAGTGGAAGTCACACATCACAGAGTAGTTTCTCAGAAAGCTTCTTTCCAGATTTCATCTGAGGATATTTCCTTTTTCACCATAGCCATCTATGGGCTTCCAAATATCACTTTGCCAATTCCACAAGAACTGTTTTAGTGAAAGGCTTCTTGAGGGGAAAGCTGTAACTCTGTGAGATGATTTCACAAAACACAAAGAAGTTTCTCAAAAAGCTTCTTTCTCTCTGTTATCGGAGGATATTTCCTTTGGCCCTATGGACTTCAAAGGGATCCGAAATATCTGTTCTCAGATTCCACAGAAATAAGGCTAGCAAAGAGATCCACGTAATACAGATGTAACTCTCTGAGTGGAAGTCACACATCACAGAGCAGTTTCCCAGAAAGCTTCTTTCCAGATTTCATCTGAGGATATTTCCTTTTTCACCATAGCCCTCTATGGGCTTCCAAATATCACTTTGCCAATTCCACAAAAACTGTCGTAGCGAAAGGCTCCTTGAGGGGAAAGCTGTAACTCTGTGAGATGATTTCACAGAACACAAAGAAGTTTCTCAGAAAGCTTCTTTCTCTTTGTTATCGGAGGATATTTCCTTTGGCCCTATAGTCTTCAAAGGGATCCGAAATATCTGTTCTCAGATTCCACAGTAATAAGGCTAGCAAAGAGATCCACGAAATACAGATGTAACTCTGTGAGTGGAAGTCACACATCACAGAGCAGTTAATCAGAAAGCCTCTTTCCAGATTTCATTTGAGGATATTTCCTTTTTCACCATAGCCCTCTATGGGCTTCCAAATATCACTGTGCGAATTCCACAAGAACTGTCTTAGCGAAAGGCTTCTTGAGGGGAAAGCTGTAACTCTGTGAGATGATTTCACAGAACACAAAGAAGTTTCTCCGAAAGCTTCTTTCTCTTTGTTATCGGAGGATATTTCCTTTGGCCCTATAGTCTTCAAAGGGATCCGAAATATCTGTTCTCAGATTCCACAGAAATAAGGCTAGCCAAGAGATCCACGAAATACAGATGTAACTCTGTGAGTGGAAGTCACACATCACAGAGCAGTTTCTCAGAAAGCTTCTTTCCAGATTTCATCTGAGGATATTTCCTTTTTCACCATAGCCCTCTATTTGCTTCCAAATGTCACTTTGCCAATTCCACAAGAACTGTCTTAGCGAAAGGTTTCTTGAGGGGAAAACTGTAACTCTGTGAGATGATTTCACAGAACACAAAGAAGTTTCTCAGAAAGCTTCTTTCTCTTTGTTATCGGAGGATATTTCCTTTGGCCCTATAGTATTCAAATGGATCCGAAATATCTGTTCTCAGATTCCACAGAAATAAGGCTAGCAAAGAGATCCACGAAATACAGATGTAACTCTGTGAGTGCAAGTGACACATCACAGAGCAGTTTCTCAGAAAGCTTCTCTCCAGATTTCATCTGAGGATATTTCCTTTTCACCATAGCCCTCAATGGGCTTCCAAATATCACTTTGCCAATTCCACAAGAACTGCCTTACCGAAAGGCTTCTTGAAGAGAAAGCTGTATCTCTGTGAGATGATTTCACAGAACACAAAGAAATTTCTCAGAAAGCTTCTTTCTCTTTGTTATCGAAGGATATTTCCTTTGGACCAATAGTCTTCAAAGGGATCCGAAATATCTGTTCTCAGATTCCACAGAAATAAGGCTAGCAAAGAGATCCACGAAATACAGATGTAACTCAGTGAGTGGAAGTCACATATCACAGAGCAGTTTCTCAGAAAGCTTCTTTCCAGATTTCATCTGAGGATATTTCCTTTTTCACCATAGCCCTCTACGGACTTCCAAATATCACTTTGCCAATTCCACAAGAACTGCCTTACCGAAAGGCTTCTTGAAGGGAAAGCAATATCTCTGTGAGATGATTTCACAGAACACAAAGAAGTTTCTCAGAAAATTTCTTTCTCTTTGTTATCGGATTATATTTCCTTTGGCCCTATATTCTTCAAAGGGATCCGAAATATCTGTTCTCAGATTCCACAGAAATAAGGCTAGCAAAGAGATCCACGAAATACAGATGTAACTCTGTGAGTGGAAGTCACACATCACAGAGCAGTTTCTCAGACAGCTTCTTTCCAGATTTCATCTGAGGATATTTCGTTTTTCACCATAGCCCTCTATGGGCTTCCAAATATCACTGTGCGAATTCCACAAGAACTGTCTTAGCGAAAGGCTTCTTGAGGGGAAAGCTGTAACTCTGTGAGATGATTTCACAGAACACAAAGAAGTTTCTCAGAAAGCTTCTTTCTCTTTGTTATCGGAGGATATTTCCTTTGACCCTATAGTCTTCAAAGGGATCCGAAATATCAGTTCTCAGATTCCACAGAAATAAGGATAGCAAAGAGTCCACGAAATACAGATGTAACTCTGTGAGTGCAAGTGACACATCACACAGCAGTTTCTCAGAAAGCTTCTTTCCAGATTTCATCTGAGGATATTTCCTTTTCACCTTAGCCCTCGATGGGCTTCCAAATATCACTTTGCCAATTCCACAAGCACTGCCTTACCGAAAGGCTTCTGGAAGGGAAAGCTGTAACTCTGTGAGATGATTTCACAGAAAACAAAGAAGTTTCTCAGAAATCTTCTTTCTCTTTGTTATCGGAGGATATTTCCTTTGGCCCTATAATCTTCAAAGGTATCTGAAATATCTGTTCTCAGATTCTACACAAATAAGGCTAGCAAAGAGATCCACGAAATACAGATGTAACTCTGTGAGTGGAAGTCACACATCACAGAGCAGTTTCTCAGAAAGCTTCTTTCCAGATTTCATCTGAGGATATTTCCTTTTTCACCATAGCCATCTATGGGCTTCCAAATATCACTTTGCCCATTCCACAAGAACTGTTTTAGTGAAAGGCTTCTTGAGGGGAAAGCTGTAACTCTGTGAGATGATTTCACAAAACACAAAGAAGTTTCTCAAAAAGCTTCTTTCTCTCTGTTATCGGAGGATATTTCCTTTGGCCCTATGGACTTCAAAGGGATCCGAAATATCTGTTCTCAGATTCCACAGAAATAAGGCTAGCAAAGAGATCCACGTAATACAGATGTAACTCTCTGAGTGGAAGTCACACATCACAGAGCAGTTTCCCAGAAAGCTTCTTTCCAGATTTCATCTGAGGATATTTCCTTTTTCACCATAGCCCTCTATGGGCTTCCAAATATCACTTTGCCAATTCCACAAAAACTGTCGTAGCGAAAGGCTCCTTGAGGGGAAAGCTGTAACTCTGTGAGATGATTTCACAGAACACAAAGAAGTTTCTCAGAAAGCTTCTTTCTCTTTGTTATCGGAGGATATTTCCTTTGGCCCTATAGTCTTCAAAGGGATCCGAAATATCTGTTCTCAGATTCCACAGTAATAAGGCTAGCAAAGAGATCCACGAAATACAGATGTAACTCTGTGAGTGGAAGTCACACATCACAGAGCAGTTAATCAGAAAGCCTCTTTCCAGATTTCATTTGAGGATATTTCCTTTTTCACCATAGCCCTCTATGGGCTTCCAAATATCACTGTGCGAATTCCACAAGAACTGTCTTAGCGAAAGGCTTCTTGAGGGGAAAGCTGTAACTCTGTGAGATGATTTCACAGAACACAAAGAAGTTTCTCCGAAAGCTTCTTTCTCTTTGTTATCGGAGGATATTTCCTTTGGCCCTATAGTCTTCAAAGGGATCCGAAATATCTGTTCTCAGATTCCACAGAAATAAGGCTAGCCAAGAGATCCACGAAATACAGATGTAACTCTGTGAGTGGAAGTCACACATCACAGAGCAGTTTCTCAGAAAGCTTCTTTCCAGATTTCATCTGAGGATATTTCCTTTTTCACCATAGCCCTCTATTTGCTTCCAAATGTCACTTTGCCAATTCCACAAGAACTGTCTTAGCGAAAGGTTTCTTGAGGGGAAAACTGTAACTCTGTGAGATGATTTCACAGAACACAAAGAAGTTTCTCAGAAAGCTTCTTTCTCTTTGTTATCGGAGGATATTTCCTTTGGCCCTATAGTATTCAAATGGATCCGAAATATCTGTTCTCAGATTCCACAGAAATAAGGCTAGCAAAGAGATCCACGAAATACAGATGTAACTCTGTGAGTGCAAGTGACACATCACAGAGCAGTTTCTCAGAAAGCTTCTTTCCAGATTTCATCTGAGGATATTTCCTTTTCACCATAGCCCTCAATGGGCTTCCAAATATCACTTTGCCAATTCCACAAGAACTGCCTTACCGAAAGGCTTCTTGAAGAGAAAGCTGTATCTCTGTGAGATGATTTCACAGAACACAAAGAAATTTCTCAGAAAGCTTCTTTCTCTTTGTTATCGAAGGATATTTCCTTTGGACCAATAGTCTTCAAAGGGATCCGAAATATCTGTCCTCAGATTCCACAGAAATAAGGCTAGCAAAGAGATCCACGAAATACAGATGTACCTCTGTGAGTGGAAGTCACACATCACAGAGCAGTTTCTCAGAAAGCTTCTTTCCAGATTTCATCTGAGGATATTTCCTTTTTCACCATAGCCCTCTATGGGCTTCCAAATATCACTTTTCCAATTCCACAAGAACTGTCTTAGCGAAAGTCTTCTTGAGGGGAAAGCTGTAACTCTGTGAGATGATTTCACAAAACACCAAGAAGTTTCTCAAAAACTTTCTTTCTCTCTGTTATCCTAGGATATTTCATTTGGCCCTATAGTCTTCAAAAGGATCCGAAATATCTGTTCTCATATTCCACAGAAATAAGGCTAGCAAAGAGATGCACGAAATACAGATGTAACTCTGTGAGTGCAAGTCACACATCACAGAGCAGTTTCTGAGAAAGCTTCTTTCCAGATTTCATTTGAGGATATTTCCTTTTTCACCATAGCCCTCTATGGGCTTCCAAATATCACTTTGCCAATTCCACAAGAACTGCCTTAGCGAAATGCCTCTTGGAGGGAAAGCTGTAACTCTGTGAGATGATTTCACAGAACACAAAGAAGTTTCTCAGAAAGCTTCTTTCTCTTTGTTATCGGAGGATATTTCCTTTGGCTCTATAGTCTTAAAAGGGATCCGAAATATCTGTTCTCAGATTCCACAGAAATAAGGCTAGCGAAGAGATCCACGAAATACAGATGTAAATCTGTGAGTGGAAGTCACACATCACAGAGCAGTTTCTGAGACAGCTTCTTTCCAGATTTCATCTGAGGATATTTCCTTTTTCACCATAGCCCTCTATGGGCTTCCAAATATCACTTTGCCAATTCCACAAGAACTGTCTTAGTGAAAGGCTTCTTGAGGGGAAAGCTGTAACTCTGTGAGATGATTTCACAAAACACAAAGAAGTTTCTCAAAAAGCTTCTTTCTCTCTGTTAACGGAGGATATTTCCTTTGGCCCTATGGACTTCAAAGGGATACGAAATATCTGTTCTCAGATTCCACAGAAATAAGGCTAGCAAAGAGATCCACGAAATACACATGTAACTCTGTGAGTGAAAGTCACAAATCACAGAGCAGTTTCTCAGAAAGCTTCTTTCCAGATTTTATCTGAGGATATTTCCTTTTCACCATAGCCCTCTATGGGCTTCCAATTATCACTTTGCCAATTCCACAAGAACTGTCGTAGCGAAAGGCTCCTTGAGGGGAAAGCTGTAACTCTGTAAGATGATTTCACAGAACACAAAGAAGTTTCTCAGAAAGCTTCTTTCTCTTTGTTATCGGAGGATATTTCCTTTGGCCCTATAGTCTTCAAACGGATCCGAAATATCTGTTCTCAGATTCCACAGAAATAAGGCTAGCAAAGAGATCCACGAAATACAGATTTAACTCTGTGAGTGGAAGTCACACATCACAGAGCAGTTAATCAGAAAGCTTCTTTCCAGATTTCATTTGAGGATATTTCCTTTTTCACCATAGCCCTCTATGGGCTTCCAAATATTACTGAGCGAATTCCAAAAGAACTGTCTTAGCGAAAGGCTTCTTGAGGGGAAAGCTGTAACTCTGTGAGATGATTTCAGAGAACACAAAGAAGTTTCTCAGAAAGCTTCTTTGTCTTTGTTATCGGAGGATATTTCCTTTGGCCCTATAGTCTTCAAAGGGATCCGAAATATCTGTTCTCAGATTCCACAGAAATAAGGCTAGCAAAGAGATCCACGAAATACACATGTAACTCTGTGAGTGAAAGTCACACATCACAGAGCAGTTTCTCAGAAAGCTTCTTTCCAGATTTTATCTGAGGATATTTCCTTTTCACCATAGCCCTCTATGGGCTTCCAATTATCACTTTGCCAATTCCACAAGAACTGTCGTAGCGAAAGGCTCCTTGAGGGTAAAGCTGTAACTCTGTGAGATGATTTCAGAGAACACAAAGAAGTTTCTCAGAAAGCTTCTTTCTCTTTGTTATCGGAGGATATTTCCTTTGGCCCTATAGTCTTCAAAGGGATCCGAAATATCTGTTCTCAGATTCCACAGTAATAAGGCTAGCAAAGAGATCCACGAAATACAGATGTAACTCTGTGAGTGGAAGTCACACATCACAGAGCAGTTAATCAGAAAGCCTCTTTCCAGATTTCATTTGAGGATATTTCCTTTTTCACCATAGCCCTCTATGGGCTTCCAAATATCACTGAGCGAATTCCACAAGAACTGTCTCAGCGAAAGGCTTCTTGAGGGGAAAGCTGTAACTCTGTGAGATGATTTCACAGAACACAAAGAAGTTTCTCCGAAAGCTTCTTTCTCTTTGTTATCGGAGGATATTTCCTTTGGCCCTATAGTCTACAAAGGGATCCGAAATATCTGATCTCAGATTCCACAGAAATAAGGCTAGCAAAGAGATCCACGAAATACAGATGTAACTCTGTGAGTGGAAGTCACACATCACAGAGCAGTTTCTCAGAAAGCTTCTTTCCAGATTTCATCTGAGGATATTTCCTTTTTCACCATAGCCCTCTATTTGCTTCCAAATATCACTTTGCCAATTCCACAAGAACTGTCTTAGCGAAAGGTTTCTTGAGGGGAAAACTGTAACTCTGTGAGATGATTTCACAGAACACAAAGAAGTTTCTCAGAAAGCTTCTTTCTCTTTGTTATCGGAGGATATTTCCTTTGGCCCTATAGTCTTCAAACGGATCCGAAATATCTGTTCTCAGATTCCACAGAAATAAGGCTAGCAAAGAGATCCACGAAATACAGATGTAACTCTGTGAGTGCAAGTGACACATCACAGAGCAGTTTCTCAGAAAGCTTCTTTCCAGATTTCATCTGAGGATATTTCCTTTTCACCATTGCCCTCAATGGGCTTCCAAATATCACTTTGCCAATTCCACAAGAACTGCCTTACCGAAAGGCTTCTTGAAGAGAAAGCTGTATCTCTGTGAGATGATTTCGCAGAACACAAAGAAATTTCTCAGAAAGCTTCTTTCTCTTTGTTATCGAAGGATATTTCCTTTGGCTCTATAGTCTTAAAAGGGATCCGAAATATCTGTTCTCAGATTCCACAGAAATAAGGCTAGCGAAGAGATCCACGAAATACAGATGTAACTCTGTGAGTGGAAGTCACACATCACAGAGCAGTTTCTGAGACAGCTTCTTTCCAGATTTCATCTGAGGATATTTCCTTTTTCACCATAGCCCTCTATGAGCTTCCAAATATCACTGTGCGAATTCCACAAGAACTGTCTTAACGAAAGGCATCTTGAGGGGAAAGCTGTAACTCTGTGAGATGATTTCACAGAACACAAAGAAGTTTCTCAGAAAGCTTCTTTCTCTTCGTTATCGGAGGATATTTCCTTTGGCCCTATACTCTTCAAGGGATCCGAAATATCTGTTCTCAGATTCCACAGAAATAAGGCTAGCAAAGAGATCCACGAAATACAGATGTAACTCTGTGAGTGCAAGTCTCACATCACACAGCAGTTTCTCAGAAAGCTTCTTTCCAGATTTCATCTGAGGATAATTCCTTTTTCACCAAAGCCCTCTATGGGCTTCCAAATATCACTTTGCCAATTCCACAAGAACTGTCTTAGCGAAAGGCTTCTTGAGGGGAAAGCTGTAACTCTGTGAGATGATTTCACAGAACACAAAGAAGTTTCTCAAAAAGCTTCTTTCTCTCTGTTATCGGAGGATATTTCCTTTGGCCCTATAGTCTTCAAAAGGATGCGAAATATCTGTTCTCAGATTCCACAGAAATAAGGCTAGCAAAGAGATCCACGAAATACAGATGTAACTCTGTGAGTGTAAGTCCCATATCACAGAGCAGTTTCTCAGAAAGCTTCTTTCCAGATTTCATCTGAGGATATTTCCTTTTTCACCATTGCCCTCTATGGGCTTCCAAATATCACTTTGCCAATTCCACAAGAACTGTCGTAGCGAAAGGCTCCCTGAGAGGAAAGCTGTAACTCTGAGGGATGATTTCACAGAACACAAATAAGTTTCTCAGAAAGCTTCTTTCTCTTTGTTATCGGAGGATATTTCCTTTGGCCCTATAGTCTTCAAAGGGATCCGAAATATCTGTTCTCACGATTCCACAGAAATAAGGCTAGCAAAGAGATCCATGAAATACAGATGTAACTCTGTGAGTGGAAGTCACACATCACAGAGCAGTTTCTCAGAAAGCTTCTTTCCAGATTTCATCTGAGGATATTTCCTTTTCTCCAAAGCCCTCTATGGGCTTCCAAATATCACTTTGCCAATTCCACAAGAACTGTCTTAGCGAAAGGCTTCTTGAGGGGAAAGCTGTAACTCTGTGAGATGATTTCACAGAACACAAAGAAGTTTCTCAGAAAGCTTCTTTCTCTTTGTTATCAGAGGATATTTCCTTTGGCCCTATAGTCTTCCAAGGGATCCGAAATATCTGTTCTCAGATTCCACAGAAATAAAGCTAGCAAAGTGATCCACGAAATACAGATGTAACTCTGTGAGTGCAAGTCACACATCACACAGCAGTTTCTCAGAAAGCTTCTTTCCAGATTTAGTCTGAGGATAATTCCTTTTTCACCAAAGCCCTCTATGGGCTTCCAAATATCAGTTTGCCAATTCCACAAGAACTGTCTTAGCGAAAGGCTTCTTGAGGGGAAAGCTGTAACTCTGTGAGATGATTTCACAGAACACAAAGAAGTTTCTCAGAATGCTTCTTTCTCTTTGTTATCGGAGGATATTTCCTTTGGCCCTATAGTCTTCAAAGGGATCCGAAATATCTGTTCTCAGATTCCACAGAAATAAGGATAGCAAAGAGTCCACGAAATACAGATGTAACTCTGTGAGTGCAAGTGACACTTCACACAGAAGTTTCTCAGAAAGCTTCTTTCCAGATTTCATCTGAGGATATTTCCTTTTCACCTTAGCCCTCGATGGGCTTCCAAATATCACTTTGCCAATTCCACAAGAACTGCCTTACCGAAAGGCTTCTGGAAGGGAAAGCTGTAACTCTGTGAGATGATTTCACAGAACACAAAGAAGTTTCTCAGAAAGCTTCTTTCTCTTTGTTATCGGAGGATATTTCCTTTGGCCCTATAGTCTTCAAAGGGATCCGAAATATCTGTTCTCAGATTCCACAGTAATAAGGCTAGCAAAGAGATCCACGAAATACAGATGTAACTCTGTGAGTGGAAGTCATACATCACAGAGCAGTTAATCAGAAAGCCTCTTTCCAGAGTTCATTTGAGGATATTTCCTTTTTCACCATAGCCCTGTATGGGCTTCCAAATATCACTGTGCGAATTCCACAAGAACTTTCTTAGCGAAAGGCTTCTTCAGGGGAAAGCTGTAACTCTGTGAGATGATTTCACAGAACACAAAGAAGTTTCTCATAAAGCTTCTTTCTCTTTGTTATCGGAGGATATTTCCTTCGGCCTTATAGTCTTCAAAGGTATCCAAAATATCTGTTCTCCGATTCCACAGAAATAAGGCTAGCAAAGAGATCCACGAAATACAGATGTAACTCTGTGAGTGGAAGTCACACATCACAGAGCAGTTTCTCAGAAAGATTCTTTCCAGATTTCATCTGAGGATATTTCCTTTTCACCATAGCCCTCTATGGGCTTCCAAATATCACATTGCCAATTCCACAAGAACTGCCTTACCGAAAGGCTTCTTGAAGGGAAAGCTGTATCTCTGTGAGATGATTTCACAGAACACAAAGAAATTTCTCAGAAAGCTTCTTTCTCTTTGTTATCGAAGGATATTTCCTTTGGACCAATAGTCTTCAAAGGGATCCGAAATATCTGTTCTCAGATTCCACAGAAATAAGGCTAGCAAAGAGATCCACGAAATACAGATGTAACTCTGTGAGTGGAAGTCACACATCACAGAGCAGTTTCTCAGAAAGCTTCTTTCCAGATTTCATCGGAGGATATTTCGTTTTTCACCATAGCCCTCCTTGGGCTTCCAAATATCACTTTGCCAATTCCACAAGAACTGCCTTAGCGAAATGCCTCTTGAGGGGAAAGCTGTAACTCTGTGAGATGATTTCACAGAACACAAAGAAGTTTCTCAGAAAGCTTCTTTCTCTTTGTTTTCGGAGGATATTTCCTTTGGCCCTATAGTCTTCAAAGGGATCCGAAATATCTGTTCTCAGATTCCACAGAAATAAGGCTAGCAAAGAGATCCACGAAATACAGATGTAACTCCGTGAGTGGAAGTCACACATCACAGAGCAGTTTCTCAGAAAGCTTCTTACCAGATTTCATCTAAGTATATTTCCTTTTTAACCATAGCCCTCTATGGGCTTCCAAATATCACTTTGTCAATTCCACAAGAACTGCCTTACCGAAAGGCTTCTTGAAGGGAAAGCTGTAACTCTGTGAGATGATTTCACAGAACACAAAGAAGTTTCTCAGAAAGCTTCTTTCTCTTGGTTATCGGTGGATATTTCCTTTGGCCCTATAGTCTTCAAAGGGATCCGAAATATCTGTTCTCAGATTCCACAGAAATAAGGCTAGCAAAGAGATCCACGAAATACAGATGTAACTCTGTGAGTGGAACTCACACATCACACAGCATTTTCTCAGAAAGCTTCTTTCCAGATTTCACCTGAGGATATTTCCTTTTCCACCATAGCCCTCTATGGGCTTCCAAATATCACTGTGCGAATTCCACAAGAACTGTCTTAGGGAAAGGCTTCTTGAGGGGAAAGATGTAACTCTGTGAGATGATTTCACAGAACACAAAGAAGTTTCTCAGAATGCTTCTTTCTCTTTGTTATCGGAGGATATTTCCTTTGGCCCTATAGTCTTCAAAGGGATCCGATATATCTGTTCTCAGATTCCACACAAATAAGGGTAGCAAAGAGATCCACGAAATACAGATGTAACTCTGTGAGTGCAAGTGAAACATCACAGAGCAGATTCTTAAAAAGCGTCTTTCCAGATTACATCTGAGGATATTTCCTTTTTCACCATAGCCTTCTAAGGGCTTCCAAATATCACTTTGCCAATTCCACAAGAACGGTCTTAGCGAAAGTCTTCATGAGGGGAAAGCTGTAACTCGGTGAGGTGATTTCACAGAACACAAAGAAGTTTCTCAGAAAGCTTCTTTCTCTTTGTTATCGGAGGATATTTCCTTTGGCCCTATAGTCTTCAAAGGGATCCGAAATATCTGTTCTCAGATTCCACAGATATAAGGCTAGCAAAGAGATCCACGAAATACAGATGTAACTCTATGAGTGCAAGTCACACTTCACAGAGCAGTTTCTCTGAAAGCTTCTCTCCAGACTTCATCTGAGGATATTTCCTTTTTCACCATAGCCCTCAATGGGCTTCCAAATATCACTTTGCCAATTCCACAAGAACTGCCTTAGCGAAACGCTTCTTGAGGGGAAAACTGTAACTCTGTGAGATGATTTCACAGAACACAAAGAAGTTTCTCAGAAAGCTTCTTTCTCTTTGTTTTCGGGGGATATTTCCTTTGGCCCTATAGTCTTCAAAGGGATCCGAAATATCTGTTCTCAGATTCCACAGAAATAAGGCTAGCAAAGAGATCCACGAAATACAGATGTAACTCCGTGAGTGGAATTCACACATCACAGAGCAGTTTCTCAGAAAGCTTCTTACCAGATTTCATCTGAGTATATTTCCTTTTTAACCATAGCCCTCTATGGGCTTCCAAATATCACTTTGTCAATTCCACAAGAACTGCCTTACCGAAAGGCTTCTTGAAGGGAAAGCTGTAACTCTGTGAGATGATTTCACAGAACACAAAGAAGTTTCTCCGAAAGCTTCTTTCTCTTTGTAATCGGAGGATATTTCCTTTGTCCCTATAGTCTTCAAAGGGATCCGAAATATCTGTTCTCAGATTCCACAGAAATAAGGCTAGCAAAGAGATCCACGAAATACATATGTAACTCTGTGAGTGGAACTCACACATCACAGAGCAGTTTCTCAGAAAGCTTCTTTCCAGATTTCATCTGAGGATATTTCCTTTTTCACCATAGAACTCTAAGGGCTTCCAAATATCACTTTGCCAATTCCACATGATGTGCCTTACCGAAAGGATCCTTGAAGGGATAGCTGTAACTATGGGAGATGATTTCAAATAACACAAAGAAGTTTCTCAGAAAGCTTCTTTCTATTTGTTATCGGAGGATATTTCCTTTGGCCCAATAGTCTTCAAAGGGATCCGAAATATCTGTTCTCAGATTCCACCGAAATAAGGCTAGCAAAGAGATGCACGAAATATAGATGTAACTCTGTGAGTGGAACTCACACATCACAGAGCAGTTTCTCAGAAAGCTTCTTTCCAGATTTCACCTGAGGATATTTCCTTTTTCACCATAGCCCTCTATGGGCTTCCAAATATCACTTTGCCAATTCCACAAGAACTGTCTTAGCGAAAGGCTTCTTGAAGGGAAAGCTGTAACTCTGTGAGTTGATTTCACAGAACACAAAGAAGTTTCTCAGAAAGCTTCTTTCTCTTTGTTATCGGAGGATATTTCCTTTGGCCCTATAGTCTTCAAAGGGATCCGAAATATCTGTTCTCAGATTCCACAGAAATAAGGCTAGCAAAGAGATCCACGAAATACAGATGTAACTCTGTGAGTGCAAGTGACACATCACAGAGCAGATTCTCAGAAGGCTTCTTTCCAGATTTCATCTGAGGATATTTCTTTTTTCACCATAGCCCTCTATGGGCTTCCAAATATCACTTTGCCAATTCCACAAGAACTGTCTTAGCGAAAGGCTTCTTGAAGGGAAAGCTGTAACTCTGTGAGATGATTTCACAGAACACAAAGAAGTTTCTCAGAAAGCTTCTTTCTCTTTGTTATCGGAGGATATTTCCTTTGGCCCTATAGTCTTCAAAGGGATCCGAAATATCTGTTCTCAGATTCCACAGAAATAAGGCTAGCAAAGAGATCCACGAAATACAGATGTAACTCTGTGGGTGCAAGTGACAAATCACAGAGCAGATTCTCAGAAAGCTTCTTTCCAGATTTCATCTGAGGATATTTCCTTTTTCACCATAGCCCTCTATGGTCTTCCAAATATCACTTTGCCAATTCCACAAGAACTGTCTTAGCGAAAGGCTTCTTGAGGGGAAAGCTGTAACTCTGTGAGATGATTTCACAGAACACAAAGAAGTTTCTCAGAAAGTTTCTTTCTCTTTGTTATCGGAGGATATTTCCTTTGGCCCTATAGACTTTAAAGGGATCCGAAATATCTGTTCTCAGATTCCACAGAAATAAGGCTAGCAAAGGGATTCACGAAATACAGATGTAACCCTGTGAGTGCAAGTCACACATCACAGAGCAGTTTCTCAGAAAGCTTCTTTCGAGGTTTCATCTGGGGATATTTCCTTTTTCACCATAGCCCACTATGGGCTTCCAAATATCACTTTGCCAATTAAACAAGAACTGTCTTAGCCTAAGACTTCTTGAGGGGAAAACTGTAACTCTGTGAGATGATTTCATAGAACACAAAGAAGTTTCTCAGAAAGCTTCTTTCTCTTTGTTTTCGGAGGATATTTCCTTTGTCCCTATAGTCTTCAAAGGGATAAGAAATATCTCTTCTCAGGTTCCACAGAAATAAGGCTAGCAAAGAGATCCAAGAAATACAGATATAACTCAGTGAGTGGAAGTCACACATCACAGAGCAGTTTCTCAGAAAGCTTCTTTCCAGATTTCATCTGAGGATATTTCCTTTTTCACCGTAGCCCTCTATAGGCTTCCAAATATCACTTTGCCAATTCCACAAGAACTGTCTTAGCCAAAGGCTTCTTGAGGGGAAAGCTGTAACTCTGTGAGATGATTTCACAGAACACAAAGAAGTTTCTCAGAAAGCTTCTTTCTCTTTGTTATCGGAGGATATTTCCTTTGGCCCTATAGTCTTCAAAGGGATCCGAAATATCTGTTCTCATATTCCACAGAAATAAGGCTAGCAAAGAGATCCACGAAATACAGATGTAACTCTGTGAGTGGAAGTCACACATCACAGAGCAGTTTCTCAGAAAGCTTCTTTCCAGATTTCATCTGAGGATATTTCCTTTTTCACCATAGCCCTCTACGGGCTTCCAAATATCACTTTGCCAATTCCACAAGAACTACCTTAACGAAAGGCTTCTTGAAGAGAAAGCTGTAACTCTGTGAGATGATTTCGCAGAACACAAAGAAGTTTCTCAGAAAGCTTATTTCTCTTTGTTATCGGAGGATATTTCCTTTGGCCCTAAAGTCTTCAAAGGGATCCGAAATATCTGTTCTCGGATTCCACAGAAATAAGGCTAGCAAATAGATCCACGAAATACAGATATAACTCTGTGAGTGGAAGTCACACATCACAGAGCAGTTTCTCAGAAAGCTTCTTTCCAGATATCATCTGAGGATATTTCCTTTTTCACCATAGCCCTCTATGGGCTTCCAAATATCACTTTGCCAATTCCACAAGAACTGCCTTACCGAAAGGCTTCTTGAAGGGAAAGCTGTAACTTTGTGAGATGATTTCACAGAACACAAAGAAGTTTCTCAGAAAGCTTCTTTCTCTTTGTTATCGAAGGATATTTCCTTTGGCCCTATAGTCTTCAAAGGGATCCGAAATATCTGTTCTCAGATTCCACAGAAATAAGGCTAGCAAAGAGATCCACGAAATACAGATGTAACTCTGTGAGTGCAAGTGAAACATCACAGAGCAGATTCTCAGAAAGCTTCTTTCCAGATTGCATCTGAGGATATTTCCTTTTTCACCATAGCCCTCTATGGGCTTCCAAATATCACTGTGCGAATTCCAGAAGAACTGTCTTAGCGAAAGGCTTCTTAAGGGAAAGCTGTAACTCTGTGAGATGATTTCACAGAACACAAAGAAGTTTCTCAGAAAGCTTCTTTCTCTTTGTTATCGGAGGATATTTCCTTTGGCCCTAGAGTCTTCAAAGGGATCCGAAATATCTCTTCTCCGATTCCACAGAAATAAGGCTAGCAAAGAGATACACGAAATACAGATGTAACTCTGTGAGTGCAAGTCACACTTCACAGAGCAGTTTCTCTGAAAGCTTCTTTCCAGACTTCATCTGAGGATATTTCCTTTTTCACCATAGCCCTCTATGGGCTTCCAAATATCACTTTGCCAATTCCACAAAAACTGTCTTAGCGAAAGGCTTCTTGAGGGGAAAGCTGTAACTCTGTGAGATGATTTCACAGAACACAAAGAAGTTTCTCAGAAAGCTTCTTTCTCTTTGTTATCGGAGGATCTTTCCTTTGGCCCTATAATCTTCAAAGGGATCCGAAATATCTGTTCTCAGATTCCACAGAAATAAGGCTAGCAAAGAGATTCACGAAATAGAGATGTAACCCTGTGAGTGCAAGTCACACATCACAGAGCAGTTTCTCAGAAAGCTTCTTTCGAGATTTCATCTGGGGATATTTCCTTTTTCACCATAGGCCTCTAAGGGCTTCCAAATATCACTTTGCCAATTAAACAAGAACTGTCTAAGCCAAAGGCTTCTTGAGGGGAAAACTGGAACTCTGTGAGATGATTTCACAGAACACAAAGAAGTTTCTCAGAAAGCTTCTTTCTCTTTGTTATCGGAGGATATTTCCTTTGGCCCTATCGTCTTCAAAGGGATCCGAAATATCTGTTCTCAGATTCCACAGAAATAAGGCTAGCAAAGAGATCCACGAAATACAGATATAACTCTGTGAGTGGAAGTCACACATCACAGAGCAGTTTCTCAGAAAGCTTCTTTCCAGATATCATCTGAGGATATTTCCTTTTTCACCATAGCCCTCTACGGGCTTCCAAACATCACTTTGCAAATTCCACAAAACTGCCTAAGCGAAAGGCTTCTTGAGGGGAAAGCTGTAACTCTGTGAGACGATTTCACAGAACACAAAGAAGTTTCTCAGAAAGCTTCTTTCTCTTTGTTTTTGGAAGATATTTTTTTGGCCCTATAGTCTTCAAAGTGATCCGATATATCTGTTCTCAGATTCCACAGAAATAAGGCTAGCAAAGAGATCCACGAAATACAGATGTAACTCTGTGAGTGCAAGTCACACATTAGAGTGCAATTTCTCAGAAAGCTTCTTTCCAGATTTCATCTGAGGATATTTTCTTTTTCACCATAGCCCTCTAAGGGTTTCCAAATATCACTTTGCCAATTCCACAAGAACTGCCTTACCGAAAGGCTTCTTGAAGGGAAAGCTGTAACTTTGTGAGATGATTTCACAGAACACAAAGAAGTTTCTCAGAAAGCTTATTTCTCTTTGTTATCGGAGGATATTTCCTTTGGCCCTATAGTCTTCAAAGGGATCCGAAATATCTGTTCTCAGATTCCACAGAAATAAGGGTAGCAAAGAGATCCACGAAATACAGATGTAACTCTGTGAGTGCAAGTGACACATCACAGAGCAGTTTCTCAGAAAGCTTCTTTCCAGATTTCATCTGAGGATATTTCCTTTTTCACCATAGCCCTCTATGGGCTTCCAAATATCACTGTGCGAATTCCACAAGAACTGTCTTAGCGAAAGGCTTCTTAAGGGAAAGTTGTAACTGTGTGAGATGATTTCACAGAACACAAAGAAGTTTCTCAGAAAGCTTCTTTCTCTTTGTTATCGGAGGATATTTCCTTTGGCCCTATAGTCTTCAAAGGGATCCGAAATATCTGTTCTCAGATTCCACAGAAATAAGGCTAGCAAAGAGATCCACGAAATACAGATGTAACTCTGTGAGGGCAAGTCACACATCACAGAGCAGTTTCTCAGAAAGCTTCTTTCCAGATTTCATCTGAGGATATTTCCTTTTTCACCATAGCCCTCTATGGGCTTCCAAATATCACTTTGCCAATTCCACAAGAACTGTCTTAGCGAAAGGCTTCTTGAGGGGAAAGCTGTAACTCTGTGAGATGATTTCACAGAACACAAAGAAGTTTCTCAGAAAGCTTCTTTCTCTTTGTTATCGGAGGATATTTCCTTTGGCCCTATAGTCTTCAAAGGGATCCGAAATATCTGTTCTCAGATTCCACAGAAATAAGGCTAGCAAAGAGATACACGAAATACAGATGTAACTCTGTGAGTGCAAGTCACACTTCACAGAGCAGTTTCTCTGAAAGCTTCTTTCCAGATTTCATCTGAGGATATTTCCGTTTTCACCATAGCCCTCTATGGGCTTCCAAATATCACTTTGCCAATTCCACAAGAACTGCCTTACCGAAAGGCTTCTTGAAGGGAAAGCTGTAACTTTGTGAGATGATTTCACAGAACACAAAGAAGTTTCTCAGAAAGCTTCTTTCTCTTTGTTATCGGAGGATATTTCCTTTGGCCCTATAGTCTTCAAAGGGATCCGAAATATCTGTTCTCAGATTCCACAGAAATAAGGCTAGCAAAGAGATCCACGAAATACAGATGTAACTCTGTGAGTGCAAGTGAAACATCACAGAGCAGATTCTCAGAAAGCTTCTTTCCAGATTGCATCTGAGGATATTTCCTTATTCACCATAGCCCTGTATGGGCTTCCAAATATCACTGTGCGAATTCCACAAGAACTGTCTTAGCGAAAGGCTTCTTCAGGGAAAGCTGTAACTCTGTGAGATGATTTCACAGAACACAAAGAAGTTTCTCAGAAAGCTTCTTTCTCTTTGTTATCGGAGGATATTTCCTTTGGCCCTAGAGTCTTCAAAGGGATCCGAAATATCTGTTCTCAGATTCCACAGAAATAAGGCTAGCAAAGAGATACACGAAATACAGATGTAACTCTGTGAGTGCAAGTCACACTTCACAGAGCAGTTTCTCTGAAAGCTTCTTTCCAGACTTCATCTGAGGATATTTCCTTTTTCACCATAGCCCTCTATGGGCTTCCAAATATCACTTTGCCAATTCCACAAAAACTGTCTTAGCGAAAGGCTTCTTGAGGGGAAAGCTGTAACTCTGTGAGATGATTTCACAGAACACAAAGACGTTTCTCAGAAAGCTTCTTTCTCTTTGTTATCGGCGGATATTTCCTTTGGCCCTATAATCTTCAAAGTTATCCGAAATATCTGTTCTCAGATTCCACAGAAATAAGGCTAGCAAAGAGATTCACGAAATACAGATGTAACCATGTGAGTGCAAGTCACACATCATAGAGCAGTTTCTCAGAAAGCTTCTTTTGAGATTTCATCTGGGGATATTTCCTTTTTCACCATAGCCCTCTATGGGCTTCCAAATATCTCTTTGACAATTAAACAAGAACTGTCTTAGCCAAAGGCTTCTTGAGGGGAAAACTGTTACTCTGTGAGATGATTTCACAGAACACAAAGAAGTTTCTCAGAAAGCTTATTTCTCTTTGTTATCGGAGGATATTTCCTTTGGCCCTAAAGTCTTCAAAGGGATCCGAAATATCTGTTCTCGGATTCCACAGAAATAAGGCTAGCAAAGAGATCCACGAAATACAGATGTAACTCTGTGAGTGCAAGTGAAACATCACAGAGCAGTTTCTCAGAAAGCTTCTTTCCAGATTTCATCTGAGGATATTTCCTTTTTCACCATAGCCCTCTATGGGCTTCCAAATATCACTGTGCGAATTCCACAAGAACTGTCTTAGCGAAAGGCTTCTTAAGGGAAAGCTGTAACTCTGTGAGATGATTTCACAAAACACAAAGAAGTTTCTCAGAAAGCTTCTTTCTCTTTGTTATCGGAGGATATTTCCTTTGGCCCTATAGTCTTCAAAGGGATCCGAAATATCTGTTCTCAGATTCCACAGAAATAAGGCTAGCAAAGAGATCCACGAAATACAGATGTAACTCTGTGAGGGCAAGTCACACATCACAGAGCAGTTTCTCAGAAAGCTTCTTTCCAGATTTCATCTGAGGATATTTCCTTTTTCACCATAGCCCTCTAAGGGCTTCCAAATATCACTTTGCCAATTCCACATGATGTGCCTTACCGAAAGGATACTTGAAGGGATAGCTGTAACTATGGGAGATGATTTCAAATAACACAAAGAAGTTTCTCAGAAAGCTTCTTTCTCTTTGTTATCGGAGGATATTTCCTTTGGCCCAATAGTCTTCAAAGGGATCCGAAATATCTGTTCTCAGATTCCACAGAAATAAGGGTAGCAAAGAGATCCACGAAATACAGATGTAACTCTGTGAGTGCAAGTGAAACATCACAGAGCAGATTCTCAGAAAGCTTCTTTCTAGATTTCATCTGAGGATATTTCCTTTTTCACCATAGCCCTCTATGGGCTTCCAAATATCACTGTGCGAATTCCACAAGAACTGTCTTATCGAAAGTCTTCTTAAGGGAAAGCTCTAACTCTGTGAGATGATTTCACAGAACACAAAGAAGTTTCTCAGAAAGCTTCTTTCTCTTTGTTATCGGAGGATATTTCCTTTGGCCCTATAGTCTTCAAAGAGATCCGAAATATCTGTTCTCAGATTCCACAGAAATCAGGATAGCAAAGAGATCCACGAAATACAGATGTAACTCTGTGAGTGCAAGTCACACATCAGAGTGCAGTTTCTCAGAAAGCTTCTTTCCAGATTTCATCTGAGGATATTTCCTTTTTCACCATAGCCCTCTAAGGGTTTCCAAATATCACTTTGCCAATTCCACAAGAACTGCCTTACCGAAAGGCTTCTTGAAGGGAAAGCTGTAACTTTGTGAGATGATTTCACAGAACACAAAGAAGTTTCTCAGAAAGCTTCTTTCTCTTTGTTATAGGAGGATATTTCCTTTGGCCCTATAGTCTTCAAAGGGATCCGAAATATCTGTTCTCAGATTCCACAGAAATAAGGCTAGCAAAGAGATCCACGAAATACAGATGTAACTCTGTGAGTGCAAGTGAAACATCACACAGCAGATTCTCAGAAAGCTTCTTTCTAGATTTCATCTGAGGATATTTCCTTTTCACCATAGCCCTCTATGGGCTTCCAAATATCACTGTGCGAATTCCACAAGAACTGGCTTAGCGAAAGGTTTCTTAAGGGAAAGCTCTAACTCTGTGAGATGATTTCACAGAACACAAAGAAGTTTCTCAGAAAGCTTCTTTCTCTTTGTTATCGGAGGATATTTCCTTTGGCCCTATAGTCTTCAAAGGGATCCGAAATATCTGCTCTCAGATTCCACAGAAATAAGGCTAGCAAAGAGATCCACGAAATACAGATGTAACTCTGTGAGGGCAAGTCACACATCACAGAGCAGTTTCTCAGAAAGCTTCTTTCCAGATTTCATCTAAGGATATTTCCTTTTTCTCCATAGCCCTCTATGGGCTTCCAAATATCACTTTGCCAATTCCACAAGAACTGTCTTAGCGAAAGGCTTCTTGAGGGGAAAGCTGTAACTCTGTGAGATGATTTCACAGAACACAAAGAAGTTTCTCAGAAAGCTTCTTTCTCTTTGTTATCGGAGGATATTTCCTTTGGCCCTAGAGTCTTCAAAGGGATCCGAAATATCTGTTCTCAGATTCCACAGAAATAAGGCTAGCAAAGAGATACACGAAATACAGATGTAACTCTGTGAGTGCAAGTCACACTTCACAGAGCAGTTTCTCTGAAAGCTTCTTTCCAGATTTCATCTGAGGATATTTCCGTTTTTACCATAGCCCTCTATGGGCTTCCAAATATCACTTTGCCAATTCCACAAGAACTGCCTTACCGAAAGGCTTCTTGAAGGGAAAGCTGTAACTTTGTGAGATGATTTCACAGAACACAAAGAAGTTTCTCAGAAAGCTTCTTTCTCTTTGTTATCGGAGGATATTTCCTTTGGCCCTATAGTCTTCAAAGGGATCCGAAATATCTCTTCTCAGATTCCACAGAAATAAGGCTAGCAAAGAGATCCACGAAATACAGATGTAACTCTGTGAGTGCAAGTGAAACATCACAGAGCAGATTCTCAGAAAGCTTCTTTCCAGATTGCATCTGAGGATATTTCCTTTTTCACCATAGCCCTGTATGGGCTTCCAAATATCACTGTGCGAATTCCACAAGAACTGTCTTAGCGAAAGGCTTCTTCAGGGAAAGCTGTAACTCTGTGAGATGATTTCACAGAACACAAAGAAGTTTCTCAGAAAGCTTCTTTCTCTTTGTTATCGGAGGATATTTCCTTTGGCCCTAGAGTCTTCAAAGGGATCCGAAATATCTGTTCTCAGATTCCACAGAAATAAGGCTAGCAAAGAGATACACGAAATACAGATGTAACTCTGTGAGTGCAAGTCACACTTCACAGAGCAGTTTCTCTGAAAGCTTCTTTCCAGACTTCATCTGAGGATATTTCCTTTTTCACCATAGCCCTCTATGGACTTCCAAATATCACTTTGCCAATTCCACAAAAACTGTCTTAGCGAAAGGCTTCTTGAGGGGAAAGCTGTAACTCTGTGAGATGATTTCACAGAACACAAAGACGTTTCTCAGAAAGCTTCTTTCTCTTTGTTATCGGCGGATATTTCCTTTGGCCCTATAATCTTCAAAGTTATCCGAAATATCTGTTCTCAGATTCCACAGAAATAAGGCTAGCAAAGAGATTCACGAAATACAGATGTAACCATGTGAGTGCAAGTCACACATCATAGAGCAGTTTCTCAGAAAGCTTCTTTTGAGATTTCATCTGGGGATATTTCCTTTTTCACCATAGCCCTTTATGGGCTTCCAAATATCTCTTTGACAATTAAACAAGAACTGTCTTAGCCAAAGGCTTCTTGAGGGGAAAACTGTTACTCTGTGAGATGATTTCACAGAACACAAAGAAGTTTCTCAGAAAGCTATTTCTCTTTGTTATCGGAGGATATTTCCTTTGGCCCTAAAGTCTTCAAAGGGATCCGAAATATCTGTTCTCGGATTCCACAGAAATAAGGCTAGCAAAGAGATCCACGAAATATAGATGTAACTCTGTGAGTGCAAGTGAAACATCACAGAGCAGTTTCTCAGAAAGCTTCTTTCCAGATTTCATCTGAGGATATTTCCTTTTTCACCATAGCCCTCTATGGGCTTCCAAATATCACTGTGCGAATTCCACAAGAACTGTCTTAGCGAAAGGCTTCTTAAGGGAAAGCTGTAACTCTGTGAGATGATTTCACAGAACACAAAGAAGTTTCTCAGAAAGCTTCTTTCTCTTTGTTATCGGAGGATATTTCCTTTGGCCCTATAGTCTTCAAAGGGATCCGAAATATCTGTTCTCAGATTCCACAGAAATAAGGCTAGCAAAGAGATCCACGAAATACAGATGTAATTCTGTGAGGGCAAGTCACACATCACAGAGCAGTTTCTCAGAAAGCTTCTTTCCAGATTTCATCTGAGGATATTTCCTTTTTCACCATAGCCCTCTAAGGGCTTCCAAATATCACTTTGCCAATTCCACATGATGTTCCTTACCGAAAGGATCCTTGAAGGGATAGCTGTAACTATGGGAGATGATTTCACAGAACACAAAGAAGTTTCTCAGAAAGCTTCTTTCTCTTTGTTATCGGAGGATATTTCCTTTGGCCCAATAGTCTTCAAAGGGATCCGAAATATCTGTTCTCAGATTCCACAGAAATAAGGGTAGCAAAGAGATCCACGAAATACAGATGTAACTCTGTGAGTGCAAGTGAAACATCACAGAGCAGATTCTCAGAAAGCTTCTTTCTAGATTTCATCTGAGGATATTTCCTTTTTCACCATAGCCCTCTATGGGCTTCCAAATATCACTGTGCGAATTCCACAAGAACTGTCTTATCGAAAGTCTTCTTAAGGGAAAGCTCTAACTCTGTGAGATGATTTCACAGAACACAAAGAAGTTTCTCAGAAAGCTTCTTTCTCTTTGTTATCGGAGGATATTTCCTTTGGCCCTATAGTCTTCAAAGGGATCCGAAATATCTGTTCTCAGATTCCACAGAAATCAGGATAGCAAAGAGATCCACGAAATACAGATGTAACTCTGTGAGTGCAAGTCACACATCAGAGTGCAGTTTCTCAGAAAGCTTCTTTCCAGATTTCATCTGAGGATATTTCCTTTTTCACCATAGCCCTCTAAGGGTTTCCAAATATCACTTTGCCAATTCCACAAGAACTGCCTTACCGAAAGGCTTCTTGAAGGGAAAGCTGTAACTTTGTGAGATGATTTCACAGAACACAAAGAAGTTTCTCAGAAAGCTTCTTTCTCTTTGTTATAGGAGGATATTTCCTTTGGCCCTATAGTCTTCAAAGAGATCCGAAATATCTGTTCTCAGATTCCACAGAAATAAGGCTAGCAAAGAGATCCACGAAATACAGATGTAACTCTGTGAGTGCAAGTGAAACATCACACAGCAGATTCTCAGAAAGCTTCTTTCTAGATTTCATCTGAGGATATTTCCTTTTCACCATAGCCCTCTATGGGCTTCCAAATATCACTGTGCGAATTCCACAAGAACTGGCTTAGCGAAAGGCTTCTTAAGGGAAAGCTCTAACTCTGTGAGATGATTTCACAGAACACAAATAAGTTTCTCAGAAAGCTTCTTTCTCTTTGTTATCGGAGGATATTTCCTTTGGCCGTATAGTCTTCAAAGGGATCCGAAATATCTGTTCTCAGATTCCACAGAAATAAGGCTAGCAAAGAGATCCACGAAATACAGATGTAACTCTGTGAGGGCAAGTCACACATCACAGAGCAGTTTCTCAGAAAGCTTCTTTCCAGATTTCATCTGAGGATATTTCCTTTTTCACCATAGCCCTCTATGGGCTTCCAAATATCTCTTTGACAATTAAACAAGAACTGTCTTAGCCAAAGGCTTCTTGAGGGGAAAACTGTAACTCTGTGAGATGATTTCACAGAACACAAAGAAGTTTCTCAGAAAGCTTCTTTCTCTTTGTTATCGGAGGATATTTCCTTTGGCCCTATAGTCTTCAAAGGGATCCGAAATATCTCTTCTCAGATTCCACAGAAATAAGGCTAGCAAAGAGATCCACGAAATACAGATGTAACTCTGTGAGTGCAAGTGAAACATCACAGAGCAGATTCTCAGAAAGCTTCTTTCCAGATTGCATCTGAGGATATTTCCTTTTTCACCATAGCCCTGTATGGGCTTCCAAATATCACTGTGCGAATTCCACAAGAACTGTCTTAGCGAAAGGCTTCTTCAGGGAAAGCTGTAACTCTGTGAGATGATTTCACAGAACACAAAGATTTTCTCAGAAAGCTTCTTTCTCTTTGTTATCGGAGGATATTTCCTTTGGCCCAAGAGTCTTCAAAGGGATCCGAAATATCTGTTCTCAGATTCCACAGAAATAAGGCTAGCAAAGAGATACACGAAATACAGATGTAACTCTGTGAGTGCAAGTCACACTTCACAGAGCAGTTTCTCTGAAAGCTTCTTTCCAGACTTCATCTGAGGATATTTCCTTTTTCACCATAGCCCTCTATGGGCTTCCAAATATCACTTTGCCAATTCCACAAAAACTGTCTTAGCGAAAGGCTTCTTGAGGGGAAAGCTGTAACTCTGTGAGATGATTTCACAGAACACAAAGACGTTTCTCAGAAAGCTTCTTTCTCTTTGTTATCGGCGGATATTTCCTTTGGCCCTATAATCTTCAAAGTTATCCGAAATATCTGTTCTCAGATTCCACAGAAATAAGGCTAGCAAAGAGATTCACGAAATACAGATGTAACCATGTGAGTGCAAGTCACACATCATAGAGCAGTTTCTCAGAAAGCTTCTTTTGAGATTTCATCTGGGGATATTTCCTTTTTCACCATAGCCCTCTATGGGCTTCTAAATATCTCTTTGACAATTAAACAAGAACTGTCTTAGCCAAAGGCTTCTTGAGGGGAAACCTGTTACTCTGTGAGATGATTTCACAGAACACAAAGAAGTTTCTCAGAAAGCTTATTTCTCTTTGTTATCGGAGGATATTTCCTTTGGCCCTAAAGTCTTCAAAGGGATCCGAAATATCTGTTCTCGGATTCCACAGAAATAAGGCTAGCAAAGAGATCCACGAAATACAGATGTAACTCTGTGAGTGCAAGTGAAACATCACAGAGCAGTTTCTCAGAAAGCTTCTTTCCAGATTTCATCTGAGGATATTTCCTTTTTCACCATAGCCCTCTATGGGCTTCCAAATATCACTGTGCGAATTCCACAAGAACTGTCTTAGCGAAAGGCTTCTTAAGGGAAAGCTGTAACTCTGTGAGATGATTTCACAGAACACAAAGAAGTTTCTCAGAAAGCTTCTTTCTCTTTGTTATCGGAGGATATTTCCTTTGGCCCTATAGTCTTCAAAGGGATCCGAAATATCTGTTCTCAGATTCCACAGAAATAAGGCTAGCAAAGAGATCCACGAAATACAGATGTAACTCTGTGAGGGCAAGTCACACATCACAGAGCAGTTTCTCAGAAAGCTTCTTTCCAGATTTCATCTGAGGATATTTCCTTTTTCACCATAGCCCTCTAAGGGCTTCCAAATATCACTTTGCCAATTCCACATGATGTGCCTTACCGAAAGGATCCTTGAAGGGATAGCTGTAACTATGGGAGATGATTTCAAATAACACAAAGAAGTTTCTCAGAAAGCTTCTTTCTCTTTGTTATCGGAGGATATTTCCTTTGGCCCAATAGTCTTCAAAGGGATCCGAAATATCTGTTCTCAGATTCCACAGAAATAAGGGTAGCAAAGAGATCCACGAAATACAGATGTAACTCTGTGAGTGCAAGTGAAACATCACAGAGCAGATTCTCAGAAAGCTTCTTTCTAGATTTCATCTGAGGATATTTCCTTTTTCACCATAGCCCTCTATGGGCTTCCAAATATCACTGTGCGAATTCCACAAGAACTGTCTTATCGAAAGTCTTCTTAAGGGAAAGCTCTAACTCTGTGAGATGATTTCACAGAACACAAAGAAGTTTCTCAGAAGGCTTCTTTCTCTTTGTTATCGGAGGATATTTCCTTTGGCCCTATAGTCTTCAAAGGGATCCGAAATATCTGTTCTCAGATTCCACAGAAATCAGGATAGCAAAGAGATCCACGAAATACAGATGTAACTGTGTGAGGGCAAGTCACACATCACAGAGCAGTTTCTCAGAAAGCTTCTTTCCAGATTTCATCTGAGGATATTTCCTTTTTGACCATAGCCCTCTATGGGCTTCCAAATATCACTTTGCCAATTCCACAAGAACTGTCTTAGCGAAAGGCTTCTTGAAGGGAAAGCTGTAACTCTGTGAGTTGATTTCACAGAACACAAAGAAGTTTCTCAGAAAGCTTCTTTCTCTTTGTTATCGGAGGATATTTCCTTTGGCCCTATAGTCTTCAAAGGGATCCGAAATATCTGTTCTCAGATTCCACAGAAATAAGGCTAGCAAAGAGATCCACGAAATACAGATGTAACTCTGTGAGTGCAAGTGACACATCACAGAGCAGATTCTCAGAAGGCTTCTTTCCAGATTTCATCTGAGGATATTTCTTTTTTCACCATAGCCCTCTATGGGCTTCCAAATATCACTTTGCCAATTCCACAAGAACTGTCTTAGCGAAAGGCTTCTTGAAGGGAAAGCTGTAACTCTGTGAGATGATTTCACAGAACACAAAGAAGTTTCTCAGAAAGCTTCTTTCTCTTTTTTATCGGAGGATATTTCCTTTGGCCCTATAGTCTTCAAAGGGATCCGAAATATCTGTTCTCAGATTCCACAGAAATAAGGCTAGCAAAGAGATCCACGAAATACAGATGTAACTCTGTGGGGGCAAGTGACAAATCACAGAGCAGATTCTCAGAAAGCTTCTTTCCAGATTTCATCTGAGGATATTTCCTTTTTCACCATAGCCCTCTATGGGCTTCCAAATATCACTTTGCCAATTCCACAAGAACTGTCTTAGCGAAAGGCTTCTTGAGGGGAAAGCTGTAACTCTGTGAGATGATTTCACAGAACACAAAGAAGTTTCTCAGAAAGTTTCTTTCTCTTTGTTATCGGAGGATATTTCCTTTGGCCCTATAGACTTTAAAGGGATCCGAAATATCTGTTCTCAGATTCCACAGAAATAAGGCTAGCAAAGAGATTCACGAAATACAGATGTAACCCTGTGAGTGCAAGTCACACATCACAGAGCAGTTTCTCAGAAAGCTTCTTTCGAGGTTTCATCTGGGGATATTTCCTTTTTCACCATAGCCCACTATGGGCTTCAAAATATCACTTTGCCAATTAAACAAGAACTGTCTTAGCCTAAGACTTCTTGAGGGGAAAACTGTAACTCTGTGAGATGATTTCACAGAACACAAAGAAGTTTCTCAGAAAGCTTCTTTCTCTTTGTTTTCGGAGGATATTTCCTTTGTCCCTATAGTCTTCAAAGGGATAAGAAATATCTCTTCTCAGGTTCCACAGAAATAAGGCTAGCAAAGAGATCCAAGAAATACAGATATAACTCAGTGAGTGGAAGTCACACATCACAGAGCAGTTTCTCAGAAAGCTTCTTTCCAGATTTCGTCTGAGGATATTTCCTTTTTCACCGTAGCCCTCTATAGGCTTCCAAATATCACTTTGCCAATTCCACAAGAACTGTCTTAGCCAAAGGCTTCTTGAGGGGAAAGCTGTAACTCTGTGAGATGATTTCACAGAACACAAAGAAGTTTCTCAGAAAGCTTCTTTCTCTTTGTTATCGGAGGATATTTCCTTTGGCCCTATAGTCTTCAAAGGGATCCGAAATATCTGTTCTCATATTCCACAGAAATAAGGCTAGCAAAGAGATCCACGAAATACAGATGTAACTCTGTGAGTGGAAGTCACACATCACAGAGCAGTTTCTCAGAAAGCTTCTTTCCAGATTTCATCTGAGGATATTTCTTTTTTCACCATAGCCCTCTACGGGCTTCCAAATATCACTTTGCCAATTCCACAAGAACTACCTTAACGAAAGGCTTCTTGTAGAGAAAGCTGTAACTCTGTGAGATGATTTCGCAGAACACAAAGAAGTTTCTCAGAAATCTTCTTTCTCTTTGTTATCGGAGGATATTTCCTTTGGCCCTATAGTCTTCAAAGGGATCTGAAATATCTGTTCTCAGATTCCACAGAAATAAAGCTAGCAAAGAGATCCACTAAATACAGATGTAACTCTGTGAGTGGAAGTCACACATCACACAGCAGTGTCTCAGAAAGCTTCTTTCGAGATTTCATCTGAGGATATTTCCTTTTTCACCATAGCCCTCTATGGTCTTCCAAATATCACTTTACAAATTCCACAAGAACTGTCTTAGCGAAAGGCTTCTTAAGGGGAAAACTGTAACTCTGTGAGATGATTTCACAGAACACAAAGAAGTTTCTCAGAAAGCTTCTTTCTCTTTGTTATCGGAGGATATTTCCTTTGGCCCAATAATCTTCAAAGGGATCCGAAATATCTGTTCTCAGATTCCACAGAAATAAGGGTAGCAAAGAGATCCACGAAATACAGATGTAACTCTGTGAGTGCAAGTGAAACATCACAGAGCAGATTCTCAGAAAGCTTCTTTCTAGATTTCATCTGAGGATATTTCCTTTTTCACCATAGCCCTCTATGGGCTTCCAAATATCACTGTGCGAATTCCACAAGAACTGTCTTATCGAAAGTCTTCTTAAGGGAAAGCTCTAACTCTGTGAGATGATTTCACAGAACACAAAGAAGTTTCTCAGAAAGCTTCTTTCTCTTTGTTATCGGAGGATATTTCCTTTGGCCCTATAGTCTTCAAAGGGATCCGAAATATCTTTTCTCAGATTCCACAGAAATCAGGATAGCAAAGAGATCCACGAAATACTGATGTAATTCTGTGAGGGCAAGTCACACATCACAGAGCAGTTTCTCAGAAAGCTTCTTTCCAGATTTCATCTGAGGATATTTCCTTTTTCACCATAGCCCTCTATGGGCTTCCAAATATCACTTTGTCAATTCCACAAGAACTGCCTTACCGAAAGGCTTCTTGAAGGGAAAGCTGTAACTCTGTGAGATGATTTCACAGAACACAAAGAAGTTTCTCAGAAAGCTTCTTTCTCTTTGTTATCGGAGGATATTTCCTTTGGCCCAATAGTCTTCAAAGGGATCCGAAATATCTGTTCTCAGATTCCACCGAAATAAGGCTAGCAAAGAGATCCACGAAATATAGATGTAACTCTGTGAGTGGAACTCACACATCACAGAGCAGTTTCTCAGAAAGCTTCTTTCCAGATTTCACCTGAGGATATTTCCTTTTTCACCATAGCCCTCTATGGGCTTCCAAATATCACTTTGCCAATTCCACAAGAACTGTCTTAGCGAAAGGCTTCTTGAAGGGAAAGCTGTAACTCTGTGAGTTGATTTCACAGAACACAAAAAAGTTTCTCAGAAAGCTTCTTTCTCTTTGTTATCGGAGGATATTTCCTTTGGCCCTATAGTCTTCAAAGGGATCCGAAATATCTGTTCTCAGATTCCACAGAAATAAGGCTAGCAAAGAGATCCACGAAATACAGATGTAACTCTGTGAGTGCAAGTGACACATCACAGAGCAGATTCTCAGAAGGCTTCTTTCCAGATTTCATCTGAGGATATTTCTTTTTTCACCATAGCCCTCTATGGGCTTCCAAATATCACTTTGCCAATTCCACAAGAACTGTCTTAGCGAAAGGCTCCTTGAAGGGAAAGCTGTAACTCTGTGAGATGATTTCACAGAACACAAAGAAGTTTCTCAGAAAGCTTATTTCTCTTTGTTATCGGAGGATATTTCCTTTGGCCCTATAGTCTTCAAAGGGATCCGAAATATCTGTTCTCAGATTCCACAGAAATAAGGCTAGCAAAGAGATCCACGAAATACAGATGTAACTCTGTGGGTGCAAGTGACAAATCACAGAGCAGATTCTCAGAAAGCTTCTTTCCAGATTTCATCTGAGGATATTTCCTTTTTCACCATAGCCCTCTATGGGCTTCCAAATATCACTTTGCCAATTCCACAAGAACTGTCTTAGCGAAAGGCTTCTTGAGGGGAAAGCTGTAACTCTGTGAGATGATGTCACAGAACACAAAGAAGTTTCTCAGAAAGTTTCTTTCTCTTTGTTATCGGAGGATATTTCCTTTGGCCCTATAGACTTTAAAGGGATCCGAAATATCTGTTCTCAGATTCCACAGAAATAAGGCTAGCAAAGAGATTCACGAAATACAGATGTAACCCTGTGAGTGCAAGTCACACATCACAGAGCAGTTTCTCAGAAAGCTTCTTTGGAGGTTTCATCTGGGGATATTTCCTTTTTCACCATAGCCCACTATGGGCTTCCAAATATCACTTTGCCAATTAAACAAGAACTGTCTTAGCCTAAGACTTCTTGAGGGGAAAACTGTAACTCTGTGAGATGATTTCACAGAACACAAAGAAGTTTCTCAGAAAGCTTCTTTCTCTTTGTTTTCGGAGGATATTTCCTTTGTCCCTATAGTCTTCAAAGGGATAAGAAATATCTCTTCTCAGGTTCCACAGAAATAAGGCTAGCAAAGAGATCCAAGAAATACAGATATAACTCAGTGAGTGGAAGTCACACATCACAGAGCAGTTTCTCAGAAAGCTTCTTTCCAGATTTCATCTGAGGATATTTCCTTTTTCACCGTAGCCCTCTATAGGCTTCCAAATATCACTTTGCCAATTCCACAAGAACTGTCTTAGCCAAAGGCTTCTTGAGGGGAAAGCTGTAACTCTGTGAGATGATTTCACAGAACACAAAGAAGTTTCTCAGAAAGCTTCTTTCTCTTTGTTATAGGAGGATATTTCCTTTGGCCCTATAGTCTTCAAAGGGATCCGAAATATCTGTTCTCAGATTCCACAGAAATAAGGCTAGCAAAGAGATCCACGAAATACAGATGTAACTCTGTGAGTGCAAGTGAAACATCACAGAGCAGATTCTCAGAAAGCTTCTTTCCAGATTGCATCTGAGGATATTTCCTTTTTCACCATAGCCCTGTATGGGCTTCCAAATATCACTGTGCGAATTCCACAAGAACTGTCTTAGCGAAAGGCTTCTTCAGGGAAAGCTGTAACTCTGTGAGATGATTTCACAGAACACAAAGAAGTTTCTCAGAAAGCTTCTTTCTCTTTGTTATCGGAGGATATTTCCTTTGGCCCAAGAGTCTTCAAAGGGATCCGAAATATCTGTTCTCAGATTCCACAGAAATAAGGCTAGCAAAGAGATACACGAAATACAGATGTAACTCTGTGAGTGCAAGTCACACTTCACAGAGCAGTTTCTCTGAAAGCTTCTTTCCAGACTTCATCTGAGGATATTTCCTTTTTCACCATAGCCCTCTATGGGCTTCCAAATATCACTTTGCCAATTCCACAAAAACTGTCTTAGCGAAAGGCTTCTTGAGGGGAAAGCTGTAACTCTGTGAGATGATTTCACAGAACACAAAGACGTTTCTCAGAAAGCTTCTTTCTCTTTGTTATCGGCGGATATTTCCTTTGGCCCTATAATCTTCAAAGTTATCCGAAATATCTGTTCTCAGATTCCACAGAAATAAGGCTAGCAAAGAGATTCACGAAATACAGATGTAACCATGTGAGTGCAAGTCACACATCATAGAGCAGTTTCTCAGAAAGCTTCTTTTGAGATTTCATCTGGGGATATTTCCTTTTTCACCATAGCCCTCTATGGGCTTCTAAATATCTCTTTGACAATTAAACAAGAACTGTCTTAGCCAAAGGCTTCTTGAGGGGAAACCTGTTACTCTGTGAGATGATTTCACAGAACACAAAGAAGTTTCTCCGAAAGCTTATTTCTCTTTTTTATCGGAGGATATTTCCTTTGGCCCTAAAGTCTTCAAAGGGATCCGAAATATCTGTTCTCGGATTCCACAGAAATAAGGCTAGCAAAGAGATCCACGAAATACAGATGTAACTCTGTGAGTGCAAGTGAAACATCACAGAGCAGTTTCTCAGAAAGCTTCTTTCCAGATTTCATCTGAGGATATTTCCTTTTTCACCATAGCCCTCTATGGGCTTCCAAATATCACTGTGCGAATTCCACAAGAACTGTCTTAGCGAAAGGCTTCTTAAGGGAAAGCTGTAACTCTGTGAGATGATTTCACAGAACACAAAGAAGTTTCTCAGAAAGCTTCTTTCTCTTTGTTATCGGAGGATATTTCCTTTGGCCCTATAGTCTTCAAAGGGATCCGAAATATCTGTTCTCAGATTCCACAGAAATAAGGCTAGCAAAGAGATCCACGAAATACAGATGTAACTCTGTGAGGGCAAGTCACACATCACAGAGCAGTTTCTCAGAAAGCTTCTTTCCAGATTTCATCTGAGGATATTTCCTTTTTCACCATAGCCCTCTAAGGGCTTCCAAATATCACTTTGCCAATTCCACATGATGTGCCTTACCGAAAGGATCCTTGAAGGGATAGCTGTAACTATGGGAGATGATTTCAAATAACACAAAGAAGTTTCTCAGAAAGCTTCTTTCTCTTTGTTATCGGAGGATATTTCCTTTGGCCCAATAGTCTTCAAAGGGATCCGAAATATCTGTTCTCAGATTCCACAGAAATAAGGGTAGCAAAGAGATCCACGAAATACAGATGTAACTCTGTGAGTGCAAGTGAAACATCACAGAGCAGATTCTCAGAAAGCTTCTTTCTAGATTTCATCTGAGGATATTTCCTTTTTCACCATAGCCCTCTATGGGCTTCCAAATATCACTGTGCGAATTCCACAAGAACTGTCTTATCGAAAGTCTTCTTAAGGGAAAGCTCTAACTCTGTGAGATGATTTCACAGAACACAAAGAAGTTTCTCAGAAGGCTTCTTTCTCTTTGTTATCGGAGGATATTTCCTTTGGCCCTATAGTCTTCAAAGGGATCCGAAATATCTGTTCTCAGATTCCACAGAAATCAGGATAGCAAAGAGATCCACGAAATACTGATGTAATTCTGTGAGGGCAAGTCACACATCACAGAGCAGTTTCTCAGAAAGCTTCTTTCCAGATTTCATCTGAGGATATTTCCTTTTTCACCATAGCCCTCTATGGGCTTCCAAATATCACTTTGTCAATTCCACAAGAACTGCCTTACCGAAAGGCTTCTTGAAGGGAAAGCTGTAACTCTGTGAGATGATTTCACAGAACACAAAGAAGTTTCTCAGAAAGCTTCTTTCTCTTTGTTATCGGAGGATATTTCCTTTGGCCCAATAGTCTTCAAAGGGATCCGAAATATCTGTTCTCAGATTCCACCGAAATAAGGCTAGCAAAGAGATCCACGAAATATAGATGTAACTCTGTGAGTGGAACTCACACATCACAGAGCAGTTTCTCAGAAAGCTTCTTTCCAGATTTCACCTGAGGATATTTCCTTTTTCACCATAGCCCTCTATGGGCTTCCAAATATCACTTTGCCAATTCCACAAGAACTGTCTTAGCGAAAGGCTTCTTGAAGGGAAAGCTGTAACTCTGTGAGTTGATTTCACAGAACACAAAAAAGTTTCTCAGAAAGCTTCTTTCTCTTTGTTATCGGAGGATATTTCCTTTGGCCCTATAGTCTTCAAAGGGATCCGAAATATCTGTTCTCAGATTCCACAGAAATAAGGCTAGCAAAGAGATCCACGAAATACAGATGTAACTCTGTGAGTGCAAGTGACACATCACAGAGCAGATTCTCAGAAGGCTTCTTTCCAGATTTCATCTGAGGATATTTCTTTTTTCACCATAGCCCTCTATGGGCTTCCAAATATCACTTTGCCAATTCCACAAGAACTGTCTTAGCGAAAGGCTCCTTGAAGGGAAAGCTGTAACTCTGTGAGATGATTTCACAGAACACAAAGAAGTTTCTCAGAAAGCTTATTTCTCTTTGTTATCGGAGGATATTTCCTTTGGCCCTATAGTCTTCAAAGGGATCCGAAATATCTGTTCTCAGATTCCACAGAAATAAGGCTAGCAAAGAGATCCACGAAATACAGATGTAACTCTGTGGGTGCAAGTGACAAATCACAGAGCAGATTCTCAGAAAGCTTCTTTCCAGATTTCATCTGAGGATATTTCCTTTTTCACCATAGCCCTCTATGGGCTTCCAAATATCACTTTGCCAATTCCACAAGAACTGTCTTAGCGAAAGGCTTCTTGAGGGGAAAGCTGTAACTCTGTGAGATGATGTCACAGAACACAAAGAAGTTTCTCAGAAAGTTTCTTTCTCTTTGTTATCGGAGGATATTTCCTTTGGCCCTATAGACTTTAAAGGGATCCGAAATATCTGTTCTCAGATTCCACAGAAATAAGGCTAGCAAAGAGATTCACGAAATACAGATGTAACCCTGTGAGTGCAAGTCACACATCACAGAGCAGTTTCTCAGAAAGCTTCTTTGGAGGTTTCATCTGGGGATATTTCCTTTTTCACCATAGCCCACTATGGGCTTCCAAATATCACTTTGCCAATTAAACAAGAACTGTCTTAGCCTAAGACTTCTTGAGGGGAAAACTGTAACTCTGTGAGATGATTTCACAGAACACAAAGAAGTTTCTCAGAAAGCTTCTTTCTCTTTGTTTTCGGAGGATATTTCCTTTGTCCCTATAGTCTTCAAAGGGATAAGAAATATCTCTTCTCAGGTTCCACAGAAATAAGGCTAGCAAAGAGATCCAAGAAATACAGATATAACTCAGTGAGTGGAAGTCACACATCACAGAGCAGTTTCTCAGAAAGCTTCTTTCCAGATTTCATCTGAGGATATTTCCTTTTTCACCGTAGCCCTCTATAGGCTTCCAAATATCACTTTGCCAATTCCACAAGAACTGTCTTAGCCAAAGGCTTCTTGAGGGGAAAGCTGTAACTCTGTGAGATGATTTCACAGAACACAAAGAAGTTTCTCAGAAAGCTTCTTTCTCTTTGTTATAGGAGGATATTTCCTTTGGCCCTATAGTCTTCAAAGGGATCCGAAATATCTGTTCTCAGATTCCACAGAAATAAGGCTAGCAAAGAGATCCACGAAATACAGATGTAACTCTGTGAGTGCAAGTGAAACATCACAGAGCAGATTCTCAGAAAGCTTCTTTCCAGATTGCATCTGAGGATATTTCCTTTTTCACCATAGCCCTGTATGGGCTTCCAAATATCACTGTGCGAATTCCACAAGAACTGTCTTAGCGAAAGGCTTCTTCAGGGAAAGCTGTAACTCTGTGAGATGATTTCACAGAACACAAAGAAGTTTCTCAGAAAGCTTCTTTCTCTTTGTTATCGGAGGATATTTCCTTTGGCCCAAGAGTCTTCAAAGGGATCCGAAATATCTGTTCTCAGATTCCACAGAAATAAGGCTAGCAAAGAGATACACGAAATACAGATGTAACTCTGTGAGTGCAAGTCACACTTCACAGAGCAGTTTCTCTGAAAGCTTCTTTCCAGACTTCATCTGAGGATATTTCCTTTTTCACCATAGCCCTCTATGGGCTTCCAAATATCACTTTGCCAATTCCACAAAAACTGTCTTAGCGAAAGGCTTCTTGAGGGGAAAGCTGTAACTCTGTGAGATGATTTCACAGAACACAAAGACGTTTCTCAGAAAGCTTCTTTCTCTTTGTTATCGGCGGATATTTCCTTTGGCCCTATAATCTTCAAAGTTATCCGAAATATCTGTTCTCAGATTCCACAGAAATAAGGCTAGCAAAGAGATTCACGAAATACAGATGTAACCATGTGAGTGCAAGTCACACATCATAGAGCAGTTTCTCAGAAAGCTTCTTTTGAGATTTCATCTGGGGATATTTCCTTTTTCACCATAGCCCTCTATGGGCTTCTAAATATCTCTTTGACAATTAAACAAGAACTGTCTTAGCCAAAGGCTTCTTGAGGGGAAACCTGTTACTCTGTGAGATGATTTCACAGAACACAAAGAAGTTTCTCAGAAAGCTTATTTCTCTTTTTTATCGGAGGATATTTCCTTTGGCCCTAAAGTCTTCAAAGGGATCCGAAATATCTGTTCTCGGATTCCACAGAAATAAGGCTAGCAAAGAGATCCACGAAATACAGATGTAACTCTGTGAGTGCAAGTGAAACATCACAGAGCAGTTTCTCAGAAAGCTTCTTTCCAGATTTCATCTGAGGATATTTCCTTTTTCACCATAGCCCTCTATGGGCTTCCAAATATCACTGTGCGAATTCCACAAGAACTGTCTTAGCGAAAGGCTTCTTAAGGGAAAGCTGTAACTCTGTGAGATGATTTCACAGAACACAAAGAAGTTTCTCAGAAAGCTTCTTTCTCTTTGTTATCGGAGGATATTTCCTTTGGCCCTATAGTCTTCAAAGGGATCCGAAATATCTGTTCTCAGATTCCACAGAAATAAGGCTAGCAAAGAGATCCACGAAATACAGATGTAACTCTGTGAGGGCAAGTCACACATCACAGAGCAGTTTCTCAGAAAGCTTCTTTCCAGATTTCATCTGAGGATATTTCCTTTTTCACCATAGCCCTCTAAGGGCTTCCAAATATCACTTTGCCAATTCCACATGATGTGCCTTACCGAAAGGATCCTTGAAGGGATAGCTGTAACTATGGGAGATGATTTCAAATAACACAAAGAAGTTTCTCAGAAAGCTTCTTTCTCTTTGTTATCGGAGGATATTTCCTTTGGCCCAATAGTCTTCAAAGGGATCCGAAATATCTGTTCTCAGATTCCACAGAAATAAGGGTAGCAAAGAGATCCACGAAATACAGATGTAACTCTGTGAGTGCAAGTGAAACATCACAGAGCAGATTCTCAGAAAGCTTCTTTCTAGATTTCATCTGAGGATATTTCCTTTTTCACCATAGCCCTCTATGGGCTTCCAAATATCACTGTGCGAATTCCACAAGAACTGTCTTATCGAAAGTCTTCTTAAGGGAAAGCTCTAACTCTGTGAGATGATTTCACAGAACACAAAGAAGTTTCTCAGAAGGCTTCTTTCTCTTTGTTATCGGAGGATATTTCCTTTGGCCCTATAGTCTTCAAAGGGATCCGAAATATCTGTTCTCAGATTCCACAGAAATCAGGATAGCAAAGAGATCCACGAAATACAGATGTAACTGTGTGAGGGCAAGTCACACATCACAGAGCAGTTTCTCAGAAAGCTTCTTTCCAGATTTCATCTGAGGATATTTCCTTTTTGACCATAGCCCTCTATGGGCTTCCAAATATCACTTTGCCAATTCCACAAGAACTGTCTTAGCGAAAGGCTTCTTGAAGGGAAAGCTGTAACTCTGTGAGTTGATTTCACAGAACACAAAGAAGTTTCTCAGAAAGCTTCTTTCTCTTTGTTATCGGAGGATATTTCCTTTGGCCCTATAGTCTTCAAAGGGATCCGAAATATCTGTTCTCAGATTCCACAGAAATAAGGCTAGCAAAGAGATCCACGAAATACAGATGTAACTCTGTGAGTGCAAGTGACACATCACAGAGCAGATTCTCAGAAGGCTTCTTTCCAGATTTCATCTGAGGATATTTCTTTTTTCACCATAGCCCTCTATGGGCTTCCAAATATCACTTTGCCAATTCCACAAGAACTGTCTTAGCGAAAGGCTTCTTGAAGGGAAAGCTGTAACTCTGTGAGATGATTTCACAGAACACAAAGAAGTTTCTCAGAAAGCTTCTTTCTCTTTTTTATCGGAGGATATTTCCTTTGGCCCTATAGTCTTCAAAGGGATCCGAAATATCTGTTCTCAGATTCCACAGAAATAAGGCTAGCAAAGAGATCCACGAAATACAGATGTAACTCTGTGGGGGCAAGTGACAAATCACAGAGCAGATTCTCAGAAAGCTTCTTTCCAGATTTCATCTGAGGATATTTCCTTTTTCACCATAGCTCTCTATGGGCTTCCAAATATCACTTTGCCAATTCCACAAGAACTGTCTTAGCGAAAGGCTTCTTGAGGGGAAAGCTGTAACTCTGTGAGATGATTTCACAGAACACAAAGAAGTTTCTCAGAAAGTTTCTTTCTCTTTGTTATCGGAGGATATTTCCTTTGGCCCTATAGACTTTAAAGGGATCCGAAATATCTGTTCTCAGATTCCACAGAAATAAGGCTAGCAAAGAGATTCACGAAATACAGATGTAACCCTGTGAGTGCAGTCACACATCACAGAGCAGTTTCTCAGAAAGCTTCTTTCGAGGTTTCATCTGGGGATATTTCCTTTTTCACCATAGCCCACTATGGGCTTCCAAATATCACTTTGCCAATTAAACAAGAACTGTCTTAGCCTAAGACTTCTTGAGGGGAAAACTGTAACTCTGTGAGATGATTTCACAGAACACAAAGAAGTTTCTCAGAAAGCTTCTTTCTCTTTGTTTTCGGAGGATATTTCCTTTGGCCCTATAGTCTTCAAAGGGATAAGAAATATCTCTTCTCAGGTTCCACAGAAATAAGGCTAGCAAAGAGATCCAAGAAATACAGATATAACTCAGTGAGTGGAAGTCACACATCACAGAGCAGTTTCTCAGAAAGCTTCTTTCCAGATTTCATCTGAGGATATTTCCTTTTTCACCGTAGCCCTCTATAGGCTTCCAAATATCACTTTGCCAATTCCACAAGAACTGTCTTAGCCAAAGGCTTCTTGAGGGGAAAGCTGTAACTCTGTGAGATGATTTCACAGAACACAAAGAAGTTTCTCAGAAAGCTTCTTTCTCTTTGTTATCGGAGGATATTTCCTTTGGCCCTATAGTCTTCAAAGGGATCCGAAATATCTGTTCTCATATTCCACAGAAATAAGGCTAGCAAAGAGATCCACGAAATACAGATGTAACTCTGTGAGTGGAAGTCACACATCACAGAGCAGTTTCTCAGAAAGCTTCTTTCCAGATTTCATCTGAGGATATTTCTTTTTTCACCATAGCCCTCTACGGGCTTCCAAATATCACTTTGCCAATTCCACAAGAACTACCTTAACGAAAGGCTTCTTGTAGAGAAAGCTGTAACTCTGTGAGATGATTTCGCAGAACACAAAGAAGTTTCTCAGAAATCTTCTTTCTCTTTGTTATCGGAGGATATTTCCTTTGGCCCTATAGTCTTCAAAGGGATCTGAAATATCTGTTCTCAGATTCCACAGAAATAAAGCTAGCAAAGAGATCCACTAAATACAGATGTAACTCTGTGAGTGGAAGTCACACATCACACAGCAGTGTCTCAGAAAGCTTCTTTCGAGATTTCATCTGAGGATATTTCCTTTTTCACCATAGCCCTCTATGGTCTTCCAAATATCACTTTACAAATTCCACAAGAACTGTCTTAGCGAAAGGCTTCTTAAGGGGAAAACTGTAACTCTGTGAGATGATTTCACAGAACACAAAGAAGTTTCTCAGAAAGCTTCTTTCTCTTTGTTATCGGAGGATATTTCCTTTGGCCCAATAATCTTCAAAGGGATCCGAAATATCTGTTCTCAGATTCCACAGAAATAAGGGTAGCAAAGAGATCCACGAAATACAGATGTAACTCTGTGAGTGCAAGTGAAACATCACAGAGCAGATTCTCAGAAAGCTTCTTTCTAGATTTCATCTGAGGATATTTCCTTTTTCACCATAGCCCTCTATGGGCTTCCAAATATCACTGTGCGAATTCCACAAGAACTGTCTTATCGAAAGTCTTCTTAAGGGAAAGCTCTAACTCTGTGAGATGATTTCACAGAACACAAAGAAGTTTCTCAGAAAGCTTCTTTCTCTTTGTTATCGGAGGATATTTCCTTTGGCCCTATAGTCTTCAAAGGGATCCGAAATATCTTTTCTCAGATTCCACAGAAATCAGGATAGCAAAGAGATCCACGAAATACAGATGTAATTCTGTGAGGGCAAGTCACACATCACAGAGCAGTTTCTCAGAAAGCTTCTTTCCAGATTTCATCTGAGGATATTTCCTTTTTCACCATAGCCCTCTATGGGCTTCCAAATATCACTTTGTCAATTCCACAAGAACTGCCTTACCGAAAGGCTTCTTGAAGGGAAAGCTGTAACTCTGTGAGATGATTTCGCAGAACACAAAGAAGTTTCTCAGAAAGCTTCTTTCTCTTTGTTATCGGAGGATATTTCCTTTGGCCCAATAGTCTTCAAAGGGATCCGAAATATCTGTTCTCAGATTCCACCGAAATAAGGCTAGCAAAGAGATCCACGAAATATAGATGTAACTCTGTGAGTGGAACTCACACATCACAGAGCAGTTTCTCAGAAAGCTTCTTTCCAGATTTCACCTGAGGATATTTCCTTTTTCACCATAGCCCTCTATGGGCTTCCAAATATCACTTTGCCAATTCCACAAGAACTGTCTTAGCGAAAGGCTTCTTGAAGGGAAAGCTGTAACTCTGTGAGTTGATTTCACAGAACACAAAAAAGTTTCTCAGAAAGCTTCTTTCTCTTTGTTATCGGAGGATATTTCCTTTGGCCCTATAGTCTTCAAAGGGATCCGAAATATCTGTTCTCAGATTCCACAGAAATAAGGCTAGCAAAGAGATCCACGAAATACAGATGTAACTCTGTGGGTGCAAGTGACAAATCACAGAGCAGATTCTCAGAAAGCTTCTTTCCAGATTTCATCTGAGGATATTTCCTTTTTCACCATAGCCCTCTATGGGCTTCCAAATATCACTTTGCCAATTCCACAAGAACTGTCTTAGCGAAAGGCTTCTTGAGGGGAAAGCTGTAACTCTGTGAGATGATGTCACAGAACACAAAGAAGTTTCTCAGAAAGTTTCTTTCTCTTTGTTATCGGAGGATATTTCCTTTGGCCCTATAGACTTTAAAGGGATCCGAAATATCTGTTCTCAGATTCCACAGAAATAAGGCTAGCAAAGAGATTCACGAAATACAGATGTAACCCTGTGAGTGCAAGTCACACATCACAGAGCAGTTTCTCAGAAAGCTTCTTTGGAGGTTTCATCTGGGGATATTTCCTTTTTCACCATAGCCCACTATGGGCTTCCAAATATCACTTTGCCAATTAAACAAGAACTGTCTTAGCCTAAGACTTCTTGAGGGGAAAACTGTAACTCTGTGAGATGATTTCACAGAACACAAAGAAGTTTCTCAGAAAGCTTCTTTCTCTTTGTTTTCGGAGGATATTTCCTTTGTCCCTATAGTCTTCAAAGGGATAAGAAATATCTCTTCTCAGGTTCCACAGAAATAAGGCTAGCAAAGAGATCCAAGAAATACAGATATAACTCAGTGAGTGGAAGTCACACATCACAGAGCAGTTTCTCAGAAAGCTTCTTTCCAGATTTCATCTGAGGATATTTCCTTTTTCACCGTAGCCCTCTATAGGCTTCCAAATATCACTTTGCCAATTCCACAAGAACTGTCTTAGCCAAAGGCTTCTTGAGGGGAAAGCTGTAACTCTGTGAGATGATTTCACAGAACACAAAGAAGTTTCTCAGAAAGCTTCTTTCTCTTTGTTATAGGAGGATATTTCCTTTGGCCCTATAGTCTTCAAAGGGATCCGAAATATCTGTTCTCATATTCCACAGAAATAAGGCTAGCAAAGAGATCCACGAAATACAGATGTAACTCTGTGAGTGGAAGTCACACATCACAGAGCAGTTTCTCAGAAAGCTTCTTTCCAGATTTCATCTGAGGATATTTCCTTTTTCACCATAGCCCTCTATAGGCTTCCAAATATCACTTTGCTAATTCCACAAGAACTGTCTTAGCCAAAGGCTTCTTGAGGGGAAAGCTGTAACTCTGTGAGATGATTTCACAGAACACAAAGAAGTTTCTCAGAAAGCTTCTTTCTCTTTGTTATCAGAGGATATTTCCTTTGGCCCTATAGTCTTCAAAGGGATCTGAAATATCTGTTCTCAGATTCCACAGAAATAAGGCTAGCAAAGAGATCCACGAAATACAGATGTAACACTGTGAGTGTAAGTCACACATCACAGAGCAGTTTCTCAGAAAGCTTCTTTCCAGATTTCATCTGAGGATATTTCCTTTTTCACCTTAGCCCTCTATGGGCTTCCACATATCACTGTGCGAATTCCACAAGAACTGTCTTAGCGAAAGTCTTCTTCAGGGGAAAGCTGTAACTCTGTGAGACGATTTCACAGAACACAAAGAAGTTTCTGAGAAAGCTTCTTTCTCTTTCTTATCGGAGGATATTTCCTTTGGCCCTATAGTCTTCAAAGGGATCCGAAATATCTGTTCTCAGATTCCACAGAAATAAGGCTAGCAAAGAGATCCACGAAATACAGATATAACTCTGTGAGTGCAAGTCACACATCACACAGCAGTTTCTCAGAAAGCTTCTTTCCAGATTTCATCTGAGGATAATTCCTTTTTCACCAAAGCCCTCTATGGGCTTCCAAATATCACTTTGCCAATTCCACAAGAACTGTCTTAGCGAAAGGCTTCTTGAGGGGAAAGCTGTAACTCTGTGAGATGATTTCACAGAACACAAAGAAGTTTCTCAACATGCTTCTTTCTCTTTGTTATCGGAGGATATTTCCTTTGACCCTATAGTCTTCAAAGGGATCCGAAATATCTGTTCTCAGATTCCACAGAAAACAGGATAGCAAAGAGTCCACGAAATACAGATGTAACTCTGTGAGTGCAAGTGACACATCACACAGCAGTTTCTCAGAAAGCTTCTTTCCAGATTTCATCTGAGGATATTTCCTTTTCACCTTAGCCCTCGATGGGCTTCCAATATCACTTTGCCAATTCCACAAGAACTGCCTTACCGAAAGGCATCTAGAAGGGAAAGCTGTAACTCTCTGAGATGATTTCACAGAACACAAAGAAGTTTCTCAGAAAGCTTCTTTCTCTTTGTTATCGGAGGATATTTCCTTTGGCCCAATAGTTTCAAAGTGATCCGAAATATCTGTTCTCAGATTCCACAGACATAAGGCTAGCAAAGAGATCCACGAAATAAAGATGTAACTCTGTGAGTGGAAGTCACACATCACAGAGCAGTTTCTCAGAAAGCTTCTTTCCAGATTTCGTCTGAGGATACTTCCTTTTTCACATAGCCCTCTATGGGTTTCCAAATATCACTTTGCCAATTCCACAAGAACTGTCTTAGAGAAAGGCTTCTTGAGGGGAAAGCTGTAACTCTGTGAGATGATTTCACAAAACACAAAGAAGTTTCTCAAAAAGCTTCTTTCTCTCTGTTATCGGAGGATATTTCCTTTGGCCCTATAGTCTTCAAAAGGATGCGAAATATCTGTTCTCAGATTCCACAGAAATAAGGCTAGCAAAGAGATCCACGAAATACAGATGTAACTCTGTGAGTGTAAGTCCCACATCACAGAGCAGTTTCTCAGAAAGCGTCTTTCCAGATTTCATCTGAGGATATTTCCTTTTTCACCATAGCCCTCTATGGGCTTCCAAATATCACTTTGCCAATTCCACAAGAACTGTCGTAGCGAAAGGCTCCTTGAGGGGAAAGCTGTAACCCTGTGAGATGATTTCACAGAACACAAAGAAGTTTCTCAGAAAGCTTCTTTCTCTTTGTTATCGGAGGATATTTCCTTTGGCCCTATAGTCTTCAAAGGGATCCGAAATATCTGTTCTCAGATTCCACAGAAATAAGGCTAGCAAAGAGATCCACGAAATGCAGATGTAACTCTGTGAGTGGAAGTCACATATCCCAGAGCAGTTTCTCATAAAGCTTCTTTCCAGATTTCATCTGAGGATATTTCCTTTTTCACCATAGCCCTCTACGGGCTTCCAAATATCACTTTGCCAATTCCACAAGAACTGCCTTACGGAAAGGCTTCTTGAAGGGAAAGCAAGATCTCTGTGAGATGATTACACAGAACACAAAGAAGATTCTCAGAAAGCTTCTTTCTCTTTGTTATCGGAGGATATTTCCTTTGGCCCTATAATCTTCAAAGTTATCCGAAATATCTGTTCTCAGATTCCACAGAAATAAGGCTAGCAAAGAGATTCACGAAATACAGATGTAACCATGTGAGTGCAAGTCACACATCATAGAGCAGTTTCTCAGAAAGCTTCTTTTGAGATTTCATCTGGGGATATTTCCTTTTTCACCATAGCCCTCTATGGGCTTCCAAATATCTCTTTGACAATTAAACAAGAACTGTCTTAGCCAAAGGCTTCTTGAGGGGAAAACTGTTACTCTGTGAGATGATTTCACAGAACACAAAGAAGTTTCTCAGAAAGCTTATTTCTCTTTGTTATCGGAGGATATTTCCTTTGGCCCTAAAGTCTTCAAAGGGATCCGAAATATCTGTTCTCGGATTCCACAGAAATAAGGCTAGCAAAGAGATCCACCAAATACAGATATAACTCTGTGAGTGGAAGTCACACATCACAGAGCAGTTTCTCAGAAAGCTTCTTTCCAGATATCATCTGAGGATATTTCCTTTTTCACTATAGCCCTCTATGGGCTTCCAAATATCACTTTGCCAATTCCACAAGAACTGCCTTACCGAAAGGCTTCTTGAAGGGAAAGCTGTAACTTTGTGAGATGATTTCACAGAACACAAAGAAGTTTCTCAGAAAGCTTCTTTCTCTTTGTTATCGGAGGATATTTCCTTTGGCCCTATAGTCTTCAAAGGGATCCGAAATATCTGTTCTCAGATTCCACAGAAATAAGGCTAGCAAAGAGATCCACGAAATACAGATGTAACTCTGTGAGTGCAAGTGAAACATCACAGAGCAGATTCTCAGAAAGCTTCTTTCCAGATTGCATCTGAGGATATTTCCTTTTTCACCATAGCCCTCTATGGGCTTCCAAATATCACTGTGCGAATTCCACAAGAACTGTCTTAGCGAAAGGATTCTTAAGGGAAAGCTGTAACTCTGTGAGATGATTTCACAGAACACAAAGAAGTTTCTCAGAAAGCTTCTTTCTCTTTGTTATCGGAGGATATTTCCTTTGGCCCTAGAGTCTTCAAAGGGATCCGAAATATCTGTTCTCAGATTCCACAGAAATAAGGCTAGCAAAGAGATACACGAAATACAGATGTAACTCTGTGAGTGCAAGTCACACTTCACAGAGCAGTTTCTCTTAAAGCTTCTTTCCAGACTTCATCTGAGGATATTTCCTTTTTCACCATAGCCCTCTATGGGCTTCCAAATATCACTTTGCCAATTCCACAAAAACTGTCTTAGCGAAAGGCTTCTTGAGGGGAAAGCTGTAACTCTGTGAGATGATTTCACAGAACACAAAGAAGTTTCTCAGAAAGCTTCTTTCTCTTTGTTATCGGAGGATCTTTCCTTTGGCCCTATAATCTTCAAAGGGATCCGAAATATCTGTTCTCAGATTCCAGAGAAATAAGGCTAGCAAAGAGATTCACGAAATAGAGATGTAACCCTGTGAGTGCAAGTCACACATCACAGAGCAGTTTCTCAGAAAGCTTCTTTCGAGATTTCATCTGGGGATATTTCCTTTTTCACCATAGGCCTCTAAGGGCTTCCAAATATCACTTTGCCAATTAAACAAGAACTGTCTAAGCCAAAGGCTTCTTGAGGGGAAAACTGTAACTCTGTGAGATGATTTCACAGAACACAAAGAAGTTTCTCAGAAAGCTTATTTCTCTTTGTTATCGGAGGATATTTCCTTTGGCCCTATCGTCTTCAAAGGGATCCGAAATATCTGTTCTCAGATTCCACAGAAATAAGGCTAGCAAAGAGATCCACGAAATACAGATATAACTCTGTGAGTGGAAGTCACACATCACAGAGCAGTTTCTCAGAAAGCTTCTTTCCAGATATCATCTGAGGATATTTCCTTTTTCACCATAGCCCTCTACGGGCTTCCAAATATCACTTTGCAAATTCCACAAAACTGCCTAAGCGAAAGGCTTCTTGAGGGGAAAGCTGTAACTCTGTGAGACGATTTCACAGAACACAAAGAAGTTTCTCAGAAAGCTTCTTTCTCTTTGTTTTTGGAAGATATTTTTTTGGCCCTATAGTCTTCAAAGTGATCCGATATATCTGTTCTCAGATTCCACAGAAATAAGGCTAGCAAAGAGATCCACGAAATACAGATGTAACTCTGTGAGTGCAAGTCACACATTAGAGTGCAATTTCTCAGAAAGCTTCTTTCGAGATTTCATCTGAGGATATTTCCTTTTTCACCATAGCCCTCTAAGGGTTTCCAAATATCACTTTGCCAATTCCACAAGAACTGCCTTACCGAAAGGCTTCTTGAAGGGAAAGCTGTAACTTTGTGAGATGATTTCACAGAACACAAAGAAGTTTCTCAGAAAGCTTCTTTCTCTTTGTTATCGGAGGATATTTCCTTTGGCCCTATAGTCTTCAAAGGGATCCGAAATATCTGTTCTCAGATTCCACAGAAATAAGGCTAGCAAAGAGATCCACGAAATACAGATGTAACTCTGTGAGTGCAAGTGAAACATCACAGAGCAGATTCTCAGAAAGCTTCTTTCCAGATTTCATCTGAGGATATTTCCTTTTTCACCATAGCCCTCTATGGGCTTCCAAATATCACTGTGCGAATTCCACAAGAACTGTCTTAGCGAAAGGCTTTTTAAGGGAAAGCTGTAACTGTGTGAGATGATTTCACAGAACACAAAGAAGTTTCTCAGAAAGTTTCTTTCTCTTTGTTATCGGAGGATATTTCCTTTGGCCCTATAGTCTTCAAAGGGATCAGAAATATCTGTTCTCAGATTCCACAGAAATAAGGCTAGCAAAGAGATCCACGAAATACAGATGTAACTCTGTGAGGGCAAGTCACACATCACAGAGCAGTTTCTCAGAAAGCTTCTTTCCAGATTTCATCTGAGGATATTTCCTTTTTCACCATAGCCCTCTATGGGCTTCCAAATATCACTTTGCCAATTCCACAAGAACTGTCTTAGCGAAAGTCTTCTTGAGGGGAAAGCTGTAACTCTGTGAGATGATTTCACAGAACACAAAGAAGTTTCTCAGAAAGCTTCTTTCTCTTTGTTATCGGAGGATATTTCCTTTGGCCCTATAGTCTTCAAAGGGATCCGAAATATCTGTTCTCAGATTCCACAAAAATAAGGCTAGCAAAGAGATCCACGAAATACAGATGTAACTCTGTGAGGGCAAGTCACACATCACAGAGCAGTTTCTCAGAAAGCTTCTTTCCAGATTTCATCTGAGGATATTTCCTTTTTCACCATAGCCCTCTATGGGCTTCCAAATATCACTTTGCCAATTCCACAAGAACTGTCTTAGCGAAAGTCTTCTTGAGGGGAAAGCTGTAACTCTGTGAGATGATTTCACAGAACACAAAGAAGTTTCTCAGAAAGCTTCTTTCTCTTTGTTATCGGAGGATATTTCCTTTGGCCCTATAGTCTTCAAAGGGATCCGAAATATCTGTTCTCAGATTCCACAGAAATAAGGCTAGCAAAGAGATACACGAAATACAGATGTAACTCTGTGAGTGCAAGTCACACTTCACAGAGCAGTTTCTCTGAAAGCTTCTTTCCAGACTTCATCTGAGGATATTTCCTTTTTCACCATAGCCCTCTATGGGCTTCCAAATATCACTTTGCCAATTAAACAAAAACTGTCTTAGCGAAAGGCTTCTTGAGGGGAAAGCTGTAACTCTGTGAGATGATTTCACAGAACACAAAGAAGTTTCTCAGAAAGCTTCTTTCTCTTTGTTATCGGAGGATCTTTCCTTTGGCCCTATAATCTTCAAAGGGATCCGAAATATCTGTTCTCAGATTCCACAGAAATAAGGCTAGCAAAGAGATTCACGAAATAGAGATGTAACCCTGTGAGTGCAAGTCACACATCACAGAGCAGTTTCTCAGAAAGCTTCTTTCGAGATTTCATCTGGGGAAATTTCCTTTTTCACCATAGCCCTCTAAGGGCTTCCAAATATCACTTTGCCAATTAAACAAGAACTGTCTTAGCCAAAGGCTTCTTGAGGGGAAAACTGTAACTCTGTGAGATGATTTCACAGAACACAAAGAAGTTTCTCAGAAAGCTTATTTCTCTTTGTTATCGGAGGATATTTCCTTTGGCCCTATAGTCTTCAAAGGGATCCGAAATATCTGTTCTCAGATTCCACAGAAATAAGGCTAGCAAAGAAATCCACGAAATACAGATATAACTCTGTGAGTGGAAGTCACACATCACAGAGCAGTTTCTCAGAAAGCTTCTTTCCAGATATCATCTGAGGATATTTCCTTTTTCACCATAGCCCTCTACGGGCTTCCAAATATCACTTTGCAAATTCCACAAAACTGCCTAAGCGAAAGGCTTCTTGAGGGGAAAGCTGTAACTCTGTGAGATGATTTCACAGAACACAAAGAAGTTTCTCAGAAAGCTTCTTTCTCTCTGTTTTCGTAAGATATTTTTTTGGCCCTATAGTCTTCAATGGGATCTGATATATCTGTTCTCAGATTCCACAGATAAGGCTAGCAAAGAGATCCACGAAATACAGATGTAACTCTGTGAGTGCAAGTCACACATCAGAGTGCAGTTTCTCAGAAAGCTTCTTTCCAGATTTCATCTGAGGATATTTCCTTTTTCACCATAGCCCTCTAAGGGTTTCCAAATATCACTTTGCCAATTCCACAAGAACTGCCTTACCGAAAGGCTTCTGGACGGGAAAGCTGTAACTCTGGGAGATGATTTCACAGAACACAAAGAAGTTTCTCAGAAAGCTTCTTTCTCTTTGTTATAGGAGGATATTTCCTTTGGCCCTATAGTCTTCAAAGGGATCCGAAATATCTGTTCTCAGATTCCACAGAAATAAGGCTAGCAAAGAGATCCACGAAATACAGATGTAACTCTGTGAGTGCAAGTGAAACATCACAGAGCAGATTCTCAGAAAGCTTCCTTCTAGATTTCATCTGAGGATATTTCCTTTTCACCATAGCCCTCTATGGGCTTCCAAATATCACTGTGCGAATTCCACAAGAACTGGCTTAGCGAAAGGCTTCTTAAGGGAAAGCTCTAACTCTGTGAGATGATTTCACAGAACACAAAGAAGTTTCTCAGAAAGCTTCTTTCTCTTTGTTATCGGAGGATATTTCCTTTGGCCCTATAGTCTTCAAAGGGATCCGAAATATCTGTTCTCAGATTCCACAGAAATAAGGCTAGCAAAGAGATCCACGAAATACAGATGTAACTCTGTGAGGGCAAGTCACACATCACAGAGCAGTTTCTCAGAAAGCTTCTTTCCATATTTCATCTGAGGATATTTCCTTTTTCACCATAGCCCTCTATGGGCTTCCAAATATCTCTTTGACAATTAAACAAGAACTGTTTTAGCCAATGGCTTCTTGAGGGGAAAACTGTAACTCTGTGAGATGATTTCACAGAACACAAAGAAGTTTCTCAGAAAGCTTATTTCTCTTTGTTATCGGAGGATATTTCCTTTGGCCCTAAAGTCTTCAAAGGGATCCGAAATATCTGTTCTCGGATTCCACAGAAATAAGGCTAGCAAAGAGATCCACGAAATACAGATATAACTCTGTGAGTGGAAGTCACACATCACAGAGCAGTTTCTCAGAAAGCTTCTTTCCAGATATCATCTGAGGATATTTCCTTTTTCACCATAGCCCTCTATGGGCTTCCAAATATCACTTTGCCAATTCCACAAGAACTGCCTTACCGAAAGGCTTCTTGAAGGGAAAGCTGTAACTCTGTGAGATGATTTCACAGAACACAAAGAAGTTTCTCAGAAAGCTTCTTTCTCTTTGTTTTCGTAAGATATTTTTTTGGCCCTATAGTCTTCAAAGGGATCCGATATATCTGTTCTCAGATTCCACAGAAATAAGGCTAGCAAAGAGATCCACGAAATACAGATGTAACTCTGTGAGTGCAAGTCACACATCAGAGTGCAGTTTCTCAGAAAGCTTCTTTCCAGATTTCATCTGAGGATATTTCCTTTTTCACCATAGCCCTCTAAGGGTTTCCAAATATCACTTTGCCAATTCCACAAGAACTGCCTTACCGAAAGGCTTCTGGACGGGAAAGCTGTAACTCTGTGAGATGATTTTACAGAACACAAAGAAGTTTCTCAGAAAGCTTCTTTCTCTTTGTTATCGGAGGATATTTCCTTTGGCCCTATAGTCTTCAAAGGGATCCGAAATATCTCTTCTCAGATTCCACAGAAATAAGGCTAGCAAAGAGATCCACGAAATACAGATGTAACTCTGTGATTGGAAGTCACATATCACAGAGCAGTTTCTCAGAAAGCTTCTTTCCAGATTTCATCTGAGAATATTTCCTTTTTCACCATAGCCCTCTACGGGCTTCCAAATATCACTTTGCCAATTCCACAAGAACTGCCTTACCGAAAGGCTTCTTGAAGGGAAAGCAATATCTCTCTGAGATGATTTCAGAGAACACAAAGAAGTTTCTCAGAAAGCTTCTTTCTCTTTGTTATCGGAGGATATTTCTTTTGGCCTTATAGTCTTCAAAGGGATCCGAAATATCTGTTCTCAGATTCCACAGAAATAAGGCTAGCAAAGACATCCACGAAATACAGATGTAACTCTGTGAGTGGAAGTCACACATCACAGAGCAGTTTCTCAGAAAGCTTCTTTCCAGATTTCATCTGAGGATATTTCCTTTTTCACCGTAGCCCTCTATGGGTTTCCAAATATCACTTTGCTAATTCCACAAGAACTGTCTTAGCGAAAGGCTTCTTGAGGGGAAAGCTGTAACTCTGTGAGATGATTTCACAAAACACAAAGAAGTTTCTCAAAAAGATTCTTTCTCTCTGTTATCGGAGGATATTTCCTTTGGCCCTATAGTCTTGAAAAGGATGCGAAATATGTGTTCTCAGATTCCACAGAAATAAGGCTAGCAAAGACATCCACGAAATACAGATGTAATTCTGTGAGTGTAAGTCCCACATCACAGAGCAGTTTCTCAGAAAGCTTCTTTCCAGATTTCATCTGAGTATATTTCCTTTTTCACCATAGCCCTCTATGGGCTTCCAAATATCACTTTGCCAATTCCACAAGAACTGTCGTAGCGAAAGGCTTCTTGAGGGGAAAGCTGTAACTCTGTGTGATGATTTCACAGAACACAAATAAGTTTCTCAGAATGCTTCTTTCTCTTTGTTATCGGAGGATATTTCCTTTGGCCCTATAGTCTTCAAAGGGATCTGAAATATCTGTTCTCAGATTCCACAGAAATAAGGCTAGCAAAGGGATCCACGAAATACAGATGTAACTCTGTGAGTGGAAGTCACACATCACAGAGCAGTTTCTCAGAAAGCTTCTTTCCAGATTTCATCTGAGGATATTTCCTTTTCCACCATAGCCCTTTATGGGCTTCCAAATATCACTTTGCCAATTCCACAAGAATTGTCTTAGCGAAAGTCTTCTTGCGGGGAAAGCTGTAACTCTGTGAGATGATTTCACAGAACACAAAGAAGTTTCTCAGAAAGCTTCTTTCTCTTTGTTATCGGAGGATATTTCCTTTGGCCCTATAGTCTTCAAAGGGATCCGAAATATCTGTTCTCAGATTCCTCAGAAATAAGGCTAGCAAAGAGATCCACGAAATACAGATGTAACTCTGTGAGTGGAAGTCACATATCACAGAGCAGTTTCTCAGAAAGCTTCTTTCCAGATTTCATCTGAGTATATTTCCTTTTTCACCATAGCCCTCTACGGGCTTCCAAATATCTCTTTGCCAATTCCACAAGAACTGGCTTACCGAAAGGCTTCTTGAAGGGAAAGCAATATCTCTTTGAGATGATTTCAGAGAACACAAAGAAGTTTCTCAGAAAGCTTCTTTCTCTTTGTTATCGGAGGATATTTCCTTTGGCCCTATAGTCTTCAAAGGGATCCGAAATATCTGTTCTCAGATTCCACAGAAATAAGGCTAGCAAAAAGATTCACGAAATACAGATGTAACCCTGTGAGTGCAAGTCACACATCACAGAGCAGTTTCTCAGAAAGTTTTTTCGAGATTTCATCTGGGGATATTTCCTTTTTCACCCTAGCCCTCTATGGGCTTCCAAATATCACTTTGCCAATTAAACAAGAACTGTCTTAGCCAAAGGCTTCTTGAGGGGAAAACTGTAACTCTGTGAGATGATTTCACAGAACACAAAGAAGTTTCTCAGAAAGCTTATTTCTCTTTGTTATCGGAGGATATTTCCTTTGGCCCTATAGTCTTCAAAGGGATCCGAAATATCTGTTCTCGGATTCCACAGAAATAAGGCTAGCAAAGAGATCCACGAAATACAGATATAACTCTGTGAGTGGAAGTCACACATCACAGAGTAGTTTCTCAGAAAGCTTCTTTCCAGATATCATCTGAGGATATTTCCTTTTTCACCATAGCCCTCTATGGCCTTCCAAATATCACTTTGCCAATTCCACAAGAACTGCCTAAGCGAAGGGCCTCTTGAGGGGAAAGCTGTAACTCTGTGAGATGATTTCACAGAACACAAAGAAGTTTCTCAGAAAGCTTCTTTCTCTTTGTTTTCGGATGATATTTTTTTGGCCCTGTAGTCTTCAAAGGGATCCGATATATCTGTTCTCATTTCCACAGAAATAAGGCTAGCAAAGAGATCCACGAAATACAGATGTAACTCTGTGAGTGGAAGTCACATATCACAGAGCAGTTTCTCAGAAAACTTCTTTCCAGATTTCATCTGAGTATATTTCCTTTTTCACCATAGCCCTCTACGGGCTTCCAAATATCACTTTGCCAATTCCACAAGAACTGCCTTACCGAAAGGCTTCTTGAAGGGAAAGCAATATCTCTCTGAGATGATTTCAGAGAACACAAAGAAGTTTCTCAGAAAGCTTCTTTCTCTTTGTTATCGGAGGATATTTCCTTTGGCCCTATAGTCTTCAAAGGGATCCGAAATATCGGTTCTCAGATTCCACAGAAATAAGGCTAGCAAAGAGATCCACGAAATACAGATGTAACTCTGTGAGTGGAAGTCACACATCACAGAGCAGTTTCTCAGACAGCTTCTTTCCAGATTTCATCTGAGTATATTTCCTTTTTCACCATAGCCCTCTATGGGCTTCCAAATATCACTGTGCGAATTCCACAAGAACTGTCTTAGCGAAAGGCTTCTTAAGGGAAAGCTGTAACTCTGTGAGATGATTTCACAGAACACAAAGAAGTTTCTCAGAAAGCTTCTTTCTCTTTGTTATCGGAGGATATTTACTTTGGCCCTATAGTCTTCAAAGGGATCCGAAATATCTGTTCTCAGATTGCACAGAAATAAGGCTAGCAAAGAGATCCACGAAATACAGATGTAACTCTGTGAGGGCAAGTCACACATCACAGAGCAGTTTCTCAGAAAGCTTCTTTCCAGATTTCATCTGAGGATATTTCCTTTTTCACCATAGCCCTTTATGGGCTTCCAAATATCACTTTGCCAATTCCACAAGAATTGTCTTAGCGAAAGGCATCTTGAGGGGAAAGCTGTAACTCTGTGAGATGATTTCACAGAACACAAAGAAGTTTCTCAGAAAGCTTCTTTCTCTTTGTTATCGGAGGATATTTCCTTTGGCCCTATAGTCTTCAAAGGGATCCGAAATATGTGTTCTCAGATTCCACAGAAATAAGGCTAGCAAAGAAATCCACGAAATACAGATGTAACTCTGAGTGGAAGTCATATATCACAGAGCAGTTTCTCAGAAAGCTTCTTTCCAGATTTCATCTGAGTATATTTCCTTTTTCACCATAGCCCTCTATGGGCTTCCAAATATCTCTTTGCCAATTCCACAAGAACTGCCTTACCGAAAGGCTTCTTGAAGGGAAAGCAATATCTCTGTGAGATGATTTCAGAGAACACAAAGAAGTTTCTCAGAAAGCTTCTTTCTCTTTGTTATCGGAGGATATTTCCTTTGGCCCTATAGTCTTCAAAGGGATCCGAAATATCTCTTCTCAGATTCCACAGAAATCAGTATAGCAAAGAGTCCACGAAATACAGATGTAACTCTGTGAGTGCAAGTGACACAGCACACAGCAGTTTCTCAGAAAGCTTCTTTCCACATTTCATCTGAGGATATTTCCTTTTCACCTTAGCCCTCGATGGGCTTCCAAATATCACTTTGCCAATTCCACAAGAACTGCCTTACCGAAAGGCTTCTGGAAGGGAAAGCTGTAACTCTGTGAGAGGATTTCACAGAACACAAAGAAGTTTCTCAGAAAGCTTCTTTCTCTTTGTTATCGGAGGATATTTCCTTTGGCCCTATAGTCTTCAAAGGGATCCGAAATATCTGTTCTCAGATTCCACAGAAATAAGGCTAGCAAAGAGATCCACGAAATACAGATGTAACTTTGTGAGTGGAAGTCACATATCACAGAGCAGTTTCTCAGAAAGCTTCTTTCCAGATTTCATCTGAGTATATTTCCTTTTTCACCATAGCCCTCTACGGGCTTCCAAATATCACTTTGCCAATTCCACAAGAACTGCCTTACCGAAAGGCTTCTTGAAGGGAAAGCAATATCTCTCTGAGATGATTTCAGAGAACACAAAGAAGTTTCTCAGAAAGCTTCTTTCTCTTTGTTATCGGAGGATATTTCCTTTGGCCCTATACTCTTCAAAGGGATCCGAAATATCGGTTCTCAGATTCCACAGAAATAAGGCTAGCAAAGAGATCCACGAAATACAGATGTAACTCTGTGAGTGGAAGTCACACATCACAGAGCAGTTTCTCAGACAGCTTCTTTCCAGATTTCATCTGAGTATATTTCCTTTTTCACCATAGCCCTCCATGGGCTTCCAAATATCACTTTGCCAATTCCACAAGAACTGTCTTAGCGAAAGGCTTCTTGAGGGGAAAGCTGTAACTCTGTGAGATGATTTCACAGAACACAAATAAGTTTCTCAGAAAGCTTCTTTCTCTTTGTTATCGGAGGATATTTCCTTTGGCCCTATAGTCTTCAAAGAGATCCGAAATATCTGTTCTCAGATTCCACAGAAATAAGGCTAGCAAAGAGATCCACGAAATACAGATGTAACTCTGTGAGAGCAAGTCACACTTCACATAGCAGTTTCTCTGAAAGCTTCTTTCCAGACTTGATCTGAGGATATTTCCTTTTTCACCATAGCCCTCTATGGGCTTCCAAATATCACTTTGCCAATTCCACAAAAACTGTCTTAGCGAAAGGCTTCTTGAGGGGAAAGCTGTAGCTCTGTGAGATGATTTCACAGAACACAAAGAAGTTTCTCAGAAAGCTTCTTTCTCTTTGTTATCGGAGGATATTTCCTTTGGCCCTATAATCTTCAAAGGGATCCGAAATATCTGTTCTCAGATTCCACAGAAATAAGGCTAGCAAAGAGATTCACGAAATAGAGATGTAACCCTGTGAGTGCAAGTCACACATCACAGAGCAGTTTCTCAGAAAGCTTCTTTCGAGATTTCATCTGGGGATATTTCCTTTTTCACCATAGCCGTCTATGGGCTTCCAAATATCACTTTGCCAATTAAACAAGAACTGTCTTAGCCAAAGGCTTCTTGAGGGGAAAACTGTAACTCTGTGAGATGATTTCACAGAACACAAAGAAGTTTCTCAGAAAGCTTATTTCTCTTTGTTATCGCAGGATATTTCCTTTGGCCCTATAGTCTTCAAAGGGATCCGAAATATCTGTTCTCGGATTCCACAGAAATAAGGCTAGCAAAGAGATACACGAAATACAGATATAACTCTGTGAGTGGAAGTCACACATCACAGAACAGTTTCTCACAAAGCTTCTTTCCAGATATCATCTGAGGATATTTCCTTTTTCACCATAGCCCTCTATGGGCTTCCAAATATCACTTTGCCAATTCCACAAAACTGCCTAAGCGAAAGGCTTCTTGAGGGGAAAGCTGTAACTCTGTGAGATGATTTCACAGAACACAAAGAAGTTTCTCAGAAAGCTTCTTTCTCTTTGTTTTCGGAAGATATTTTTTTGGCCCTATAGTCTTCAAAGGGATCCGATACATCTGTTCTCAGATTCCACAGAAATAAGGGTAGCAAAGAGATCCACGAAATACAGATGTAACTCTGTGAGTGCAAGTCACACATCAGAGTGCAGTTTCTCAGAAAGCTTCTTTCCAGATTTCATCTGAGGATATTTCCTTTTTCACCATAGCCCTCTAAGGGTTTCCAAATATCACTTTGCCAATTCCACAAGAACTGCCTAAGCGAAAGGCTTCTTGAGGGGAAAGCTGTAACTCTGTGAGATGATTTCACAGAACACAAAGAAGTTTCTCAGAAAGCTTCTTTCTCTTTGTTTTCGGATGATATTTTTTTGGCCCTGTAGTCTTCAAAGGGATCCGATATATCTGTTCTCATTTCCACAGAAATAAGGCTAGCAAAGAGATCCACGAAATACAGATGTAACTCTGTGAGTGGAAGTCACATATCACAGAGCAGTTTCTCAGAAAGCTTCTTTCCAGATTTCATCTGAGTATATTTCCTTTTTCACCATAGCCCTCTACGGGCTTCCAAATATCACTTTGCCAATTCCACAAGAACTGCCTTACCGAAAGGCTTCTTGAAGGGAAAGCAATATCTCTCTGAGATGATTTCAGAGAACACAAAGAAGTTTCTCAGAAAGCTTCTTTCTCTTTGTTATCGGAGGATATTTCCTTTGGCCCTATAGTCTTCAAAGGGATCCGAAATATCGGTTCTCAGATTCCACAGAAATAAGGCTAGCAAAGAGATCCACGAAATACAGATGTAACTCTGTGAGTGGAAGTCACACATCACAGAGCAGTTTCTCAGACAGCTTCTTTCCAGATTTCATCTGAGTATATTTCCTTTTTCACCATAGCCCTCTATGGGCTTCCAAATATCACTGTGCGAATTCCACAAGAACTGTCTTAGCGAAAGGCTTCTTAAGGGAAAGCTGTAACTCTGTGAGATGATTTCACAGAACACAAAGAAGTTTCTCAGAAAGCTTCTTTCTCTTTGTTATCGGAGGATATTTACTTTGGCCCTATAGTCTTCAAAGGGATCCGAAATATCTGTTCTCAGATTCCACAGAAATAAGGCTAGCAAAGAGATCCACGAAATACAGATGTAACTCTGTGAGGGCAAGTCACACATCACAGAGCAGTTTCTCAGAAAGCTTCTTTCCAGATTTCATCTGAGGGTATTTCCTTTTTCACCATAGCCCTCTATGGGCTTCCAAATATCACTTTGCCAATTCCACAAGAACTGTCGTAGCGAAAGGCTTCTTGAGGGGAAAGCTGTAACTCTGTGTGATGATTTCACAGAACACAAATAAGTTTCTCAGAATGCTTCTTTCTCTTTGTTATCGGAGGATATTTCCTTTGGCCCTATAGTCTTCAAAGGGATCTGAAATATCTGTTCTCAGATTCCACAGAAATAAGGCTAGCAAAGGGATCCACGAAATACAGATGTAACTCTGTGAGTGGAAGTCACACATCACAGAGCAGTTTCTCAGAAAGCTTCTTTCCAGATTTCATCTGAGGATATTTCCTTTTTCACCATAGCCCTTTATGGGCTTCCAAATATCACTTTGCCAATTCCACAAGAATTGTCTTAGCGAAAGGCATCTTGAGGGGAAAGCTGTAACTCTGTGAGATGATTTCACAGAACACAAAGAAGTTTCTCAGAAAGCTTCTTTCTCTTTGTTATCGGAGGATATTTCCTTTGGCCCTATAGTCTTCAAAGGGATCCGAAATATGTGTTCTCAGATTCCACAGAAATAAGGCTAGCAAAGAGATCCACGAAATACAGATGTAACTCTGAGTGGAAGTCATATATCACAGAGCAGTTTCTCAGAAAGCTTCTTTCCAGATTTCATCTGAGTATATTTCCTTTTTCACCATAGCCCTCTATGGGCTTCCAAATATCTCTTTGCCAATTCCACAAGAACTGCCTTACCGAAAGGCTTCTTGAAGGGAAAGCAATATCTCTGTGAGATGATTTCAGAGAACACAAAGAAGTTTCTCAGAAAGCTTCTTTCTCTTTGTTATCGGAGGATATTTCCTTTGGCCCTATAGTCTTCAAAGGGATCCGAAATATCTCTTCTCAGATTCCACAGAAATCAGTATAGCAAAGAGTCCACGAAATACAGATGTAACTCTGTGAGTGCAAGTGACACAGCACACAGCAGTTTCTCAGAAAGCTTCTTTCCACATTTCATCTGAGGATATTTCCTTTTCACCTTAGCCCTCGATGGGCTTCCAAATATCACTTTGCCAATTCCACAAGAACTGCCTTACCGAAAGGCTTCTGGAAGGGAAAGCTGTAACTCTGTGAGAGGATTTCACAGAACACAAAGAAGTTTCTCAGAAAGCTTCTTTCTCTTTGTTATCGGAGGATATTTCCTTTGGCCCTATAGTCTTCAAAGGGATCCGAAATATCTGTTCTCAGATTCCACAGAAATAAGGCTAGCAAAGAGATCCACGAAATACAGATGTAACTTTGTGAGTGGAAGTCACATATCACAGAGCAGTTTCTCAGAAAGCTTCTTTCCAGATTTCATCTGAGTATATTTCCTTTTTCACCATAGCCCTCTACGGGCTTCCAAATATCACTTTGCCAATTCCACAAGAACTGCCTTACCGAAAGGCTTCTTGAAGGGAAAGCAATATCTCTCTGAGATGATTTCAGAGAACACAAAGAAGTTTCTCAGAAAGCTTCTTTCTCTTTGTTATCGGAGGATATTTCCTTTGGCCCTATACTCTTCAAAGGGATCCGAAATATCGGTTCTCAGATTCCACAGAAATAAGGCTAGCAAAGAGATCCACGAAATACAGATGTAACTCTGTGAGTGGAAGTCACACATCACAGAGCAGTTTCTCAGACAGCTTCTTTCCAGATTTCATCTGAGTATATTTCCTTTTTCACCATAGCCCTCCATGGGCTTCCAAATATCACTTTGCCAATTCCACAAGAACTGTCTTAGCGAAAGGCTTCTTGAGGGGAAAGCTGTAACTCTGTGAGATGATTTCACAGAACACAAATAAGTTTCTCAGAAAGCTTCTTTCTCTTTGTTATCGGAGGATATTTCCTTTGGCCCTATAGTCTTCAAAGAGATCCGAAATATCTGTTCTCAGATTCCACAGAAATAAGGCTAGCAAAGAGATCCACGAAATACAGATGTAACTCTGTGAGAGCAAGTCACACTTCACATAGCAGTTTCTCTGAAAGCTTCTTTCCAGACTTGATCTGAGGATATTTCCTTTTTCACCATAGCCCTCTATGGGCTTCCAAATATCACTTTGCCAATTCCACAAAAACTGTCTTAGCGAAAGGCTTCTTGAGGGGAAAGCTGTAGCTCTGTGAGATGATTTCACAGAACACAAAGAAGTTTCTCAGAAAGCTTCTTTCTCTTTGTTATCGGAGGATATTTCCTTTGGCCCTATAATCTTCAAAGGGATCCGAAATATCTGTTCTCAGATTCCACAGAAATAAGGCTAGCAAAGAGATTCACGAAATAGAGATGTAACCCTGTGAGTGCAAGTCACACATCACAGAGCAGTTTCTCAGAAAGCTTCTTTCGAGATTTCATCTGGGGATATTTCCTTTTTCACCATAGCCCTCTATGGGCTTCCAAATATCACTTTGCCAATTAAACAAGAACTGTCTTAGCCAAAGGCTTCTTGAGGGGAAAACTGTAACTCTGTGAGATGATTTCACAGAACACAAAGAAGTTTCTCAGAAAGCTTATTTCTCTTTGTTATCGCAGGATATTTCCTTTGGCCCTATAGTCTTCAAAGGGATCCGAAATATCTGTTCTCGGATTCCACAGAAATAAGGCTAGCAAAGAGATACACGAAATACAGATATAACTCTGTGAGTGGAAGTCACACATCACAGAACAGTTTCTCACAAAGCTTCTTTCCAGATATCATCTGAGGATATTTCCTTTTTCACCATAGCCCTCTATGGGCTTCCAAATATCACTTTGCCAATTCCACAAAACTGCCTAAGCGAAAGGCTTCTTGAGGGGAAAGCTGTAACTCTGTGAGATGATTTCACAGAACACAAAGAAGTTTCTCAGAAAGCTTCTTTCTCTTTGTTTTCGGAAGATATTTTTTTGGCCCTATAGTCTTCAAAGGGATCCGATACATCTGTTCTCAGATTCCACAGAAATAAGGGTAGCAAAGAGATCCACGAAATACAGATGTAACTCTGTGAGTGCAAGTCACACATCAGAGTGCAGTTTCTCAGAAAGCTTCTTTCCAGATTTCATCTGAGGATATTTCCTTTTTCACCATAGCCCTCTAAGGGTTTCCAAATATCACTTTGCCAATTCCACAAGAACTGCCTAAGCGAAAGGCTTCTTGAGGGGAAAGCTGTAACTCTGTGAGATGATTTCACAGAACACAAAGAAGTTTCTCAGAAAGCTTCTTTCTCTTTGTTTTCGGATGATATTTTTTTGGCCCTGTAGTCTTCAAAGGGATCCGATATATCTGTTCTCATTTCCACAGAAATAAGGCTAGCAAAGAGATCCACGAAATACAGATGTAACTCTGTGAGTGGAAGTCACATATCACAGAGCAGTTTCTCAGAAAGCTTCTTTCCAGATTTCATCTGAGTATATTTCCTTTTTCACCATAGCCCTCTACGGGCTTCCAAATATCACTTTGCCAATTCCACAAGAACTGCCTTACCGAAAGGCTTCTTGAAGGGAAAGCAATATCTCTCTGAGATGATTTCAGAGAACACAAAGAAGTTTCTCAGAAAGCTTCTTTCTCTTTGTTATCGGAGGATATTTCCTTTGGCCCTATAGTCTTCAAAGGGATCCGAAATATCGGTTCTCAGATTCCACAGAAATAAGGCTAGCAAAGAGATCCACGAAATACAGATGTAACTCTGTGAGTGGAAGTCACACATCACAGAGCAGTTTCTCAGACAGCTTCTTTCCAGATTTCATCTGAGTATATTTCCTTTTTCACCATAGCCCTCTATGGGCTTCCAAATATCACTGTGCGAATTCCACAAGAACTGTCTTAGCGAAAGGCTTCTTAAGGGAAAGCTGTAACTCTGTGAGATGATTTCACAGAACACAAAGAAGTTTCTCAGAAAGCTTCTTTCTCTTTGTTATCGGAGGATATTTACTTTGGCCCTATAGTCTTCAAAGGGATCCGAAATATCTGTTCTCAGATTCCACAGAAATAAGGCTAGCAAAGAGATCCACGAAATACAGATGTAACTCTGTGAGGGCAAGTCACACATCACAGAGCAGTTTCTCAGAAAGCTTCTTTCCAGATTTCATCTGAGGGTATTTCCTTTTTCACCATAGCCCTCTATGGGCTTCCAAATATCACTTTGCCAATTCCACAAGAACTGTCGTAGCGAAAGGCTTCTTGAGGGGAAAGCTGTAACTCTGTGTGATGATTTCACAGAACACAAATAAGTTTCTCAGAATGCTTCTTTCTCTTTGTTATCGGAGGATATTTCCTTTGGCCCTATAGTCTTCAAAGGGATCTGAAATATCTGTTCTCAGATTCCACAGAAATAAGGCTAGCAAAGGGATCCACGAAATACAGATGTAACTCTGTGAGTGGAAGTCACACATCACAGAGCAGTTTCTCAGAAAGCTTCTTTCCAAATTTCATCTGAGGATATTTCCTTTTTCACCATAGCCCTTTATGGGCTTCCAAATATCACTTTGCCAATTCCACAAGAATTGTCTTAGCGAAAGGCATCTTGAGGGGAAAGCTGTAACTCTGTGAGATGATTTCACAGAACACAAAGAAGTTTCTCAGAAAGCTTCTTTCTCTTTGTTATCGGAGGATATTTCCTTTGGCCCTATAGTCTTCAAAGGGATCCGAAATATGTGTTCTCAGATTCCACAGAAATAAGGCTAGCAAAGAGATCCACGAAATACAGATGTAACTCTGAGTGGAAGTCATATATCACAGAGCAGTTTCTCAGAAAGCTTCTTTCCAGATTTCATCTGAGTATATTTCCTTTTTCACCATAGCCCTCTATGGGCTTCCAAATATCTCTTTGCCAATTCCACAAGAACTGCCTTACCGAAAGGCTTCTTGAAGGGAAAGCAATATCTCTGTGAGATGATTTCAGAGAACACAAAGAAGTTTCTCAGAAAGCTTCTTTCTCTTTGTTATCGGAGGATATTTCCTTTCGCCCTATAGTCTTCAAAGGGATCCGAAATATCTCTTCTCAGATTCCACAGAAATCAGTATAGCAAAGAGTCCACGAAATACAGATGTAACTCTGTGAGTGCAAGTGACACAGCACACAGCAGTTTCTCAGAAAGCTTCTTTCCACATTTCATCTGAGGATATTTCCTTTTCACCTTAGCCCTCGATGGGCTTCCAAATATCACTTTGCCAATTCCACAAGAACTGCCTTACCGAAAGGCTTCTGGAAGGGAAAGCTGTAACTCTGTGAGAGGATTTCACAGAACACAAAGAAGTTTCTCAGAAAGCTTCTTTCTCTTTGTTATCGGAGGATATTTCCTTTGGCCCTATAGTCTTCAAAGGGATCCGAAATATCTGTTCTCAGATTCCACAGAAATAAGGCTAGCAAAGAGATCCACGAAATACAGATGTAACTCTGTGAGTGCAAGTCACACTTCACAGAGCAGTTTCTCTGAAAGCTTCTTTCCAGACTTGATCTGAGGATATTTCCTTTTTCACCATAGCCCTCTATGGGCTTCCAAATATCACTTTGCCAATTCCACAAAAACTGTCTTAGCGAAAGGCTTCTTGAGGGGAAAGCTGTAGCTCTGTGAGATGATTTCACAGAACACAAAGAAGTTTCTCAGAAAGCTTCTTTCTCTTTGTTATCGGAGGATCTTTCCTTTGGCCCTATAATCTTCAAAGGGATCCGAAATATCTGTTCTCAGATTCCACAGAAATAAGGCTAGCAAAGAGATTCACGAAATAGAGATGTAGCCCTGTGAGTGCAAGTCACACATCACAGAGCAGTTTCTCAGAAAGCTTCTTTCGAGATTTCATCTGAGGATATTTCCTTTTTCACCATAGCCCTCTATGGGCTTCCAAATATCACTTTGCCAATTAAACAAGAACTGTCTTAGCCAAAGGCTTCTTGAGGGGAAAACTGTAACTCTGTGAGATGATTTCACAGAACACAAAGAAGTTTCTCAGAAAGCTTATTTCTCTTTGTTATCGCAGGATATTTCCTTTGGCCCTATAGTCTTCAAAGGGATCCGAAATATCTGTTCTCGGATTCCACAGAAATAAGGCTAGCAAAGAGATACACGAAATACAGATATAACTCTGTGAGTGGAAGTCACACATCACAGAACAGTTTCTCACAAAGCTTCTTTCCAGATATCATCTGAGGATATTTCCTTTTTCACCATAGCCCTCTATGGGCTTCCAAATATCACTTTGCCAATTCCACAAAACTGCCTAAGCGAAAGGCTTCTTGAGGGGAAAGCTGTAACTCTGTGAGACGATTTCACAGAACACAAAGAAGTTTCTCAGAAAGCTTCTTTCTCTTTGTTTTCGGAAGATATTTTTTTGGCCCTATAGTCTTCAAAGGGATCCGATACATCTGTTCTCAGATTCCACAGAAATAAGGGTAGCAAAGAGATCCACGAAATACAGATGTAACTCTGTGAGTGCAAGTCACACATCAGAGTGCAGTTTCTCAGAAAGCTTCTTTCCAGATTTCATCTGAGGATATTTCCTTTTTCACCATAGCCCTCTAAGGGTTTCCAAATATCACTTTGCCAATTCCACAAGAACTGCCTTACCGAAAGGCTTCTTGAAGGGAAAGCTGTAACTTTGTGAGATGATTTCACAGAACACAAAGAAGTTTCTCAGAAAGCTTCTTTCTCTTTGTTATCGGAGTATATTTCCTTTGGCCCTATGGTCTTCAAAGGGATCCGAAATATCTGTTCTCAGATTCCACAGAAATAAGGGTAGCAAAGAGATCCACGAAATACAGATGTAACTCTGTGAGTGCAAGTGAAACATCACAGAGCAGATTCTCACAAAGCTTCTTTCCAGATTTCATCTGAGGATATTTCCTTTTTCACCATAGCCCTCTATGGGCTTCCAAATATCACTGTGCGAATTCCACAAGAACTGTCTTAGCGAAAGGCTTCTTAAGGGAAAGCTGTAACTCTGTGAGATGATTTCACAGAACACAAAGAAGTTTCTCAGAAAGCTTCTTTCTCTTTGTTATCGGAGGATATTTCCTTTGGCCCTATAGTCTTCCAAGGGATCCGAAATATCTGTTCTCAGATTCCACAGAAATAAGGCTAGCAAAGAGATCCACGAAATACAGATGTAACTCTGTGAGGGCAAGTCACACATCACAGAGCAGTTTCTCAGAAAGCTTCTTTCCAGATTTCATCTGAGGATATTTCCTTTTTCACCATAGCCCTCTACGGGCTTCCAAATATCACTTTGCCAATTCCACAAGAACTGCCTTACCGAAAGGCTTCTTGAAGGGAAAGCAATATCTCTCTGAGATGATTTCAGAGAACACAAAGAAGCTTCTCAGAAAGCTTCTTACTCTTTGTTATCGGAGGATATTTCCTTTGGCCCTATACTCTTCAAAGGGATCCGAAATATCGGTTCTCAGATTCCACAGAAATAAGGCTAGCAAAGAGATCCACGAAATACAGATGTAACTCTGTGAGTGGAAGTCACACATCACAGAGCAGTTTCTCAGACAGCTTCTTTCCAGATTTCATCTGAGTATATTTCCTTTTTCACCATAGCCCTCTATGGGCTTCCAAATATCACTTTGCCAATTCCACAAGAACTGTCTTAGCGAAAGGCTTCTTGAGGGGAAAGCTGTAACTCTGTGAGATGATTTCACAGAACACAAAGAAGTTTCTCAGAAAGCTTCTTTCTCTTTGTTATCGGAGGATATTTCCTTTTGCCCTATAGTCTTCAAATGGATCCGAAATATCTGTTCTCAGATTCCACAGAAATAAGGCTAGCAAAGAGATCCACGAAATACAGATGTAACTCTGTGAGTGCAAGTCACACATCACACAGCAGTTTCTCAGAAAGCTTCTTTCCAGATTTCATCTGAGGATAATTCCTTTTTCACCAAAGCCCTCTATGGGCTTCCAAATATCACTTTGCCAATTCCACAAGAACTGTCTTAGCGAAAGGCTTCTTAAGGGGAAAGCTGTAACTCTGTGAGATGATTTCACAGAACACAAAGAAGTTTCTCAGAATGCTTCTTTCTCTTTGTTATCGGAGGATATATCCTTTGGCCCTATAGTCTTCAAAGGGATCCGAAATATCTGTTCTCAGATTCCACAGAAATAAGGATAGCAAAGAGTCCACGAAATACAGATGTAACTCTGTGAGTGCAAGTGACACATCACACAGCAGTTTCTCAGAAAGCTTCTTTCCAGATTTCATCTGAGGATATTTCCTTTTCACCTTAGCCCTCGTTGGGCTTCCAAATATCACTTTGCCAATTCCACAAGAACTGCCTTACCGAAAGGCTTCTTGAAGGGAAAGCTGTATCTCTGTGAGATGATTTCACAGAACACAAAGAAATTTCTCAGAAAGCTTCTTTCTCTTTGTTATCGAAGGATACTTCCTTTGGACCAATAGTCTTCAAAGGGATCCGAAATATCTGTTCTCAGATTCCACAGAAATAAGGCTAGCAAAGAGATCCACGAAATACAGATGTAACTCTGTGAGTGGAAGTCACACATCACAGAGCAGTTTCTCAGAAAGCTTCTTTCCAGATTTCATCGGAGGATATTTCCTTTTTCACCCTAGCCCTCTATGGGCTTCCAAATATCACTTTGCCAATTCCACAAGAACTGTCTTAGCGAAAGTCTTCTTGAGGGGAAAGCTGTAACTCTGTGAGATGATTTCACAAAACACCAAGAAGTTTCTCAAAAAGCTTCTTTCTCTCTGTTATCCTAGGATATTTCCTTTGGCCCTGTAGTCTACGAAAGGATCCGAAATATCTGTTCTCATATTCCACAGAAATAAGGCTAGCAAAGAGATCCACGAAATACAGATGTAACTCTGTGAGGGCAAGTCACACATCACAGAGCAGTTTCTCAGAAAGCTTCTTTCCAGATTTCATCTGAGGATATTTCCTTTTTCACCATAGCCCTCTATGGGCTTCCAAATATCTCTTTGCCAATTCCACAAGAACTGCCTTAGCGAAATGCTTCTTGAAGGGAAAGCTGTAACTCTGTGAGATGATTTCACAGAACACAAAGAAGTTTCTCAGAAAGCTTCTTTCTCTTTGTTTTCGGAGGATAATTCCTTTGGCCCTATATTCTTCAAAGGGATCCGAAATATCTGTTCTCAGATTCCACAGAAATAAGGCTAGCAAAGAGATCCACGAAATACAGATGTAACTCCGTGAGTGGAAGTCACACATCACAGAGCAGTTTCTCAGAAAGCTTCTTACCAGATTTCATCGGAGTATATTTCCTTTTTAACCATAGCCCGCTATGGGCTTCCAAATATCACTTTGTCAATTCCACAAGAACTGCCTTACCGAAAGGCTTCTTGAAGGGAAAGCTGTAACTCTGTGAGATGATTTCACAGAACACAAAGAAGTTTCTCAGAAAGCTTCTTTCTCTTTGTAATCGGAGGATATTTCTTTTGGCCCTATAGTCTTCAAAGGGATCCGAAATATCTGTTCTCAGATTCCACAGAAATAAGGCTCGCAAAGAGATCCACGAAATACAGATGTAACTCTGTGAGTGGAACTCACACATCACACAGCAGTTTCTCAGAAAGCTTCTTTCCAGATTTCACCTGAGGATATTTCCTTTTTCACCATAGCCCTCTATGGGCTTCCAAATATCACTTTGCCAATTCCACAAGAACTGTCTTAGCGAAAGTCTTCTTGAGGGGAAAGCTGTAACTCTGTGAGATGATTTCACAGAACACAAAGAAGTTTCTCAGAAAGCTTCTTTCTCTTTGTTATCGGAGGATATTTCTTTGGCCCTATAATCTTCAATGTTATCCGAAATATCTGTTCTCAGATTCCACAAAAATAAGGCTAGCAAAGAGATTCACGAAATACAGATGAAACCCTGTGAGTGCAAGTCACACTTCACAGAGCAGTTTCTCTGAAAGCTTCTTTCCAGACTTCATCTGAGGATATTTCCTTTTTCACCATAGCCCTCTATGGGCTTCCAAATATCACTTTGCCAATTCCACAAAAACTGTCTTAGCGAAAGGCTTCTTGAGGGGAACGCTGTAGCTCTGTGAGATGATTTCAAAGAACACAAAGAAGTTTCTCAGAAAGCTTCTTTCTCTTTGTTATCGGAGGATATTTCCTTTGGCCCTATAATCTTCAAAGGCATCCGAAATATCTGTTCTCAGATTCCACAGAAATAAGGCTAGCAAAGAGATTCACGAAATACAGATGTAACCCTGTGAGTGCAAGTCACACATCACACAGCAGTTTCTCAGAAAGCTTCTTTCGAGATTTCATCTGGGGATATTTCCTTTTTCACCATAGCCCTCTATGGGCTTCCAAATATCACTTTGCCAATTAAACAAGAACTGTCTTAGCCAAAGGCTTCTTGAGGGGAAAACTGTAACTCTGTGAGATGATTTCACAGAACACAAAGAAGTTTCTCAGAAAGCTTATTTCTCTTTGTTATCGGAGGATATTTCCTTTGGCCCTATAGTCTTCAAAGGGATCCGAAATATCTGTTCTCGGATTCCACAGAAATAAGGCTAGCAAAGAGATACACGAAATACAGATATAACTCTGTGAGTGGAAGTCACACATCACAGAACAGTTTCTCACAAAGCTTCTTTCCAGATATCATCTGAGGATATTTCCTTTTTCACCATAGCCCTCTATGGGCTTCCAAATATCACTTTGCCAATTCCACAAAACTGCCTAAGCGAAAGGCTTCTTGAGGGGAAAGCTGTAACTCTGTGAGATGATTTCACAGAACACAAAGAAGTTTCTCAGAAAGCTTCTTTCTCTTTGTTTTCGGAAGATACTTTTTTGGCCCTATAGTCTTCAAAGGGATCCGATATATCTGTTCTCAGATTCCACAGAAATAAGGGTAGCAAAGAGATCCACGAAATACAGATGTAACTCTGTGAGTGCAAGTCACACATCAGAGTGCAGTTTCTCAGAAAGCTTCTTTCCAGATTTCATCTGAGGATATTTCCTTTTTCACCATAGCCCTCTAAGGGTTTCCAAATATCACTTTGCCAATTCCACAAGAACTGCCTTACCGAAAGGCTTCTTGAAGGGAAAGCTGTAACTTTGTGAGATGATTTCACAGAACACAAAGAAGTTTCTCAGAAAGCTTCTTTCTCTTTGTTATCGGAGGATATTTACTTTGGCCCTATAGTCTTCAAAGGGATCCGAAATATCTGTTCTCAGATTCCACAGAAATAAGGCTAGCAAAGAGATCCACGAAATACAGATGTAACTCTGTGAGGGCAAGTCACACATCACAGAGCAGTTTCTCAGAAAGCTTCTTTCCAGATTTCATCTGAGGATATTTCCTTTTTCACCATAGCCCTCTATGGGCTTCCAAATATCACTTTGCCAATTCCACGAGAACGGTCTTAGCGAAAGTCTTCTTGAGGGGAAAGCTGTAACTCTGTGAGATGATTTCACAGAACACAAAGAAGTTTCTCAGAAAGCTTCTTTCTCTTTGTTATCGGAGGATATTTCCTTTGGCCCTATAGTCTTCAAAGGGATCCGAAATATCTGTTCTCAGATTCCACAGAAATAAGGCTAGCAAAGAGATCCACGAAATACAGATGTAATTCTGTGAGTGCAAGTCACACTTCATAGAGCAGTTTCTCTGAAAGCTTCTTTCCAGACTTCATCTGAGGATATTTCCTTTTTCACCATAGCCCTCTATGGGCTTCCAAATATCACTTTGTCAATTCCACAAGAACTGCCTTACCGAAAGGCTTCTTGAAGGGAAAGCAATATCTCTGTGAGATGATTTCAGAGAACACAAAGAAGTTTCTCAGAAAGCTTCTTTCTCTTTGTTATCGGAGGATATTTCCTTTGGCCCTATAGTCTTCAAAGGGATCCGAAATATCTCTTCTCAGATTCTACAGAAATCAGGAGAGCAAAGAGTCCACGAAATACAGATGTAACTCTGTGAGTGCAAGTGACACCGCACACAGCAGTTTCTCAGAAAGCTTCTTTCCAGATTTCATCTGAGGATATTTCCTTTTCACCTTAGCCCTCTATGGGCTTCCAAATATCACTTTGCCAATTCCACAAGAACTGCCTTACCGAAAGGCGTCTGGAAGGGAAAGCTGTAACTCTGTGAGATGATTTCACAGAACACAAAGAAGTTTCTCAGAAAGCTTCTTTCTCTTTGTTATCGGAGGATATTTCCTTTGGCCCTATAGTCTTCAAAGGGATCCGAAATATCTGTTCTCAGATTCCACAGAAATAAGGCTAGCAAAGAGATCCACGAAATACAGATGTAACTCTGTGAGTGGAAGTCACACATCACAGAGCAGTTTCTCAGAAAGCTTCTTTCCAGATTTCATCTGAGGATATTTCCTTTTTCACCATAGCCCTCTATGGGTTTCCAAATATCACTTTGCCAATTCCACAAGAACTGTCTTAGCGAAAGGCTTCTTGAGGAGAAAGCTGTAACTCTGTGACATGATTTCACAGAACACAAAGAAGTTTCTCAAAAAGCTTCTTTCTCTCTGTTATCGGAGGATATTTCCTTTGGCCCTATAGTCTTGAAAAAGATGCGAAATATGTGTTCTCAGATTCCACAGAAATAAGGCTAGCAAAGACATCCACGAAATACAGATGAAATTCTGTGAGTGTAAGTCCCACATCACAGAGCAGTTTCTCAGAAAGCTTCTTTCCAGATTTAATCTGAGTATATTTCCTTTTTCACCATAGCCCTCTATGGGCTTCCAAATATCACTTTGCCAATTCCACAAGAACTGTCGTAGCGAAAGGCTTCTTGAGGGGAAAGCTGTAACTCTGTGTGATGATTTCACAGAACACAAATAAGTTTCTCAGAATGCTTCTTTCTCTTTGTTATCGGAGGATATTTCCTTTGGCCCTATAGTCTTCAAAGGGATCTGAAATATCTGTTCTCAGATTCCACAGAAATAAGGCTAGCAAAGGGATCCACGAAATACAGATGTAACTCTGTGAGTGGAAGTCACACATCACAGAGCAGTTTCTCAGAAAGCTTCTTTGCAGATTTCATCTGAGGATATTTCCTTTTTCACCATAGCCCTTCATGGGCTTCCAAATATCACTTTGCCAATTCCACAAGAATTGTCTTAGCGAAAGGCATCTTGAGGGGAAAGCTGTAACTCTGTGAGATGATTTCACAGAACACAAAGAAGTTTCTCAGAAAGCTTCTTTCTCTTTGTTATCGGAGGATATTTCCTTTGGCCCTATAGTCTTCAAAGGGATCCGAAATATCTGTTCTCAGATTCCACAGAAATAAGGCTAGCAAAGAGATCCACGAAATACAGATGTAACTCTGTGAGTGGAAGTCACATATCACAGAGCAGTTTCTCAGAAAGCTTCTTTCCAGATTTCATCTGAGTATATTTCCTTTTTCACCATAGCCCTCTACGGGCTTCCAAATATCACTTTGCCAATTCCACAAGAACTGCCTTACCGAAAGGCTTCTTGAAGGGAAAGCTGTAACTCTGTGAGATGATTTCACAGAACACAAAGAAGTTTCTCAGAATGCTTCTTTCTCTTTGTTATCGGAGGATATATCCTTTGGCCCTATAGTCTTCAAAGGGATCCGAAATATCTGTTCTCAGATTCCACAGAAATAAGAATAGCAAAGAGTCCACGAAATACAGATGTAACTCTGTGAGTGCAAGTGACACATCACACAGCAGTTTCTCAGAAAGCTTCTTTCCAGATTTCATCTGAGGATATTTCCTTTTCACCTTAGCCCTCGTTGGGCTTCCAAATATCACTTTGCCAATTCCACAAGAACTGCCTTACCGAAAGGCTTCTTGAAGGGAAAGCTGTATCTCTGTGAGATGATTTCACAGAACACAAAGAAATTTCTCAGAAAGCTTCTTTCTCTTTGTTATCGAAGGATACTTCCTTTGGACCAACAGTCTTCAAAGGGATCCGAAATATCTGTTCTCAGATTCCACAGAAATAAGGCTAGCAAAGAGATCCACGAAATACAGATGTAACTCTGTGAGTGGAAGTCACACATCACAGAGCAGTTTCTCAGAAAGCTTCTTTCCAGAATTCATCGGAGGATATTTCCTTTTTCACCATAGCCCTCTATGGGCTTCCAAATATCACTTTGCCAATTCCACAAGAACTGTCTTAGCGAAAGTCTTCTTGAGGGGAAAGCTGTAACTCTGTGAGATGATTTCACAAAACACCAAGAAGTTTCTCAAAAAGCTTCTTTCTCTCTGTTATCCTAGGATATTTCCTTTGGCCCTATAGTCTACAAAAGTATCCGAAATATCTGTTCTCAGATTCCACAGAAATAAGGCTAGCAAAGAGATCCACGAAATACAGATGTAACTCTGTGAGTGCAAGTCACACATCACAGAGCAGTTTCTGAGAAAGCTTCTTTCCAGATTTCATCGGAGGATATTTCCTTTTTCACCATAGCCCTCTATGGGCTTCCAAATATCACTTTGCCAATTCCACAAGAACTGCCTTAGCGAAATGCTTCTTGAAGGGAAAGCTGTAACTCTGTGAGATGATTTCACAGAACACAAAGAAGTTTCTCAGAAAGCTTCTTTCTCTTTCTTTTCGGAGGATAATTCCTTTGGCCCTATAGTCTTCAAAGGGATCCGAAATATCTGTTCTCAGATTCCACAGAAATAAGGCTAGCAAAGAGATCCACGAAATACAGATGTAACTCCGTGAGTGGAAGTCACACATCACAGAGCAGTTTCTCAGAAAGCTTCTTACCAGATTTCATCTGAGTATATTTCTTTTTTAACCATAGCCTTCTATGGGCTTCCAAATATCACTTTGTCAATTCCACAAGAACTGCCTTACCGAAAGGCTTCTTGAAGGGAAAGCTGTAACTCTGTGAGATGATTTCACAGAACACAAAGAAGTTTCTCAGAAAGCTTCTTTCTCTTTGTAATCGGAGGATATTTCCTTTGGCCCTATAGTCTTCAAAGGGATCCGAAATATCTGTTCTCAGATTCCACAGAAATAAGGCTCGCAAAGAGATCCACGAAATACAGATGTAACTCTGTGAGTGGAACTCACACATCACACAGCAGTTTCTCAGAAAGCTTCTTTCCAGATTTCACCTGAGGATATTTCCTTTTTCACCATAGCCCTCTATGGGCTTCCAAATATCACTTTGCCAATTCCACAAAAACTGTCTTAGCGAAAGGCTTCTTGAGGGGAAAGCTGTAACTCTGTGAGATGATTTCACAGAACACAAAGAAGTTTCTCAGGAAGCTTCTTTCTCTTTGTTATCGGAGGATATTTCTTTGGCCCTATAATCTTCAATGTTATCCGAAATATCTGTTCTCAGATTCCACAGAAATAAGGCTAGCAAAGAGATTCACGAAATACAGATGTAACCCTGTGAGTGCAAGTCACACATCACAGAGCAGTTTCTCAGAAAGCTTTTTCGAGATTTCATCTGGGGATATTTCCTTTTTCACCCTAGCCCTCTATGGGCTTCCAAATATCACTTTGCCAATTAAACAAGAACTGTCTTAGCCAAAGGATTCTTGAGGGGAAAACTGTAACTCTGTGAGATGATTTCACAGAACACAAAGAAGTTTCTCAGAAAGCTTATTTCTCTTTGTTATCGGAGGATATTTCCTTTGGCCCTAAAGTCTTCAAAGGGATCCGAAATATCTGTTCTCGGATTCCACAGAAATAAGGCTCGCAAAGAGATCCACGAAATACAGATATAACTCTGTGAGTGGAAGTCACACATCACAGAGTAGTTTCTCAGAAAGCTTCTTTCCAGATATCATCTGAGGATATTTCCTTTTTCACCATAGCCCTCTATGGCCTTCCAAATATCACTTTGCCAATTCCACAAGAACTGCCTAAGCGAAAGGCTTCTTTAGGGGAAAGCTGTAACTCTGTGAGATGATTTCACAGAACACAAAGAAGTTTCTCAGAAAGCTTCTTTCTCTTTGTTTTCGGAAGATATTTTTTTGGCCCTGTAGTCTTCAAAGGGATCCGATATATCTGTTCTCAGATTCCACAGAAATAAGGCTAGCAAAGAGATCCACGAAATACAGATGTAACTCTGTGAGTGGAAGTCACATATCACAGAGCAGTTTCTCAGAAAGCTTCTTTCCAGATTTCATCTGAGTATATTTCCTTTTTCACCATAGCCCTCTACGGGCTTCCAAATATCACTTTGCCAATTCCACAAGAACTGCCTTACCGAAAGGCTTCTTGAAGGGAAAGCAATATCTCTCTGAGATGATATCAGAGAACACAAAGAAGTTTCTCAGAAAGCTTCTTTCTCTTTGTTATCGGAGGATATTTCCTTTGGCCCTATAGTCTTCAAAGGGATCCGAAATATCGGTTCTCAGATTCCACAGAAATAAGGCTAGAAAAGAGATCCACGAAATACAGATGTAACTCTGTGAGTGGAAGTCACACATCACAGAGCAGTTTCTCAGACAGCTTCTTTCCAGATTTCATCTGAGTATATTTCCTTTTTCACCATAGCCCTCTATGGGCTTCCAAATATCACTTTGCCAATTCCACAAGAACTGTCTTAGCGAAAGGCTTCTTGAGGGGAAAGCTGTAACTCTGTGAGATGATTTCACAGAACACAAAGAAGTTTCTCAGAAAGCTTCTTTCTCTTTGTTATCGGAGGATATTTCCTTTGGCCCTATAGTCTTCAAATGGATCCGAAATATCTGTTCTCAGATTCCACAGAAATAAGGCTAGCAAGGAGATCCACGAAATACAGATGTAACTCTGTGAGTGCAAGTCACACATCACACAGCAGTTTCTCAGAAAGCTTCTTTCCAGATTTCATCTGAGGATAATTCCTTTTTCACCAAAGCCCTCTATGGGCTTCCAAATATCACTTTGCCAATTCCACAAGAACTGTCTTAGCGAAAGGCTTCTTGAGGGGAAAACTGTAACTCTGTGAGATGATTTCACAGACCACAAAGAAGTTTCTCAGAAACCTTATTTCTCTTTGTTATCGGAGGATATTTCCTTTGGCCCTATAGTCTTCAAAGGGATCCGAAATATCTGTTCTCGGATTCCACAGAAATAAGGCTAGCAAAGAGATACACGAAATACAGATGTAACTCTGTGAGTGGAAGTCACACATCACAGAACAGTTTCTCAGAAAGCTTCTTTCCAGATTTCATCTGAGGATATTTCCTTTTTCACCATAGCCCTCTAAGGGTTTCCAAATATCACTTTGCCAATTCCACAAGAACTGCCTTACCGAAAGGCTTCTTGAAGGGAAAGCTGTAACTTTGTGAGATGATTTCACAGAACACAAAGAAGTTTCTCAGAAAGCTTCTTTCTCTTTGTTATCGGAGGATATTTCCTTTGGCCCTATAGTCTTCAAAGGGATCCGAAATATCTGTTCTCAGATTCCACACAAATAAGGCTAGCAAAGAGATCCACGAAATACAGATGTAACTCTGTGAGTGCAAGTGAAACATCACAGAGCAGATTCTCAGAAAGCTTCTTTCCAGATTTCATCTGAGGATATTTCCTTTTTCACCATAGCCCTCTATGGGCTTCCAAATATCACTGTGCGAATTCCACAAGAACTGTCTTAGCGAAAGGCTTCTTAAGGGAAAGCTGTAACTCTGTGAGATGATTTCACAGAACACAAAGAAGTTTCTCAGAAAGCTTCTTTCTCTTTGTTATCGGAGGATATTTACTTTGGCCCTATAATCTTCAAAGGGATCCGAAATATCTGTTCTCAGATTCCACAGAAATAAGGCTAGCAAAGAGATCCACGAAATACAGATGTAACTCTGTGAGGGCAAGTCACACATCACAGAGCAGTTTCTCAGAAAGCTTCTTTCCAGATTTCATCTGAGGATATTTCCTTTTTCACCATAGCCCTTTATGGGCTTCCAAATATCACTTTGCCAATTCCACAAGAATTGTCTTAGCTAAAGGCATCATGAGGGGAAAGCTGTAACTCTGTGAGATGATTTCACAGAACACAAAGAAGTTTCTCAGTAAGCTTCTTTCTCTTTGTTATCGGAGGATATTTCCTTTGGCCCTATAGTCTTCAAAAGGATCCGAAATATGTGTTCTCAGATTCCACAGAAATAAGGCTAGCAAAGAGATCCACGAAATACAGATGTAACTCTGAGTGGAAGTCATATATCACAGAGCAGTTTCTCAGAAAGCTTCTTTCCAGATTTCATCTGAGTATATTTCCTTTTTCACCATAGCCCTCTATGGGCTTCCAAATATCTCTTTGCCAATTCCACAAGAACTGCCTTACCGAAAGGCTTCTTGAAGGGAAAGCAATATCTCTGTGAGATGATTTCAGAGAACACAAAGAAGTTTCTCAGAAAGCTTCTTTCTCTTTGTTATCGGAGGATATTTCCTTTGGCCCTTTACTCTTCAAAGGGATCCGAAATATCGGTTCTCAGATTCCACAGAAATAAGGCTAGCAAAGAGATCCACCAAATACAGATGTAACTCTGTGAGTGGAAGTCACACATCACAGAGCAGTTTCTCAGACAGCTTCTTTCCAGATTTCATCTGAGTATATTTCCTTTTTCACCATAGCCCTCTATGGGCTTCCAAATATCACTTTGCCAATTCCACAAGAACTGTCTTAGCTAAAGGCTTCTTGAGGGGAAAGCTGTAACTCTGTGAGATGATTTCACAGAACACAAAGAAGTTTCTCAGAAAGCTTCTTTCTCTTTGTTATCGGAGGATATTTCCTTTGGCCCTATAGTCTTCAAATGGATCCGAAATATCTGTTCTCAGATTCCACAGAAATAAGGCTAGCAAAGAGATCCACGAAATACAGATGTAACTCTGTGAGTGCAAGTCACACATCACACAGCAGTTTCTCAGAAAGCTTCTTTCCAGATTTCATCTGAGGATTATTCCTTTTTCACCAAAGCCCTCTATGGGCTTCCAAATATCACTTTGCCAATTCCACAAGAACTGTCTTAGCGAAAGGCTTCTTGAGGGGAAAGCTGTAACTCTGTGAGATGATTTCACAGAACACAAAGAGGTTTCTCAGAATGCTTCTTTCTCTTTGTTATCGGAGGATATTTCCTTCGGCCCTATAGTCTTCAAAGGGATCCGAAATATCTGTTCTCAGATTCCACAGAAATAAGGATAGCAAAGAGTCCACGAAATACAGATGTAACTCTGTGAGTGCAAGTGACACATCACACAGCAGTTTCTCAGAAAGCTTCTTTCCAGATTTCATCTGAGGATATTTCCTTTTCACCTTAGCCCTCGTTGGGCTTCCAAGTATCACTTTGCCAATTCCACAAGAACTGCCTTACCGAAAGGCTTCTTGAAGGGAAAGCTGTATCTCTGTGAGATGATTTCACAGAACACAAAGAAATTTCTCAGACAGCTTCTTTCTCTTTGTTATCGAAGGATCCTTCCTTTGGACCAATAGTCTTCAAAGGGATCCGAAATATCTGTTCTCAGATTCCACAGAAATAAGGCTAGCAAAGAGATCCACGAAATACAGATGTAACTCTGTGAGTGGAAGTCACACATCACAGAGCAGTTTCTCAGAAAGCTTATTTCCAGATTTCATCGGAGGATATTTCCTTTTTCACCATAGCCCTCTATGGGCTTCCAAATATCACTTTGCCAATTCCACAAGAAGTGTGTTAGCGAAAGTCTTCTTGAGGGGAAAGCTGTAACTCTGTGAGATGATTTCACAAAACACCAAGAAGTTTCTCAAAAAGCTTCTTTCTTTCTGTTATCCTAAGATATTTCCTTTGGCCCTATAGTCTACAAAAGGATCCGAAATATCTGTTCTCAGATTCCACAGAAATAAGGCTAGCAAAGAGATCCACGAAATACAGATGTAACTCTGTGAGTGCAAGTCACTCATCACAGAGCAGTTTCTGAGAAAGCTTCTTTCCAGATTTCATCTGAGGATATTTCCTTTTTCACCAAAGCCCTCTATGGGCTTCCAAATATCACTTTGCCAATTCCACAAGAACTGTCTTAGCGAAAGGCTTCTTGAGGGGAAAACTGTAACTCTGTGAGATGATTTCACAGAACACAAAGAAGTTTCTCAGAAACCTTATTTCTCTTTGTTATCGGAGGATATTTCCTTTGGCCCTATAGTCTTCAAAGGGATCCGAAATATGTGTTCTCGGATTCCACAGAAATAAGGCTAGCAAAGAGATAAACGAAATACAGATGTAACTCTGTGAGTGGAAGTCACACATCACAGAACAGTTTCTCACAATGCTTCTCTCCAGATATCATCTGAGGATATTTCCTTTTTCACCATAGCCCTTTATGGGCTTCCAAATATCACTTTGCCAATTCCACAAAACTGCCTAAGCGAAAGGGTTCTTGAGGGGAAAGCTGTAACTCTGTGAGATGATTTCACAGACCACAAAGAAGTTTCTCAGAAAGCTTCTTTCTCTTTGTTTTCGGAAGATATTTTTTTGGCCCTATAGTCTTCAAAGGGATCCGATATATCTGTTCTCAGATTCCACAGAAATAAGGGTAGCAAAGAGATCCACGAAATACAGATGTAACTCTGTGAGTGCAAGTCACACATCAGAGTGCAGTTTCTCAGAAAGCTTCTTTCCAGATTTCATCTGAGGATATTTCCTTTTTCACCATAGCCCTCTAAGGGTTTCCAAATATCACTTTGCCAATTCCACAAGAACTGCCTTACCGAAAGGCTTCTTGAAGGGAAAGCTGTAACTTTGTGAGATCATTTCACAGAACACAAAGAAGTTTCTCAGAAAGCTTCTTTCTGTTTGTAATCGGAGGATATTTCCTTTGGCCCTATAGTCTTCAAAGGGATCCGAAATATCTGTTCTCAGATTCCACAGAAATAAGGCTCGCAAAGAGATCCACGAAATACAGATGTAACTCTGTGAGTGGAACTCACACATCACACAGCAGTTTCTCAGAAAGCTTCTTTCCAGATTTCACCTGAGGATATTTCCTTTTTCACCATAGCCCTCTATGGGCTTCCAAATATCACTTTGCCAATTCCACAAAAACTGTCTTAGCGAAAGGCTTCTTGAGGGGAAAGCTGTAACTCTGTGAGATGATTTCACAGAACACAAAGAAGTTTCTCAGGAAGCTTCTTTCTCTTTGTTATCGGAGGATATTTCTTTGGCCCTATAATCTTCAATGTTATCCGAAATATCTGTTCTCAGATTCCACAGAAATAAGGCTAGCAAAGAGATTCACGAAATACAGATGTAACCCTGTGAGTGCAAGTCACACATCACAGAGCAGTTTCTCAGAAAGCTTTTTCGAGATTTCATCTGGGGATATTTCCTTTTTCACCCTAGCCCTCTATGGGCTTCCAAATATCACTTTGCCAATTAAACAAGAACTGTCTTAGCCAAAGGATTCTTGAGGGGAAAACTGTAACTCTGTGAGATGATTTCACAGAACACAAAGAAGTTTCTCAGAAAGCTTATTTCTCTTTGTTATCGGAGGATATTTCCTTTGGCCCTAAAGTCTTCAAAGGGATCCGAAATATCTGTTCTCGGATTCCACAGAAATAAGGCTCGCAAAGAGATCCACGAAATACAGATATAACTCTGTGAGTGGAAGTCACACATCACAGAGTAGTTTCTCAGAAAGCTTCTTTCCAGATATCATCTGAGGATATTTCCTTTTTCACCATAGCCCTCTATGGCCTTCCAAATATCACTTTGCCAATTCCACAAGAACTGCCTAAGCGAAAGGCTTCTTTAGGGGAAAGCTGTAACTCTGTGAGATGATTTCACAGAACACAAAGAAGTTTCTCAGAAAGCTTCTTTCTCTTTGTTTTCGGAAGATATTTTTTTGGCCCTGTAGTCTTCAAAGGGATCCGATATATCTGTTCTCAGATTCCACAGAAATAAGGCTAGCAAAGAGATCCACGAAATACAGATGTAACTCTGTGAGTGGAAGTCACATATCACAGAGCAGTTTCTCAGAAAGCTTCTTTCCAGATTTCATCTGAGTATATTTCCTTTTTCACCATAGCCCTCTACGGGCTTCCAAATATCACTTTGCCAATTCCACAAGAACTGCCTTACCGAAAGGCTTCTTGAAGGGAAAGCAATATCTCTCTGAGATGATATCAGAGAACACAAAGAAGTTTCTCAGAAAGCTTCTTTCTCTTTGTTATCGGAGGATATTTCCTTTGGCCCTATAGTCTTCAAAGGGATCCGAAATATCGGTTCTCAGATTCCACAGAAATAAGGCTAGAAAAGAGATCCACGAAATACAGATGTAACTCTGTGAGTGGAAGTCACACATCACAGAGCAGTTTCTCAGACAGCTTCTTTCCAGATTTCATCTGAGTATATTTCCTTTTTCACCATAGCCCTCTATGGGCTTCCAAATATCACTTTGCCAATTCCACAAGAACTGTCTTAGCGAAAGGCTTCTTGAGGGGAAAGCTGTAACTCTGTGAGATGATTTCACAGAACACAAAGAAGTTTCTCAGAAAGCTTCTTTCTCTTTGTTATCGGAGGATATTTCCTTTGGCCCTATAGTCTTCAAATGGATCCGAAATATCTGTTCTCAGATTCCACAGAAATAAGGCTAGCAAGGAGATCCACGAAATACAGATGTAACTCTGTGAGTGCAAGTCACACATCACACAGCAGTTTCTCAGAAAGCTTCTTTCCAGATTTCATCTGAGGATAATTCCTTTTTCACCAAAGCCCTCTATGGGCTTCCAAATATCACTTTGCCAATTCCACAAGAACTGTCTTAGCGAAAGGCTTCTTGAGGGGAAAACTGTAACTCTGTGAGATGATTTCACAGACCACAAAGAAGTTTCTCAGAAACCTTATTTCTCTTTGTTATCGGAGGATATTTCCTTTGGCCCTATAGTCTTCAAAGGGATCCGAAATATCTGTTCTCGGATTCCACAGAAATAAGGCTAGCAAAGAGATACACGAAATACAGATGTAACTCTGTGAGTGGAAGTCACACATCACAGAACAGTTTCTCAGAAAGCTTCTTTCCAGATTTCATCTGAGGATATTTCCTTTTTCACCATAGCCCTCTAAGGGTTTCCAAATATCACTTTGCCAATTCCACAAGAACTGCCTTACCGAAAGGCTTCTTGAAGGGAAAGCTGTAACTTTGTGAGATGATTTCACAGAACACAAAGAAGTTTCTCAGAAAGCTTCTTTCTCTTTGTTATCGGAGGATATTTCCTTTGGCCCTATAGTCTTCAAAGGGATCCGAAATATCTGTTCTCAGATTCCACACAAATAAGGCTAGCAAAGAGATCCACGAAATACAGATGTAACTCTGTGAGTGCAAGTGAAACATCACAGAGCAGATTCTCAGAAAGCTTCTTTCCAGATTTCATCTGAGGATATTTCCTTTTTCACCATAGCCCTCTATGGGCTTCCAAATATCACTGTGCGAATTCCACAAGAACTGTCTTAGCGAAAGGCTTCTTAAGGGAAAGCTGTAACTCTGTGAGATGATTTCACAGAACACAAAGAAGTTTCTCAGAAAGCTTCTTTCTCTTTGTTATCGGAGGATATTTACTTTGGCCCTATAATCTTCAAAGGGATCCGAAATATCTGTTCTCAGATTCCACAGAAATAAGGCTAGCAAAGAGATCCACGAAATACAGATGTAACTCTGTGAGGGCAAGTCACACATCACAGAGCAGTTTCTCAGAAAGCTTCTTTCCAGATTTCATCTGAGGATATTTCCTTTTTCACCATAGCCCTTTATGGGCTTCCAAATATCACTTTGCCAATTCCACAAGAATTGTCTTAGCTAAAGGCATCATGAGGGGAAAGCTGTAACTCTGTGAGATGATTTCACAGAACACAAAGAAGTTTCTCAGTAAGCTTCTTTCTCTTTGTTATCGGAGGATATTTCCTTTGGCCCTATAGTCTTCAAAGGGATCCGAAATATGTGTTCTCAGATTCCACAGAAATAAGGCTAGCAAAGAGATCCACGAAATACAGATGTAACTCTGAGTGGAAGTCATATATCACAGAGCAGTTTCTCAGAAAGCTTCTTTCCAGATTTCATCTGAGTATATTTCCTTTTTCACCATAGCCCTCTATGGGCTTCCAAATATCTCTTTGCCAATTCCACAAGAACTGCCTTACCGAAAGGCTTCTTGAAGGGAAAGCAATATCTCTGTGAGATGATTTCAGAGAACACAAAGAAGTTTCTCAGAAAGCTTCTTTCTCTTTGTTATCGGAGGATATTTCCTTTGGCCCTATACTCTTCAAAGGGATCCGAAATATCGGTTCTCAGATTCCACAGAAATAAGGCTAGCAAAGAGATCCACCAAATACAGATGTAACTCTGTGAGTGGAAGTCACACATCACAGAGCAGTTTCTCAGACAGCTTCTTTCCAGATTTCATCTGAGTATATTTCCTTTTTCACCATAGCCCTCTATGGGCTTCCAAATATCACTTTGCCAATTCCACAAGAACTGTCTTAGCTAAAGGATTCTTGAGGGGAAAGCTGTAACTCTGTGAGATGATTTCACAGAACACAAAGAAGTTTCTCAGAAAGCTTCTTTCTCTTTGTTATCGGAGGATATTTCCTTTGGCCCTATAGTCTTCAAATGGATCCGAAATATCTGTTCTCAGATTCCACAGAAATAAGGCTAGCAAAGAGATCCACGAAATACAGATGTAACTCTGTGAGTGCAAGTCACACATCACACAGCAGTTTCTCAGAAAGCTTCTTTCCAGATTTCATCTGAGGATTATTCCTTTTTCACCAAAGCCCTCTATGGGCTTCCAAATATCACTTTGCCAATTCCACAAGAACTGTCTTAGCGAAAGGCTTCTTGAGGGGAAAGCTGTAACTCTGTGAGATGATTTCACAGAACACAAAGAGGTTTCTCAGAATGCTTCTTTCTCTTTGTTATCGGAGGATATTTCCTTCGGCCCTATAGTCTTCAAAGGGATCCGAAATATCTGTTCTCAGATTCCACAGAAATAAGGATAGCAAAGAATCCACGAAATACAGATGTAACTGTGTGAGTGCAAGTGACACATCACACAGCAGTTTCTCAGAAAGCTTCTTTCCAGATTTCATCTGAGGATATTTCCTTTTCACCTTAGCCCTCGTTGGGCTTCCAAGTATCACTTTGCCAATTCCACAAGAACTGCCTTACCGAAAGGCTTCTTGAAGGGAAAGCTGTATCTCTGTGAGATGATTTCACAGAACACAAAGAAATTTCTCAGACAGCTTCTTTCTCTTTGTTATCGAAGGATCCTTCCTTTGGACCAATAGTCTTCAAAGGGATCCGAAATATCTGTTCTCAGATTCCACAGAAATAAGGCTAGCAAGGAGATCCACGAAATACAGATGTAACTCTGTGAGTGGAAGTCACACATCACAGAGCAGTTTCTCAGAAAGCTTCTTTCCAGATTTCATCGGAGGATATTTCCTTTTTCACCATAGCCCTCTATGGGCTTCCAAATATCACTTTGCCAATTCCACAAGAACTGTCTTAGCGAAAGTCTTCTTGAGGGGAAAGCTGTAACTCTGTGAGATGATTTCACAAAACACCAAGAAGTTTCTCAAAAAGCTTCTTTCTTTCTGTTATCCTAAGATATTTCCTTTGGCCCTATAGTCTACAAAAGGATCCGAAATATGTGTTCTCGGATTCCACAGAAATAAGGCTAGCAAAGAGATAAACGAAATACAGATGTAACTCTGTGAGTGGAAGTCACACATCACAGAACAGTTTCTCACAATGCTTCTCTCCAGATATCATCTGAGGATATTTCCTTTTTCACCATAGCCCTTTATGGGCTTCCAAATATCACTTTGCCAATTCCACAAAACTGCCTAAGCGAAAGGGTTCTTGAGGGGAAAGCTGTAACTCTGTGAGATGATTTCACAGACCACAAAGAAGTTTCTCAGAAAGCTTCTTTCTCTTTGTTTTCGGAAGATATTTTTTTGGCCCTATAGTCTTCAAAGGGATCCGATATATCTGTTCTCAGATTCCACAGAAATAAGGGTAGCAAAGAGATCCACGAAATACAGATGTAACTCTGTGAGTGCAAGTCACACATCAGAGTGCAGTTTCTCAGAAATCTTCTTTCCAGATTTCATCTGAGGATATTTCCTTTTTCACCATAGCCCTCTAAGGGTTTCCAAATATCACTTTGCCAATTCCACAAGAACTGCCTTACCGAAAGGCTTCTTGAAGGGAAAGCTGTAACTTTGTGAGATCATTTCACAGAACACAAAGAAGTTTCTCAGAAAGCTTCTTTCTCTTTGTTATCGGAGGATATTTCCTTTGGCCCTAGAGTCTTCAAAGGGATCCGAAATATCTGTTCTCAGATTCCACAGAAATAAGGCTAGCAAAGAGATTCCACGAAATACAGATGTAACTCTGTGAGTGGAAGTCACATATCACAGAGCAGTTTCTCAGAAAGCTTCTTTCCAGATTTCATCTGAGGATATTTCCTTTTTCACCATAGCCCTCTATGGGCTTCCAAATATCACTTTGCAATTCCACAAGAACTGTCGTAGCGAAAGGCTTCTTGAGGGGAAAGCTGTAACTCTGTGTGATGATTTCACAGAACTCAAATAAGTTTCTCAGAATGCTTCTTTCTCTTTGTTATCGGAGGATATTTCCTTTGGCCCTATAGTCTTCAAAGGGATCTGAAATATCTGTTCTCAGATTCCACAGAAATAAGGCTAGCAAAGGGATCCACGAAATACAGATGTAACTCTGTGAGTGGAAGTCACACATCACAGAGCAGTTTCTCAGAAAGCTTCTTTCCAGATTTCATCTGAGGATATTTCCTTTTTCACCATAGCCCTTTATGGGCTTCCAAATATCACTTTGCCAATTCCACAAGAATTGTCTTAGCGAAAGGCATCTTGAGGGGAAAGCTGTAACTCTGTGAGATGATTTCACAGAACACAAAGAAGTTTTTCAGAAAGCTTCTTTCTCTTTGTTATCGGAGGATATTTCCTTTGGCCCTATAGTCTTCAAAGGGATCCGAAATATGTGTTCTCAGATTCCACAGAAATAAGGCTAGCAAAGAGATCCACGAAATACAGATGTAACTCTGAGTGGAAGTCATATATCACACAGCAGTTTCTCAGAAAGCTTCTTTCCAGATTTCATCTGAGTATATTTCCTTTTTCACCATAGCCCTCTATGGGCTTCCAAATATCTCTTTGCCAATTCCACAAGAACTGCCTTACCGAAAGGCTTCTTGAAGGGAAAGCAATATCTCTGTGAGATGATTTCAGAGAACACAAAGAAGTTTCTCAGAAAGCTTCTTTCTCTTTGTTATCGGAGGATATTTCCTTTGGCCCTATAGTCTTCAAAGGGATCCGAAATATCTCTTCTCAGATTCCACAGAAATCAGGATAGCAAAGAGTCCACGAAATACAGATGTAACTCTGTGAGTGCAAGTGACACAGCACACAGCAGTTTCTCAGAAAGCTTCTTTCCAGATTTCATCTGAGGATATTTCTTTTTCACCTTAGCCCTCGATGGGCTTCCAAATATCACTTTGCCAATTCCACAAGAACTGCCTTACCGAAAGGCTTCTGGAAGGGAAAGCTGTAACTCTGTGAGAGGATTTCACAGAACACAAAGAAGTTTCTCAGAAAGCTTCTTTCTCTTTGTTATCGGAGGATATTTACATTGGCCCTATAGTCTTCAAAGGGATCCGAAATATCTGTTCTCAGATTCCACAGAAATAAGGCTAGCAAAGAGATCCACGAAATACAGATGTAACTGTGTGAGTGGAAGTCACATATCACAGAGCAGTTTCTCAGAAAGCTTCTTTCCAGATTTAATCTGAGTATATTTCCTTTTTCACCATAGCCCTCTACGGGCTTCCAAATATCACTTTGCCAATTCCACAAGAACTGCCTTACCGAAAGGCTTCTTGAAGGGAAAGCAATATCTCTCTGAGATGATTTCAGAGAACAAAAAGAAGTTTCTCAGAAAGCTTCTTTCTCTTTGTTATCGGAGGATATTTCCTTTGGCCCTATACTCTTCAAAGGGATCCGAAATATCGGTTCTCAGATTCCACAGAAATAAGGCTAGCAAAGAGATCCACGAAATACAGATGTAACTCTGTGAGTGGAAGTCACACATCACAGAGCAGTTTCTCAGACAGCTTTTTTCCAGATTTCATCTGAGTATATTTCCTTTTTCACCATAGCCCTCTATGGGCTTCCAAATATCACTTTGCCAATTCCACAAGAACTGTCTTAGCGAAAGGCTTCTTGAGGGGAAAGCTGTAACTCTGTGAGATGATTTCACAGAACACAAAGAAGTTTCTCAGAAAGCTTCTTTCTCTTTGTTATCGGAGGATATTTCCTTTGGCCCTATAGTCTTCAAATGGATCCGAAATATCTGTTCTCAGATTCCACAGAAATAAGGCTAGCAAAGAGATCCACGAAATACAGATGTAACTCTGTGAGTGCAAGTGACACAGCACACAGCAGTTTCTCAGAAAGCTTCTTTCCAGATTTCATCTGAGGATATTTCCTTTTCACCTTAGCCCTCGATGGGCTTCCAAATATCACTTTGCCAATTCCACAAGAACTGCCTTACCGAAAGGCTTCTGGAAGGGAAAGCTGTAACTCTGTGAGAGGATTTCAGAGAACACAAAGATGTTTCTCAGAAAGCTTCTTTCTCTTTGTTATCGGAGGATATTTCCTTTGGCCCTATAGTCTTCAAAGGGATCCGAAATATCTGTTCTCAGATTCCACAGAAATAAGGCTAGCAAAGAGATCCACGAAATACAGATGTAACTCTGTGAGTGGAAGTCACATATCACAGAGCAGTTTCTCAGAAAGCTTCTTTCCAGATTTCATCTGAGTATATTTCCTTTTTCACCATAGCCCTCTACGGGCTTCCAAATATCACTTTGCCAATTCCACAAGAACTGCCTTACCGAAAGGCTTCTTGAAGGGAAAGCAATATCTCTCTGAGATGATTTCAGAGAACACAAAGAAGTTTCTCAGAAAGCTTCTTTCTCTTTGTTATCGGAGGATATTTCCTTTGGCCCTATAGTCTTCAAAGGGATCCGAAATATCTGTTCTCAGATTCCACAGAAATAAGGCTAGCAAAGAGATCCACGATATACAGATGTAACTCTGTGAGTGGAAGTCACACATCACAGAGCAGTTTCTCAGACAGCTTCTTTCCAGATTTCATCTGAGTATATTTCCTTTTTCACCATAGCCCTCTATGGGCTTCCAAATATCACTTTGCCAATTCCACAAGAACTGTCTTAGCGAAAGGCTTCTTGAGGGGAAAGCTGTAACTCTGTGAGATGATTTCACAGAACACAAAGAGGTTTCTCAGAAAGCTTCTTTCTCTTTGTTATCGGAGGATATTTCCTTTGGCCCTATAGTCTTCAAAGGGATCCGAAATATCTGTTCTCAGATTCCACAGAAATAAGGCTAGCAAAGAGATCCACGAAATACAGATGTAACTCTGTGAGTGCAAGTCACACATCACACAGCAGTTTCTCAGAAAGCTTCTTTCCAGATTTCATCTGAGGATAATTCCTTTTTCACCAAAGCCCTCTATGGGCTTCCAAATATCACATTGCCAATTCCACAAGAACTGTCTTAGCGAAAGGCTTCTTGAGGGGAAAGCTGTAACTCTGTGAGATGATTTCACAGAACACAAAGAAGTTTCTCAGAATGCTTCTTTCTCTTTGTTATCGCAGGATATTTCCTTTGGCCCTATAGTCTTCAAAGGGATCCGAAATATCTCTTCTCAGATTCCACAGAAATCAGGATAGCAAAGAGTCCACGAAATACAGATGTAACTCTGTGAGTGCAAGTGACACAGCGCACAGCAGTTTCTCAGAAAGCTTCTTTACAGATTTCATCTGAGGATATTTCCTTTTCACCTTAGCCCTCGATGGGCTTCCAAATATCACTTTGCAAATTCCACAAGAACTGCCTTACCGAAAGGCTTCTGGAAGGGAAAGCTGTAACTCTGTGAGATGATTTCACAAAACACAAAGAAGTTTCTCAAAAAGATTCTTTCTCTCTGTTATCGGAGGATATTTCCTTTGGCCCTATAGTCTTGAAAAGGATGCGAAATATGTGTTCTCAGATTCCACAGAAATAAGTCTAGCAAAGAGATCCACGAAATACAGATGTAATTCTGTGAGTGTAAGTCCCACATCACAGAGCAGTTTCTCAGAAAGCTTCTTTCCAGATTTCATCTGAGTATATTTCCTTTTTCACCATAGCCCTCTATGGGCTTCCAAATATCACTTTGCCAATTCCACAAGAACTGTCGTAGCGAAAGGCTTCTTGAGGGGAAAGCTGTAACTCTGTGTGATGATTTCACAGAACACAAATAAGTTTCTCAGAATGCTTCTTTCTCTTTGTTATCGGAGGATATTTCCTTTGGCCCTATAGTCTTCAAAGGGATCTGAAATATCTGTTCTCAGATTCCACGGAAATAAGGCTAGCAAAGGGATCCACGAAATACAGATGTAACTCTGTGAGTGGAAGTCACACATCACAGAGCAGTTTCTCAGAAAGCTTCTTTCCAGATTTCATCTGAGGATATTTCCTTTTTCACCATAGCCCTTTATGGGCTTCCAAATATCACATTGCCAATTCCACAAGAATTGTCTTAGCGAAAGTCTTCTTGAGGGGAAAGCTGTAACTCTGTGAGATGATTTCACAGAACACAAAGAAGTTTCTCAGAAAGCTTCTTTCTCTTTGTTATCGGAGGATATTTCCTTTGGCCCTATAGTCTTCAAAGGGATCCGAAATATCTGTTCTCAGATTCCACAGAAATAAGGCTAGCAAAGAGATCCACGAAATACAGATGTAACTCTGTGAGTGGAAGTCACATATC